>NC_092710.1:90345372-90654372 GCF_047496885.1 Scyliorhinus torazame
CGCTGCCTTTATCCTCTCCCCTGCAGCAGTGTCCCGCGCAGGTCCGTTCCTCTCTGCTCAGCCTCGAGCCTGGCGCTGCCTTTATCCTCTCCCCTGGCGCTGCCTTTATCCTCTCCCCTGCAGCACAGTGTCCCGCGCAGGTCCGTTCCTCTCTGCTCAGCCCGTGCCTGGCGCTGCCTTTATCCTCTCCCCTACAGCACAGTGTCCCGCGCAGGTCCGTTCCTCTCTGCTCAGACCGAGCCTGGCGCTGCCTTTATCCTCTCCCCTGCAGCTGTGTCCCGCGCAGGTCCGTTCCTCTCTGCTCAGCCCGAGCCTGGCGCTGCCTTTATCCTCTCCCCTGCAGCAGAGTCCCGCGCAGGCCCACCCCTCTCTGTTCAGCCCGAGCCTGGCGCTGCCTTTTTCCTCTCCCCTGCAGCAGTGTCCCGCGCAGGTCCGTTTCTCTCTGCTAAGCCGCTCCCCTGGCGCTGCCTTTATCCTCTCGCCTGCAGCAGTGTCCCGCGCAGGTCCGTTCCTCTCTGTTCAGCCCGAGCCTGGCGCTGCCTTTATCCTCTTCACTGCAGCAGTGTCCCGCGCAGGTCCGCCCCTCTCTGCTCAGCCCCACCGCTGGCGCTGCCTTTATCCTCTCCCCAGCAGCAGTGTCCCGCGCAGGTCCGTGTCTCTCTGCTCAGCCTTGAGCCTGGCGCTGCCTTTATCCTCTCCCCTGCAGCAGTGTCCCGCGCCGGTCCGCCCCTCTCTGCTCAGCCCGAGCCTGGCGCTGCCTTTATCCTTTCTGCTCAGCCTCTCCCCTGGCACTGCCTTTATCCTCTCCCCTGCAGCAGTATCCCGTGCAGGTCCGTTCCTCTCTGCTGAGCCCGAGCCTGGCGCTGCATTTATCCTCTCCCCTGGCGCTGCCTTTATCCCCTCCCCTGTAGCACAGTGTCCCGCGCAGGTCCGTTCTTCTCTGCTCAGCCCGAGCCTGGCGCTGCCTTTATCCTCTCCCCTGCAGCAGTGTCCTGCGAAGGTCCGTTCCTCTCAGCTCAGCCCGAGCATGGCGCTGCCTTTATCCTCTCCCCTGGCGCTGCCTTTATCCTCTCCCCTGCAGCACAGTGTCCCGCGCAGGTCCGTTCCTCTCTGCTCAGCCCGAGCCTGGCGCTGCCTTTATCCTCTCCCCTGCAGCACAGTGTCTCGCGCAGGTCCGTTCCTCTCTGCTCAGCCGGAGCCTGGTGCTGCCTTTATCCTCTCCCCTGCAGCAGTGTCCCGCGCAGGTCCGCCCCTCTCTGCTCAGCCCGAGCCTGGCGCTGCCTTTATCCTTTCTGCTCAGCCTCTCCCCTGGCGCTGCCTTTATCCTCTCCCCTGCAGCAGTGTCCCGCGCAGGTCCGTTTCTCTCTGCTAAGCCGCTCCCATGGCGCTGCCTTTATCCTCTCCCCTGCAGCAGTGTCCCGCGCAGGTCCGTTCCTCTCTGCTCAGCCTCGAGCCTGGCGCTGCCTTTATCCTCTCCCCTGCAGCACAGTGTCCCGCGCGGGTCCGTTCCTCTCTGCTCAGCCCGTGCCTGGCGCTGCCTTTATCCTCTCCCCTGCAGCACAGTGTCCCGCGCAGGTCCGTTCCTCTCTGCTCAGCCCGAGCCTCGCGCTGCCTTTATCCTCTCCCCTGCAGCTGTGTCCCGCGCAGGTCCGTTCCTCTCTGCTCAGCCTCTCTGCTGGCGCTGCCTTTATCCTCTCCCCTGCAGCAGTGTCCCGTGCAGGTCCGTTTCTCTCTGCTAAGCCGCTCCCCTGGCGCTGCCTTTATCCTCTCCCCTGCAGCAGTGTCCCGCGCAGGTCCGTTCCTCTCTGCTCAGCCTCGAGCCTGGCGCTGCCTTTATCCTTTCCCCTGGCGCTGCCTGTATCCTCTCCCCTGCAGCACAGTGTCCCACGCAGGTCCGTTCCTCTCTGCTCAGCCCGTGCCTGGCGCTGCCTTTATCCTCTCCCCTGCAGCACAGTGTCCCGCGCAGGTCCGTTCCTCTCTGCTCAGCCCGTGCCTGGCGCTGCCTTTCTCCTCTCCCCTGCAGCACAGTGTCCCGCGCAGGTCCGTTCCTCCCTGCTCTGCCCGAGCCTGGCGCTGCCTTTATCCTCTCCCCTGCAGCAGTGTCCCGCGCAGGTCCGCCCATCTCTGCTCAGCCCGAGCCTGGCGCTGCCTTTATCCTCTTCACTGCAGCAGTGTCCCGCGCAGGTCCGCCCCTCTCTGCACAGCCGCACCGCTGGCGCTGCCTTTATCCTCTCCCCAGCAGCAGTGTCCCGCGCAGGTCCGTGTCTCTCTGCTCAGCCTTGAGCCTGGCGCTGCCTTTATCCTCTCCCCTGCAGCAGTGTCCCGCGCCGGTCCGCCCCCCTCTGCTCAGCCCGAGCCTGGCGCTGCCTTTATCCTCTCCCCTGCAGCAGTATCCCGTGCAGGTCCGTTCCTCTCTGCTGAGACCGCGCCTGGCGCTGCATTTATCCTCTCCCCTGGCGCTGCCTTTATCCCCTCCCCTGTAGCACAGTGTCCCGCGCAGGTCCGTTCTTCTCTGCTCAGCTCGAGCCTGGCGCTGCCTTTATCCTCTCCCCTGCAGCAGTGTCCCGCGCAGGTCCGTTTCTCTCTGCTCAGCCTCGAGCTTGGCGCTCAGTTTATCCTCTCCCCTGCGGCAGTGTCCCGCGAAGGTCCGTTCCTCTCAGCTCAGCCCGAGCATGGCGCTGCCTTTATCCTCTCCCCTGCAGCACAGTGTCTCGCGCAGGTCCGTTCCTCTCTGCTCAGCTGGAGCCTGGTGCTGCCTTTATCCTCTCCCCTGCAGCAGTGTCCCGCGCAGGTCCGCCCCTCTCTGCTCAGCCAGAGCCTGGCACTGCCTTTATCCTTTCTGCTCAGCCTCTCCCCTGGCGCTGCCTTTATCCTCTCCCCTGCAGCAGAGTCCCGCGCAGGCCCACTCCTCTCTGTTCAGCCCGAGCCTGGCACTGCCTTTTTCCTCTCCCCTGCAGCAGTGTCCCGCGCAGGTCCGTTTCTCTCTGCTCAGCCTCGAGCCTGGCGCTGCCTTTATCCTTTCCCCTGGCTCTGCCTTTATCCTCTCCCCTGCAGCACAGTGTCCCGCGCAGGTCCGCCCCTCTCTGCTCAGCCTCTCTGCTGGCGCTGCCGTTATCCTCTCCCCTGCAGCAGTGTCCCACGCAGGTCCGTGTCTCTCTGCTCAGCCTCGAACCTAGCGCTGCCTTTATCCTCTCCCCTGCAGCAGTGTCCAGCGCTGGTCCGCCCCTCTCTGCTCAGCCCGAGTCTGGCGCTGCTTTTATCCTCTCCCCTGCAGCAGTGTCCCGCGCAGGTCCGCCCCTCTCTGCTCAGCCGCTCCCCTGGCGCTGCCTTTATCCTCTCCCCTGCAGCCGTGTCCCGCACAGGTCCGTTCCTCTCTGCTCAGCCCGAGCTTGGCGTTGCCTTTATCCTCTCCCTGGCAGCAGTGTCCCGCGCAGATCCGCTCCTCTCTGCTCAGCCCCGAGCCAGGCGCAGCCTTTATCCTCTCCCCTGCGGCAGTGTCGCGCGAAGGTCCGTTCCTCTCTGCTCAGCCCGAGCCTGGCGCTGGCTTTATCCTCTCCCCTGGCGCCGCCTTTATCCTCTCCCCTGCAGCACAGTGTCCCGCGCAGGTCCGTTCCTCTCTGCTCAGCCTGAGCCTGGCGCTGCCTTTATCCTCTCCCCTGCAGCAGTGTCCCGCGCAGGTATGCTCCTGGCTGTTCAGCCCGAGCATGGCGCTGCCTTTATCCTCTCCCCTGCAGCAGTATCCCGCGCAGGTCCGTTCCTCTCTGCTCAGCCTGAGCCTGGCGCTGCCTTTATCCTCTCCCCTGCAGCAGTATCCCGCGCAGGTCCGTTCCTCTCTGCTCAGCCCGAGCCTGACGCTGCATTTATCCTCTCCCCTGCAGCAGTGTCCCGTGCAGGTCCGCCCCTCTCCGCTAAGCCCGAGCCTGGCGCTGCCTTTATCCTCACTGCTCAGCCTGTCCCCTGGCGCTGCCTTTATCCTCTCCCCTGCAGCAGTGTCCCGCGCAGGTCCCTTCCTCTCTGCTCAGCCCGAGGCTGATGCTGCCTTTATCCTCTCTGCTGAGCCTGTCCCCTGGCGCTGCCTTTTTCCTCTCCCCTGTAGCAGTGTCCCGCGCACGTCCGTTCCTCTCTGCTCAGCCCGAGCCTGGCGCTGCTTTTATCCGCACCCCTGCAGCAGTGTCCTGCGCAGGTCCGTTCCTCTCTGCTCAGCCCGAGGCTGATGCTGCCTTTATCCTCTCTGCTCAGCCTGTCCCCTGGCGCTGCCTTTATCCTCTCCCCTGTAGCAGTGTCCCGCGCACGTCCATTTCTCTCTGCTCAGCCTCGAGCCAGGCACTGCCTTTATCCTTACCCCTGCAGCAGTGTCCCGCTCAGGTCCGCTCCTCTCTGCTCAGCACCGAGCCTGGGGCTGTCTTTATCCTCTCCCCTGCAGCAGTGTCCCGCGCAGGTCCGTTCCTCTCTGCTCAGCCCGAGCTTGATGCTGCCGTTATCCTCTCTGCTCAGCCTCTCCCCTGGCGCTGCCTTTATCCATTCCCCTGCAGCAGTGTCCCGCGCCGGTACGTTCCTCTCTGCTCAGCCCGAGACTGGCGCTGCCTTTATACTGTCCCCTGCAGCAGTGTCCCACGAAGGTCCGTTCCTCTCTGCTCAGCCCGAGCCTGGCGCTGCCTTAATCCTCTCCCCTGCAGCAGTGTCCCGCGCAGGTCCGTTTCTCTCTGCTCAGCCTCTCCCCTGGCGCTGCCTTTATCCTCTCCCCTGCAGCAGTGTCCCGCGCAGGTCCGTTCTTCTCTGCTCAGCCCGAGCCTGGCGCTGCCTTTATCCTTTTTGCTCAGCCTCTCGCCTGGCGCTGCCTTTATCTTCTCCCCTGCAGCAGTGTCCCGCGCAGGTCCGTTCCTCTCTGCTCAGCCTCGAGCCTGGCGCTGCATTTATCCTCTCCCCTGGCGCTGCCTTTATCCTCTCCCCTGCAGCACAGTGTCCCGCGCAGGTCCGTTCCTCTCTGCTCAGCCCGAGCCTGGCGCTGCCTTTATCCTCTCCCCTGCAGCAGTGTCCCGCGCAGGTCCGTTTCTCACTGCTCAGTCTCGAGCTTGGCGCTCCCTTTATCCTCTCCCCTGCGGCAGTGTCCCGCGAATGTCCGTTCCTCTCTGCTCAGCCCGAGCCTGGCGCTGCCTTTATCCTCTCCCCTGGCGCTGCCTTTTCCTCTCCCCTGCAGCACAGTGTCCCGCGCAGATCCGTTCCTCTCTGCTCAGCCCGAGCCTGGCGCTGCCTTTATCCTCTCCCCTGCAGCACAGTGTCCCGCGCAGGTCAGTTCCTCTCTGCTCAGCCCGAGCCTGGTGCTGCCTTTATCCTCTCCCCTGCAGCAGTGTCCCGCGCAGGCCCGCCCCTCTCTGCTCAGCCCGAGCCTGGCGCTGCCTTTTTTCCTTTCTGCTCAGTCTCTCCCCTGGCGCTGCTTTTATCCTCTCCCCTGCAGCAGTGTCCCGCGCAGGTCCGTTTCTCTCTGCTAAGCCGCTCCCCTGGCGCTGCCTTTATCCTCTCCCCTGCAGCAGTGTCCTGCGCAGGTCCGTTCCTCTCTGCTCAGCCCGAGCTTGGCGTTGCCTTTATCCTCTCCCCTGCAGCAGTGTCCCGCGCAGGTCCGTTTCTCTCTGCTCAGCCTCGAGCTTGGCGCTCCCTTTATCCTCTCCCCTGCAGCAGTGTCCCGCGAAGGTCCGTTCCTCTCTGCTCAGCCCGAGCCTGGCGCTGCCTTTACCCTCTCCCCTGGCGCTGCCTCTATCCTCTCCCCTGCAGCACAGTGTCCCGCGCAGATCCGTTCCTCTCTGACAAGCCCGAGCCTGGCGCTGCCTTTACCCTCTCCCCTGGCGCTGCCTCTATCCTCTCCCCTGCAGCACAGTGTCCCGCGCAGGTCCGTTCCTCTCTGCTCAGCCCGAGCCTGGCGCTGCCTTTATCCTCTCCCATGCAGCAGTGTCCCGCGCATGTCCGCCCCTCTCTGCTCAGCCCGAGCCTGGCGCTGCCTTTATCCTTTCTGCTCAGCCTCTCCCCTGGCGCTGCCTTTATCCTCTCCCCTGCAGCAGTGCCCCGCGAAGGTCCGTTCCTCTCTGCTCAGCCCGAGCCTGGCGCTGCCTTTACCCTCTCCCCTGGCGCTGCCTCTATCCTCTCCCCTGCAGCACAGTGTCCCGCGCAGGTCCGTTCCTCTCTGCTCAGCCCGAGCCTGGCGCTGCCTTTATCCTCTCCCATGCAGCAGTGTCCCGCGCATGTCCGCCCCTCTCTGCTCAGCCCGAGCCTGGCGCTGCCTTTATCCTTTCTGCTCAGCCTCTCCCCTGGCGCTGCCTTTATCCTCTCCCCTGCAGCAGTGTCCCGCGCAGGTACGTTCCTCTCTGCTCAGCCTCGAGCCTGGCGCTGCCTTTATCCTCTCCTCTGGCGCTGCCTTTATCCTCTCCCCTGCAGCACAGTGTCCCGCGCAGGTCCGTTCCTCTCTGCTCAGCCCGAGCCTGGCGCTGCCTTTATCCTCTCCCCTGGCGCTGCCTTTATCCTCTCCCCTGCAGCACAGTGTCCCGCGCAGGTCAGTTCCTCTCTGCTCAGCCCGAGCCTGGTGCTGCCTTTATCCTCTCCCCTGCAGCAGTGTCCCGCGCAGGCCCGCCCCTCTCTGCTCAGCCCGAGCCTGGCGCTGCCTTTTTTCCTTTCTGCTCAGTCTCTCCCCTGGCGCTGCCTTTATCCTCTCCCCTGCAGCAGTGTCCCGCGCAGGTCCGTTTCTCTCTGCTAAGCCTCTCCCCTGGCGCTGCCTTTATCCTCTCCCCTGCAGCAGTGTCCCGCGCAGGTACGTTCCTCTCTGCTCAGCCTCGAGCCTGGCGCTGCCTTTATCCTCTCCTCTGGCGCTGCCTTTATCCTCTCCCCTGCAGCACAGTGTCCCGCGCAGGTCCGTTCCTCTCTGCTCAGCCCGAGCCTGGCGCTGCCTTTATCCTCTCCACTGGCGCTGCCTGTATCCTCTCCCCTGCAGCAGCGTCCCGCGCAGGCCCCCCCCTCTCTGCTCAGCCCGAGCCTGGCGCTGCCTTTTTCCTTTCTGCTCAGTCTCTCCCCTGGCGCTGCCTTTATCCTCTCCCCTGCAGCACAGTCCCGCGCAGGTCCGTTTCTCTCTGCTAATCCGCTCCCCTGGCGCTGCCTTTATCCTCTCCCCTGCAGCAGTGTCCCGCGCAGGTCCGTTTCTCTCTGCTCAGCCTCGAGCTTGGCGCTCCCTTTATCCTCTCCCCTGCGGCAGTGTCCTGCGAAGGTCCGTTCCTCTCTGCTCAGCCCGAGCCTGGCGCTGCCTTTATCCTTTCTGCTCAGCCTCTCCCCTGGCACTGCCTTTATCCTCTCCCCTGCAGCAGTATCCCGTGCAGGTCCGTTCCTCTCTGCTGAGACCGCGCCTGGCGCTGCATTTATCCTCTCCCCTGGCGCTGCCTTTATCCCCTCCCCTGTAGCACAGTGTCCCGCGCAGGTCCGTTCTTCTCTGCTCAGCTCGAGCCTGGCGCTGCCTTTATCCTCTCCCCTGCAGCAGTGTCCCGCGCAGGTCCGTTTCTCTCTGCTCAGCCTCGAGCTTGGCGCTCAGTTTATCCTCTCCCCTGCGGCAGTGTCCCGCGAAGGTCCGTTCCTCTCTGCTCAGCCGGAGCCTGGTGCTGCCTTTATCCTCTCCCCTGCAGCAGTGTCCCGCGCAGGTCCGCCCCTCTCTGCTCAGCCCGAGCCTGGCACTGCCTTTATCCTTTCTGCTCAGCCTCTCCCCTGGCGCTGCCTTTATCCTCTCCCCTGCAGCAGAGTCCCGCGCAGGCCCACTCCTCTCTGTTCAGCCCGAGCCTGGCACTGCCTTTTTCCTCTCCCCTGCAGCAGTGTCCCGCGCAGGTCCGTTTCTCTGTGCTAAGCCGCTCCCCTGGCGCTGCCTTTATCCTCTCGCCTGCAGCAGTGTCCCGCGCAGGTCCGTTCCTCTCTGCTCAGCCTCGAGCCTGGCGCTGCATTTATCCTCTCCCCTGGCGCTGCCTTTATCCTCTCCCCTGCAGCACAGTGTCCCGCGCAGGTCCGTTCCTCTCTGCTCAGCCCGAGCCTGGCGCTGCCTTTATCCTCTCCCCTGCAGCAGTGTCCCGCGCAGGTCCGTTTCTCACTGCTCAGTCTCGAGCTTGGCGCTCCCTTTATCCTCTCCCCTGCGGCAGTGTCCCGCGAATGTCCGTTCCTCTCTGCTCAGCCCGAGCCTGGCGCTGCCTTTATCCTCTCCCCTGGCGCTGCCTTTATCCTCTCCCCTGCAGCACAGTGTCCCGCGCAGATCCGTTCCTCTCTGCTCAGCCCGAGCCTGGCGCTGCCTTTATCCTCTCCCCTGCAGCACAGTGTCCCGCGCAGGTCAGTTCCTCTCTGCTCAGCCCGAGCCTGGTGCTGCTTTTATCCTCTCCCCTGCAGCAGTGTCCCGCGCAGGTCCGTTTCTCTCTGCTAAGCCGCTCCCCTGGCGCTGCCTTTATCCTCTCCCCTGCAGCAGTGTCCTGCGCAGGTCCGTTCCTCTCTGCTCAGCCCGAGCTTGGCGTTGCCTTTATCCTCTCCCCTGCAGCAGTGTCCCGCGCAGGTCCGTTTCTCTCTGCTCAGCCTCGAGCTTGGCGCTCCCTTTATCCTCTCCCCTGCAGCAGTGTCCCGCGAAGGTCCGTTCCTCTCTGCTCAGCCCGAGCCTGGCGCTGCCTTTACCCTCTCCCCTGGCGCTGCCTCTATCCTCTCCCCTGCAGCACAGTGTCCCGCGCAGATCCGTTCCTCTCTGACAAGCCCGAGCCTGGCGCTGCCTCTATCCTCTCCCCTGCAGCACAGTGTCCCGCGCAGGTCCGTTCCTCTCTGCTCAGCCCGAGCCTGGCGCTGCCTTTATCCTCTCCCATGCAGCAGTGTCCCGCGCATGTCCGCCCCTCTCTGCTCAGCCCGAGCCTGGCGCTGCCTTTATCCTTTCTGCTCAGCCTCTCCCCTGGCGCTGCCTTTATCCTCTCCCCTGCAGCAGTGCCCCGCGAAGGTCCGTTCCTCTCTGCTCAGCCCGAGCCTGGCGCTGCCTTTACCCTCTCCCCTGGCGCTGCCTCTATCCTCTCCCCTGCAGCACAGTGTCCCGCGCAGGTCCGTTCCTCTCTGCTCAGCCCGAGCCTGGCGCTGCCTTTATCCTCTCCCATGCAGCAGTGTCCCGCGCATGTCCGCCCCTCTCTGCTCAGCCCGAGCCTGGCGCTGCCTTTATCCTTTCTGCTCAGCCTCTCCCCTGGCGCTGCCTTTATCCTCTCCCCTGCAGCAGTGTCCCGCGCAGGTACGTTCCTCTCTGCTCAGCCTCGAGCCTGGCGCTGCCTTTATCCTCTCCTCTGGCACTGCCTTTATCCTCTCCCCTGCAGCACAGTGTCCCGCGCAGGTCCGTTCCTCTCTGCTCAGCCCGAGCCTGGCGCTGCCTTTATCCTCTCCCCTGGCGCTGCCTTTATCCTCTCCCCTGCAGCACAGTGTCCCGCGCAGGTCAGTTCCTCTCTGCTCAGCCCGAGCCTGGTGCTGCCTTTATCCTCTCCCCTGCAGCAGTGTCCCGCGCAGGCCCGCCCCTCTCTGCTCAGCCCGAGCCTGGCGCTGCCTTTTTTCCTTTCTGCTCAGTCTCTCCCCTGGCGCTGCCTTTATCCTCTCCCCTGCAGCAGTGTCCCGCGCAGGTCCGTTTCTCTCTGCTAAGCCTCTCCCCTGGCGCTGCCTTTATCCTCTCCCCTGCAGCAGTGTCCCGCGCAGGTACGTTCCTCTCTGCTCAGCCTCGAGCCTGGCGCTGCCTTTATCCTCTCCTCTGGCGCTGCCTTTATCCTCTCCCCTGCAGCACAGTGTCCCGCGCAGGTCCGTTCCTCTCTGCTCAGCCCGAGCCTGGCGCTGCCTTTATCCTCTCCCCTGGCGCTGCCTGTATCCTCTCCCCTGCAGCAGTGTCCCGCGCAGGCCCCCCCCTCTCTGCTCAGTCTCGAGCTTGGCGCTCCCTTTATCCTCTCCCCTGCGGCAGTGTCCTGCGAAGGTCCGTTCCTCTCTGCTCAGCCCGAGCCTGGCGCTGCCTTTATCCTTTCTGCTCAGCCTCTCCCCTGGCGCTGCCTTTATCCTCTCCCCTGCAGCAGTGTCCCGCGCAGGTCCGTTTCTCTCTGCTCAGCCTCGAGCTTGGCGCTCAGTTTATCCTCTCCCCTGCGGCAATGTCCCGCGAAGGTCCGTTCCTCTCAGCTCAGCCCGAGCATGGCGCTGCCTTTATCCTCTCCCCTGCAGCACAGTGTCCCGCGCAGGTCCGTTCCTCTCTGCTCAGCCGGAGCCTGGCGCTGCCTTTATCCTCTCCCCTGCAGCACAGTGTCTCGCGCAGGTCCGTTCCTCTCTGCTCAGCCGGAGCCTGGTGCTGCCTTTATCCTCTCCCCTGCAGCAGTGTCCCGCGCAGGTCCGCCCCTCTCTGCTCAGCCCGAGCCTGGCACTGCCTTTATCCTTTCTGCTCAGCCTCTCCCCTGGCGCTGCCTTTATCCTCTCCCCTGCAGCAGAGTCCCGCGCAGGCCCACTCCTCTCTGTTCAGCCCGAGCCTGGCACTGCCTTTTTCCTCTCCCCTGCAGCAGTGTCCCGCGCAGGTCCGTTTCTCTCTGCTAAGCCGCTCCCCTGGCGCTGCCTTTATCCTCTCGCCTGCAGCAGTGTCCCGCGCAGGTCCGTTCCTCTCTGCTCAGCCTCGAGCCTGGCGCTGCCTTTATCCTTTCCCCTGGCGCTGCCGTTATCCTCTCCCCTGCAGCAGTGTCCCACGCAGGTCCGTGTCTCTCTGCTCAGCCTCGAACCTGGCGCTGCCTTTATCCTCTCCCCTGCAGCCGTGTCCCGCACAGGTCCGTTCCTCTCTGCTCAGCCCGAGCTTGGCGTTGCCTTTATCATCTCCCCTGCAGCAGTGTCCCGCGCAGATCCGCTCCTCTCTGCTCAGCCCCGAGCCAGGCGCAGCCTTTATCCTCTCCCCTGCGGCAGTGTCGCGCGAAGGTCCGTTCCTCTCTGCTCAGCCCGAGCCTGGCGCTGGCTTTATCCTCTCCCCTGGCGCCGCCTTTATCCTCTCCCCTGCAGCACAGTGTCCCGCGCAGGTCCGTTCCTCTCTGCTCAGCCTGAGCCTGGCGCTGCCTTTATCCTCTCCCCTGCAGCAGTGTCCCGCGCAGGTATGCTCCTGGCTGTTCAGCCCGAGCATGGCGCTGCCTTTATCCTCTCCCCTGCAGCAGTATCCCGCGCAGGTCCGTTCCTCTCTGCTCAGCCTGAGCCTGGCGCTGCCTTTATCCTCTCCCCTGCAGCAGTATCCCGCGCAGGTCCGTTCCTCTCTGCTCAGCCCGAGCCTGACGCTGCATTTATCCTCTCCCCTGCAGCAGTGTCCCGTGCAGGTCCGCCCCTCTCCGCTAAGCCCGAGCCTGGCGCTGCCTTTATCCTCACTGCTCAGCCTGTCCCCTGGCGCTGCCTTTATCCTCTCCCCTGCAGCAGTGTCCCGCGCAGGTCCCTTCCTCTCTGCTCAGCCCGAGGCTGATGCTGCCTTTATCCTCTCTGCTGAGCCTGTCCCCTGGCGCTGCCTTTTTCCTCTCCCCTGTAGCAGTGTCCCGCGCACGTCCGTTCCTCTCTGCTCAGCCCGAGCCTGGCGCTGCTTTTATCCGCACCCCTGCAGCAGTGTCCTGCGCAGGTCCGTTCCTCTCTGCTCAGCCCGAGGCTGATGCTGCCTTTATCCTCTCTGCTCAGCCTGTCCCCTGGCGCTGCCTTTATCCTCTCCCCTGTAGCAGTGTCCCGCGCACGTCCATTTCTCTCTGCTCAGCCTCGAGCCAGGCACTGCCTTTATCCTTACCCCTGCAGCAGTGTCCCGCTCAGGTCCGCTCCTCTCTGCTCAGCACCGAGCCTGGGGCTGTCTTTATCCTCTCCCCTGCAGCAGTGTCCCGCGCAGGTCCGTTCCTCTCTGCTCAGCCCGAGCTTGATGCTGCCGTTATCCTCTCTGCTCAGCCTCTCCCCTGGCGCTGCCTTTATCCATTTCCCTGCAGCAGTGTCCCGCGCCGGTACGTTCCTCTCTGCTCAGCCCGAGACTGGCGCTGCCTTTATACTGTCCCCTGCAGCAGTGTCCCACACAGGTCCGTTCCTCTCTGCTCAGCCTCGAGCCTGGCGCAGCCTTTATCCTCTCCCCTGCAGCAGTGTCCCGCGCAGGTACGTTCCTCTCTGCTCAGCCCAAGCCTGGCGCTGCCTTTATCCTCTCCCCTGCAGCAGTGTCCCGTGCAGGTCCGCCCCTCTCTGCTCAGCCTCTCTGCTGGCGCTGCCTTTATCCTCTCCCCTGCAGCAGTGTCCCGCGCAGGTCCGTTTCTCTCTGCTAAGCCGCTCCCCTGGCGCTGCCTTTATCCTCTCCCCTGCAGCAGTGTCCCGCACAGGTCTGCCCCTCTCTGCTCAGCCTCTCTGCTGGCGCTGCCTTTATCCTCTCCCCTGCAGCAGTGTCCCGCGCAGGTCCGTTTCTCTCTGCCAAGCCGCTCCCCTGGCGCTGCCTTTATCCTCTCCCCTGCAGCAGTGTCCCGCGCAGGTCCGTTCCTCTCTGCTCAGCCTCGAGCCTGGCGCTGCCTTTATCCTCTCCCCTGCAGCACAGTGTCCCGCGCAGGTCCGTTCCTCTCTGCTCAGCCCGTGCCTGGCGCTGCCTTTATCCTCTCCCCTGCAGCACAGTGTCCCGCGCAGGTCCGTTCCTCTCTGCTCTGCCCGAGCCTGGCGCTGCCTTTATCCTCTCCCCTGCAGCAGTGTCCCGCGCAGGTCCGTTTCTCTCTGCTAAGCCCGAGCCTGGCGCTGCTTTTATCCTCTCCCCTGCAGCAGTGTCCCGCGCAGGTCCGCCCCTCTCTGCTCAGCCCGAGCCTGGCGCTGCCTTTATCCTCTCCCCTGCAGCAGTGTCCCGCGCAGGTCCGTTCCTCTCTGCTCAGCCCGAGCTTGGCGCTGCCTTTATCCTCTCCCCTGCAGCAGTGTCCCGCGCCGGTCCGCCCCTCTCTGCTCAGCCCGAGCCTGGCGCTGCCTTTATCCTTTCTACTCAGCCTCTCCCCTGGCACTGCCTTTATCCTCTCCCCTGCAGCAGTGTCCCGCGCAGGTCCGTTCCTCTCTGCTCTGCCCGAGCCTGTCGCTGCCTTTATCCTCTCCCCTGCAGCAGTGTGCCGCGCAGGTCTGCTCCTGTCTGTTCAGCCCGAGCCTGGCGCTGGCTTTATCCTCTCCCCTGCAGCAGTGTCCCGCGCACGTCCACCCCTCTCTGTTCAGCCCGAGCCTGGTGCTGCCTTTATCTTCTCCCCTGCAGCTGTGTCCCGCGCAGGTCCGTTCCTCTCTGCTCAGCCTCTCCCCTGGCGCTGCCTTTATCCTCTACCCTGCAGCAGTGTTCCGCGCAGGTCCGTTTCTCTCTGCTCAGCTTCTCCCCTGGCGCTGCCTATATCCTCTCCCCTGCAGCAGTGTTCCGCGCAGGTCCGTTCCTCTCTCCTCAGCCCGAGCCTGTCGCTGCCTTTATCCTCTCCCCTGAAGCAGTGTCCCGCGCAGGTCTGCTCCTGTCTGTTCAGCCCGAACCTGGCGCTGCCTTTATCCTCTCCCCTGCAGCAGTGTCCCGCGCATGTCCGTTCCTCTCTGCTCAGCCCGAGTCTGGCGCTGCCTGTCTCCTCTCCCCTGCAGCAGTGTCCCGCACAAGTCCGCCCGTTTCTGCTCAGCCCGAGCCTGGCGCTGCCTTTATCCTCTCCCCTGCAGCTGTGTCCCGCGCAGGTCCGTTCCTCTCTGCTCAGCCCGAGCCTGGCGCTGCCTTTATCCTCTCCCCTGCAGCTGTGTCCCGCGCAGGTCCGTTCCTCTCTGCTCAGCCTCGAGCCTGGCGCTGCCTTTATCCGCTACCCTGCAGCAGTGTCCCACACAGGTCCGTTCCTCTCTGCTCAGCCTCGAGCCTGGCGCAGCCTTTATCCTCTCCCCTGCAGCAGTGTCCCACACAGGTCCGTTCCTCTCTGCTCAGCCTCTCCCCTGGCGCTGCCTTTATCCTCTCCCCTGCAGCAGTGTCCTGCGCAGGTCCGTTTCTCTCTGCTAAGCCGCTCCCCTGGCGCTGCCTTTATCCTCTCCCCTGCAGCAGTGTCCCGCACAGGTCTGCCCCTCTCTGCTCAGCCTCTCTGCTGGCGCTGCCTTTATCCTCTCCCCTGCAGCAGTGTCCCGCGCAGGTCCGTTCCTCTCTGCTCAGCCTCGAGCCTGGCGCTGCCTTTATCCTCTCCCCTGCAGCACAGTGTCCCGCGCAGGTCCGTTCCTCTCTGCTCAGCCCGTGCCTGGCGCTGCCTTTATCCTCTCCCCTGCAGCACAGTGTCCCGCACAGGTCCGTTCCTCTCTGCTCAGCCCGTGCCTGGCGCTGCCTTTATCCTCTCCCCTGCAGCACAGTGTCCCGCGCAGGTCCGTTCCTCTCTGCTCAGCCCGTGCCTGGCGCTGCCTTTATCCTCTCCCCTGCAGCACAGTGTCCCGCGCAGGTCCGTTCCTCCCTGCTCTGCCCGAGCCTGGCGCTGCCTTTATCCTCTCCCCTGCAGCAGTGTCCCGCGCAGGTCCGCCCCTCTCTGCTCAGCCAGAGCCTGGCGCTGCCTTTATCGTCTCCCCTGCAGCAGTGTCCCGCGCAGGTCCGTTTCTCTCTGCTAAGCCCGAGCCTGGCGCTGCTTTTATCCTCTCCCCTGCAGCAGTGTCCCGCGCAGGTCCGCCCCTCTCTGCTCAGCCCGAGCCTGGCGCTGCCTTTATCCTCTCCCCTGCAGCAGTGTCCCGCGCAGGTCCGTTCCTCTCTGCTCAGCCCGAGCTTGGCGCTGCATTTATCCTCTCCCCTGCAGCAGTGTCCCGCGCCGGTCCGCCCCTCTCTGCTCAGCCCGAGCCTGGCGCTGCCTTTATCCTTTCGGCTCAGCCTCTCCCCTGGCACCGCCTTTATCCTCTCCCCTGCAGCAGTGTCCCGCGCAGGTCCGTTCCTCTCTGCTCTGCCCGAGCCTGTCGCTGCCTTTATCCTCTCCCCTGCAGCAGTGTGCCGCGCAGGTCTGCTCCTGTCTGTTCAGCCCGAGCCTGGCGCTGGCTTTATCCTCTCCCCTGCAGCAGTGTCCCGCACACGTCCACCCCTCTCTGTTCAGCCCGAGCCTGGTGCTGCCTTTATCTTCTCCCCTGCAGCTGTGTCCCGCGCAGGTCCGTTCCTCTCTGCTCAGCCTCTCCCCTGGCGCTGCCTTTATCCTCTACCCTGCAGCAGTTTTCCGCGCAGGTCCGTTTCTCTCTGCTCAGCCTCTCCCCTGGCGCTGCCTATATCCTCTCCCCTGCAGCAGTGTTCCGCGCAGGTCCGTTCCTCTCTCCTCAGCCCGAGCCTGTCGCTGCCTTTATCCTCTCCCCTGAAGCAGTGTCCCGCGCAGGTCTGCTCCTGTCTGTTCAGCCCTAACCTGGCGCTGCCTTTATCCTCTCCCCTGCAGCAGTGTCCCGCGCATGTCCGTTCCTCTCTGCTCAGCCCGAGTCTGGCGCTGCCTGTCTCCTCTCCCCTGCAGCAGTGTCCCGCACAAGTCCGCCCGTTTCTGCTCAGCCCGAGCCTGGCGCTGCCTTTATCCTCTCCCCTGCAGCTGTGTCCCGCGCAGGTCCGTTCCTCTCTGCTCAGCCCGAGCCTGGCGCTGCCTTTATCCTCTCCCCTGCAGCTGTGTCCCGCGCAGGTCCGTTCCTCTCTGCTCAGCCTCGAGCCTGGCGCTGCCTTTATCCGCTCCCCTGCAGCAGTGTCCCACACAGGTCCGTTCCACTCTGCTCAGCCTCGAGCCTGGCGCAGCCTTTATCCTCTCACTGCAGCAGTGTCCCGCGCAGGTCCGTTCCTCTCTGCTCAGCCCAAGCCTGGCGCTGCCTTTATCCTCTCCCCTGCAGCAGTGTCCCGCGCAGGTCCGCCCCTCTCTGCTGAGCCTCTCCGCTGGCGCTGCCTTTATCCTCTCCCCTGCAGCAGTGTCGGCACAGGTCCGCCCCTCTCTGCTCAGCTTCCCTGCTGGCGCTGCCTTTATCCTCTCCCCTGCAGCAGTGTCCCGCGCAGGTCCGTTTCTCTCTGCTAAGCCGCTCCCCTGGCGCTGCCTTTATCCTCTCCCCTGCAGCAGTGTCCCGCACAGGTCTGCCCCTCTCTGCTCAGCCTCTCTGCTGGCGCTGCCTTTATCCTCTCCCCTGCAGCAGTGTCCCGCGCAGGTCCGTTTCTCTCTGCCAAGCCGCTCCCCTGGCGCTGCCTTTATCCTCTCCCCTGCAGCAGTGTCCCGCGCAGGTCCGTTCCTCTCTGCTCAGCCTCGAGCCTGGCGCTGCCTTTATCCTCTCCCCTGCAGCACAGTGTCCCGCGCAGGTCCGTTCCTCTCTGCTCAGCCCGTGCCTGGCGCTGCCTTTATCCTCTCCCCTGCAGCACAGTGTCCCGCACAGGTCCGTTCCTCTCTGCTCAACCCGTGCCTGGCGCTGCCTTTATCCTCTCCCCTGCAGCACAGTGTCCCGCGCAGGTCCGTTCCTCTCTGCTCAGCCCGTGCCTGGCGCTGCCTTTATCCTCTCCCCTGCAGCACAGTGTCCCGCGCAGGTCCGTTCCTCCCTGCTCTGCCCGAGCCTGGCGCTGCCTTTATCCTCTCCCCTGCAGCAGTGTCCCGCGCAGGTCCGCCCCTCTCTGCTCAGCCCGAGCCTGGCGCTGCCTTTATCGTCTCCCCTGCAGCAGTGTCCCGCGCAGGTCCGCCCCTCTCTGCTCAGCCCGAGCCTGGCGCTGCCTTTATCCTCTCCCCTGCAGCAGTGTCCCGCGCAGGTCCGTTCCTCTCTGCTCAGCCCGAGCTTGGCGCTGCCTTTATCCTCTCCCCTGCAGCAGTGTCCCGCGCCGGTCCGCCCCTCTCTGCTCAGCCCGAGCCTGGCGCTGCCTTTATCCTTTCTGCTCAGCCTCTCCCCTGGCACTGCCTTTATCCTCTCCCCTGCAGCAGTGTCCCGCGCAGGTCCGTTCCTCTCTGCTCTGCCCGAGCCTGTCGCTGCCTTTATCCTCTCCCCTGCAGCAGTGTGCCGCGCAGGTCTGCTCCTGTCTGTGCAGCCCGAGCCTGGCGCTGGCTTTATCCTCTCCCCTGCAGCAGTGTCCCGCGCACGTCCACCCCTCTCTATTCAGCCCGAGCCTGGTGCTGCCTTTATCTTCTCCCCTGCAGCTGTGTCCCGCGCAGGTCCGTTCCTCTCTGCTCAGCCTCTCCCCTGGCGCTGCCTTTATCCTCTACCCTGCAGCAGTGTTCCGCGCAGGTCCGTTTCTCTCTGCTCAGCCTCTCCCCTGGCGCTGCCTATACCCTCTCCCCTGCAGCAGTGTTCCGCGCAGGTCCGTTCCTCTCTCCACAGCCCGAGTCTGGCGCTGCCTGTCTCCTCTCCCCTGCAGCAGTGTCCCGCACAAGTCCGCCCGTTTCTGCTCAGCCCGAGCCTGGCGCTGCCTTTATCCTCTCCCCTGCAGCTGTGTCCCGCGCAGGTCCGTTCCTCTCTGCTCAGCCCGAGCCTGGCGCTGCCTTTATCCTCTCCCCTGCAGCTGTGTCCCGCGCAGGTCTGTTCCTCTCTGCTCAGCCTCGAGCCTGGCGCTGCCTTTATCCGCTCCCCTGCAGCAGTGTCCCACACAGGTCCGTTCCTCTCTGCTCAGCCTCGAGCCTGGCGCAGCCTTTATCCTCTCCCCTGCAGCAGTGTCCCGCGCAGGTCCGTTCCTCTCTGCTCAGCCCAAGCCTGGCGCTGCCTTTATCCTCTCCCCTGCAGCAGTGTCCCGCGCAGGTCCGCCCCTCTCTGCTCAACCTCCCTGCTGGCGCTGCCTTTATCCTCTCCCCTGCAGCAGTGTCCCGCGCAGGTCCGTTTCTCTCTGCTAGGCCGCTCCCCTGGCGCTGCCTTTATCCTCTCCCCTGCAGCAGTGTCCCGCGCAGGTCCGTTCCTCTCTGCTCAGCCTCGAGCCTGGCGCTGCCTTTATCCTTTCCCCTGGCGCTGCCTTTATCCTCTCCCCTGCAGCACAGTGTCCCGCACAGGTCCGTTCCTCTCTGCTCAGCCCGTGCCTTGCGCTGCCTTTATCCTCTCCCCTGCAGCACAGTGTCCCGCGCAGGTCCGTTCCTCTCTCCTCAGCCTGTGCCTGGCGCTGCCTTTATCCTCTCCCCTTCAGCACAGTGTCCCGCGCAGGTCCGTTCCTCCCTGCTCTGCCCGAGCCTGGCGCTGCTTTTATCCTCTCCCCTGCAGCAGTGTCCCGCGCTGGTCCGGCCCTCTCTGCTCAGCCCGAGCCTGTCGCTGCCTTTATCGTCTCCCCTGCAGCATTGTCCCGCGCAATTCCGTTTCTCTCTGCTAAGCCCGAGCCTGGCGCTGCTTTTATCCTCTCCCCTGCAGCAGTGTCCCGCGCAGGTCCGCCCCTCTCTGCTCAGCCGCTCCCCTGGCGCTGCCTTTATCCTCTCCCCTGCAGCAGTGTCCCGCGCAGGTCCGTTCCTCTCTGCTCAGCCCGAGCTTGGCGCTGCCTTTATCCTCTCCCCTGCAGCAGTGTCCCGCGCCGGTCCGCCCTTCTCTGCTCAGCCCGAGCCTGGCGCTGCCTTTATCCTTTCTGCTTTGCCTCTCCCCTGGCACTACCTTTATCCTCTCCCCTGCAGCAGTGTCCCGCGCAGGTCCATTCCTCTCTGCTCAGCCCGAGCCTGTCGCTGCCTTTATCCTCTCCCCTGCAGCAGTGTGCCGCGCAGGTCTGCTCCTGTCTGTTCAGCCCGAGCCTGGCGCTGGCTTTATCCTCTCCCCTGCAGCAGTGTCCCGCGCAGGTCCACCCCTCTCTGTTCAGCCCGAGCCTGGTGCTGCCTTTATCTTCTCCCCTGCAGCTGTGTCCCGCGCAGGTCCGTTCCTCTCTGCTCTGCCCGAGCCTGGCGCTGCCTTTATCCTCTCCCCTGCAGCAGTGTCCCGCGCAGGCCCACCCCTCTCTGCTCAGCCCGAGCCTGGCGCTGTCTTTATCGTCTCCCCTGCAGCATTGTCCCGCGCAATTCCGTTTCTCTCTGCTAAGCCCGAGCCTGGCGCTGCTTTTATCCTCTCCCCTGCAGCAGTGTCCCGCGCAGGTCCGCCCCTCTCTGCTCAGCCGCTCCCCTGGCGCTGCCTTTATCCTCTCCCATGCAGCAGTGTTCCGCGCAGGTCCGTTCCTCTCTGCTCAGCCCGAGCTTGGCGCTGCCTTTATCCTCTCCCCTGCAGCAGTGTCCCGCGCCGGTCCGCCCCTCTCTGCTCAGCCCGAGCCTGGCGCTGCCTTTATCCTTTCTGCTCAGCCTCTCCCCTGGCACTGCCTTTATCCTCTCCCCTGCAGCAGTGTCCTGCGCAGGTCCGCCCCTCTCTGCTCAGCCGCTCCCCTGGCGCTGCCTTTATCCTCTCCCATGCAGCAGTGTCCCGCGCAGGGCCGTTCCTCTCTGCTCAGCCCGAGCTTGGCGCTGCCTTTATCCTCTCCCCTGCAGCAGTGTCCCGCGCCGGTCCGCCCCTCTCTGCTCAGCCCGAGCCTGTCGCTGCCTTTATCCTCTCCCCTGCAGCAGTGTCCCGCGCAGGTCCATTCCTCTCTGCTCAGCCCGAGCCTGTCGCTGCCTTTATCCTCTCCCCTGCAGCAGTGTGCCACGCAGGTCTGCTCCTGTCTGTTCAGCCAGAGCCTGGCGCTGGCTTTATCCTCTCCCCTGCAGCAGTGTCCCGTGCAGGTCCACCCCTCTCTGTTCAGCCCGAGCCTGGTGCTGCCTTTATCTTCTCCCCTGCAGCTGTGTCCCGCGCAGGTCCGTTCCTCTCTGCTCTGCCCGAGCCTGGCGCTGCCTTTATCCTCTCCCCTGCAGCAGTGTCCCGCGCAGGCCCACCCCTCTCTGCTCAGCCCGAGCCTGGCGCTGCCTTTATCCTCTCCCCTGCAGCAGTGTCCCGCGCTGGTCCACCCCTCTCTGCTCAGCCTCTCCCCTGGCGCTGCCTTTATCCTCTACCCTGCAGCAGTGTCCCGCGCAGGTCCGTTTCTCTCTGCTCAGCCTCTCCCCTGGCGCTGCCTATATCCTCTCCCCTGCAGCAGTGTCCCGCGCAGGTCCGTTCCTCTCTGCTCAGCCCGAGCCTGTCGCTGCCTTTATCCTCTCCCCTGAAGCAGAGTCCCGCGCAGGTCTGCTCCTGTCTATTCAGCCCGAACCTGGCGCTGCCTTTATCCTCTCCCCTGCAGCAGTGTCCCGCGCAGGTCCGTTCCTCTCTGCTCAGCCCGAGCCTGGCGCTGCCTTTCTCCTCTCCCCTGCAGAAGTGTCCCGCACAAGTCCGCCCGTTTCTGCTCAGCCCGAGCCTGGCGCTGCCTTTATCCTCTTCCCTGCAGCTGTGTCCCGCGCAGGTCCGTTCCTCTCTGCTCAGCCCGAGCCTGGCGCTCCCTTTATCCTCTCCCCTGCAGCTGTGTCCCACGCAGGTTCGTTCCTCTCTGTTCAGCCTCGAGCCTGGCGCTGCCTTTATCCGCTCCCCTGCAGCATTGTCCCACACAGGTCCGTTCCTCTCTGCTCAGCCTCGAGCCTGGCGCAGCCTTTATCCTCTCCCCTGCAGCAGTGTCCCGCGCAGGTCCACCCCTCTCTGTTCAGCCCGAGCCTGGTGCTGCCTTTATCTTCTCCCCTGCAGCTGTGTCCCGCGCAGGTCCGTTCCTCTCTGCTCTGCCCGAGCCTGGCGCTGCCTTTATCCTCTCCCCTGCAGCAGTGTCCCGCGCTGGTCCACCCCTCTCTGCTCAGCCTCTCCCCTGGCGCTGCCTTTATCCTCTACCCTGCAGCAGTGTCCCGCGCAGGTCCGTTTCTCTCTGCTCAGCCTCTCCCCTGGCGCTGCTTATATCCTCTCCCCTGCAGCAGTGTCCCGCACAGGTCCGCCCCTCTCTGCTCAGCCTCTCTGCTGGCGCTGCCTTTATCCTCTCCACTGCAGCAGTGTCCCGCGCAGGTCCGTTTCTCTCTGCTAAGCCGCTCCCCTGGCGCTGCCTTTATCCTCTCCCCTGCAGCAGTGTCCCGCGCAGGTCCGTTCCTCTCTGCTCAGCCTCGAGCCTGGCGCTGCCTTTATCCTTTCCCCTGGCGCTGCCTTTTATCCTCTCCCCTGCAGCAGAGTGTCCCGCGCAGGTCCGTTCCTCTCTGCTCAGCCCGTGCCTGGCGCTGCCTTTCTCCTCTCCCCTGCAGAAGTGTCCCGCACAAGTCCGCCCGTTACTGCTCAGGCCGAGCCTGGCGCTGCCTGTATCCTCTCCCCTGCAGCTGTGTCCCGCGCAGGTCCGTTCCTCTCTGCTCAGCCTCGAGCCTGGCGCTGCCTTTATCCTTTCCCCTGGCGCTGCCTTTATCCTCTCCCCTGCAGCAGAGTGTCCCGCGCAGGTCCGTTCCTCTCTGCTCAGCCCGAGACTGGCGCTGCCTTTATCCTCTCCCCTGCAGCACAGTGTCTCGCGCAGGTCCGTTCCTCTCTGCTCAGCCCGAGCCTGGTGCTGCCTTTATCCTCTCCCCTGCAGCAGTGTCCCGCGCAGGTCCGCCCCTCTCTGCTCAGCCCGAGCCTGGCGCTGCCTTTATCCTTTCTGCTCAGTGTGGTAGTATGTATTGGGGGTCATGTGGAACTGGAAGCCCTAATGTCATTGGCTGACAGATCCCGGGTCCTGGTTGGCCGTTAACCTCATACTCCGCCCTGAAGGCGAAGTATAAGAAGCCGGTGCCTTCCCCCGCATGCCAGTTTACTATCGGGCTGCTGGGGAACAGACACGCTTAATAAAGCCTCATCGACTTCACTCTGTTTGTCTCACGGAGTCTTTGTGCGCCACACTCAGCCTCTCCCCTGGCACTGCCTTTATCCTCTCCCCTGCAGCAGTGTCCCGCGCAGGTCCGTTTCTCTCTGCTAAGCCGCTCCCCTGGCGCTGCCTTTATCCTCTCCCCTGCAGCAGTGTCCCGCGCAGGTCCGTTCCTCTCTGCTCAGCCTCGAGCCTGGCGCTGCCTTTATCCTCTCCCCTGGCGCTGCCTTTATCCTCTCCCCTGCAGCACAGTGTCCCGCGCAGGTCCGTTCCTCTCTGCTCAGCCCGTGCCTGGCGCTGCCTTTATCCTCTCCCCTGCAGCACAGTGTCCCGCGCAGGTCCGTTCCTCTCTGCTCAGACCGAGCCTGGCGCTGCCTTTATCCTCTCCCCTGCAGCTGTGTCCCGCGCAGGTCCGTTCCTCTCTGCTCAGCCCGAGCCTGGCGCTGCCTTTATCCTCTCCCCTGCAGCAGAGTCCCGCGCAGGCCCACCCCTCTCTGTTCAGCCCGAGCCTGGCGCTGCCTTTTTCCTCTCCCCTGCAGCAGTGTCCCGCGCAGGTCCGTTTCTCTCTGCTAAGCCGCTCCCCTGGCGCTGCCTTTATCCTCTCGCCTGCAGCAGTGTCCCGCGCAGGTCCGTTCCTCTCTGCTCAGCCTCGAGCCTGGCGCTGCCTTTATCCTTTCCCCTGGCGCTGCCTTTATCCTCTCCCCTGCAGCACAGTCTCCCGCGCAGGTCCGTTCCTCTCTGCTCAGCCCGTGCCTGGCGCTGCCTTTATCCTCTCCCCTGCAGCACAGTGTCCCGCGCAGGTCCGTTCCTCTCTGCTCAGCCCGTGCCTGGCGCTGCCTTTACCCTCTCCCCTGCAGCACAGTGTCCCGCGCAGGTCCGTTCCTCTCTGCTCAGCCCGAGCCTGGCTCTGCCTTTATCCTCTCCCTTGCAGCAGTGTCCCGCGCAGGTCCGCCCCTCTCTGCTCAGCCTCTCTGCTGGCGCTGCCTTTATCCTCTCCCCTGCAGCAGTGTCCCACGCAGGTCCGTGTCTCTCTGCTCAGCCTCGAACCTAGCGCTGCCTTTATCCTCTCCCCTGCAGCTGTGTCCCGCGCAGGTCCTTTCCTCTCTGCTCAGCCCAAGCCTGGCGCTGCCTTTATCCTCTCCCCTGCAGCTGTGTCCCGCGCAGGTCCGTTCCTCTCTGCTCAGCCTCGAGCCTGGCGCTGCTTTTATCCGCTCCCCTGCAGCAGTGTCCCGCACAGGCCCGCCCCTCTCTGCTCAGCCTCTCTGCTGGCGCTGCCTTTATCCTCTCCCCTGCAGCAGTGTCCCGTGCAGGTCCGTTTCTCTCTGCTAAGCCGCTCCCCTGGCGCTGCCTTTATCCTCTCCCCTGCAGCAGTGTCCCGCGCAGTTCCGTTCCTCTCTGCTCAGCCTCGAGCCTGGCGCTGCCTTTATCCTTTCCCCTGGCGCTGCCTTTATCCTCTCCCCTGCAGCACAGTGTCCCGCGCAGGTCCGGTCCTCTCTGCTCAGCCTCGAGCCTGGCGCTGCCTTTATCCTCTCCCCTGCAGCACAGTGTCCCGCGCAGGTCCGTTCCTCTCTGCTCAGCCCGTGCCTGGCGCTGCCTTTATCCTCTCCCCTGCAGCACAGTGTCCCGCACAGGTCCGTTCCTCTCTGCGCAGCCCGTGCCTGGCGCTGCCTTTATCCTCTCCCCTGCAGCACAGTGTCTCGCGCAGGTCCGTTCCTCTCTGCTCAGCCCGTGCCTGGTGCTGCCTTTCTCCTCTCCCCTGCAGCACAGTGTCCCGCGCAGGTCCGTTCCTCCCTGCTCTGCCCGAGCCTGGCGCTGCCTTTATCCTCTCCCCTGCAGCAGTGTCCCGCGCAGGTCCGCCCATCTCTGCTCAGCCCGAGCCTGGCGCTGCCTTTATCGTCTCCCCTGCAGCAGTGTCCCGCGCAGGTCCGTTCCTCTCTGTTCAGCCCGAGCCTGGCGCTGCCTTTATCCTCTTCACTGCAGCAGTGTCCCGCGCAGGTCCGCCCCTCTCTGCTCAGCCCCACCGCTGGCGCTGCCTTTATCCTCTCCCCAGCAGCAGTGTCCCGCGCAGGTCCGTGTCTCTCTGCTCAGCCTTGAGCCTGGCGCTGCCTTTATCCTCTCCCCTGCAGCAGTGTCCCGCGCCGGTCCGCCCCTCTCTGCTCAGCCCGAGCCTGGCGCTGCCTTTATCCTTTCTGCTCAGCCTCTCCCCTGGCACTGCCTTTATCCTCTCCCCTGCAGCAGTATCCCGTGCAGGTCCGTTCCTCTCTGCTGAGCCCGAGCCTGGCGCTGCATTTATCCTCTCCCCTGGCGCTGCCTTTATCCCCTCCCCTGTAGCACAGTGTCCCGCGCAGGTCCGTTCTTCTCTGCTCAGCCCGAGCCTGGCGCTGCCTTTATCCTCTCCCCTGCAGCAGTGTCCCGCGAAGGTCCGTTCCTCTCAGCTCAGCCCGAGCATGGCGCTGCCTTTATCCTCTCCCCTGGCGCTGCCTTTATCCTCTCCCCTGCAGCACAGTGTCCCGCGCAGGTCCGTTCCTCTCTGCTCAGCCCGAGCCTGGCGCTGCCTTTATCCTCTCCCCTGCAGCACAGTGTCTCGCGCAGGTCCGTTCCTCTCTGCTCAGCCGGAGCCTGGTGCTGCCTTTATCCTCTCCCCTGCAGCAGTGTCCCGCGCAGGTCCGCCCCTCTCTGCTCAGCCCGAGCCTGGCGCTGCCTTTATCCTTTCTGCTCAGCCTCTCCCCTGGCGCTGCCTTTATCCTCTCCCCTGCAGCAGTGTCCCGCGCAGGTCCGTTTCTCTCTGCTAAGCCGCTCCCATGGCGCTGCCTTTATCCTCTCCCCTGCAGCAGTGTCCCGCGCAGGTCCGTTCCTCTCTGCTCAGCCTCGAGCCTGGCGCTGCCTTTATCCTCTCCCCTGCAGCACAGTGTCCCGCGCGGGTCCGTTCCTCTCTGCTCAGCCCGTGCCTGGCGCTGCCTTTATCCTCTCCCCTGCAGCACAGTGTCCCGCGCAGGTCCGTTCCTCTCTGCTCAGCCCGAGCCTGGCGCTGCCTTTATCCTCTCCCCTGCAGCTGTGTCCCGCGCAGGTCCGTTCCTCTCTGCTCAGCCTCTCTGCTGGCGCTGCCTTTATCCTCTCCCCTGCAGCAGTGTCCCGTGCAGGTCCGTTTCTCTCTGCTAAGCCGCTCCCCTGGCGCTGCCTTTATCCTCTCCCCTGCAGCAGTGTCCCGCGCAGGTCCGTTCCTCTCTGCTCAGCCTCGAGCCTGGCGCTGCCTTTATCCTTTCCCCTGGCGCTGCCTGTATCCTCTCCCCTGCAGCACAGTGTCCCACGCAGGTCCGTTCCTCTCTGCTCAGCCCGTGCCTGGCGCTGCCTTTATCCTCTCCCCTGCAGCACAGTGTCCCGCGCAGGTCCGTTCCTCTCTGCTCAGCCCGTGCCTGGCGCTGCCTTTCTCCTCTCCCCTGCAGCACAGTGTCCCGCGCAGGTCCGTTCCTCCCTGCTCTGCCCGAGCCTGGCGCTGCCTTTATCCTCTCCCCTGCAGCAGTGTCCCGCGCAGGTCCGCCCATCTCTGCTCAGCCCGAGCCTGGCGCTGCCTTTATCGTCTCCCCTGCAGCTGTGTCCCGCGCAGGTCCGTTCCTCTCTGTTCAGCCCGAGCCTGGCGCTGCCTTTATCCTCTTCACTGCAGCAGTGTCCCGCGCAGGTCCGCCCCTCTCTGCTCAGCCGCACCGCTGGCGCTGCCTTTATCCTCTCCCCAGCAGCAGTGTCCCGCGCAGGTCCGTGTCTCTCTGCTCAGCCTTGAGCCTGGCGCTGCCTTTATCCTCTCCCCTGCAGCAGTGTCCCGCGCCGGTCCGCCCCCCTCTGCTCAGCCCGAGCCTGGCGCTGCCTTTATCCTTTCTGCTCAGCCTCTCCCCTGGCACTGCCTTTATCCTCTCCCCTGCAGCAGTATCCCGTGCAGGTCCGTTCCTCTCTGCTGAGACCGCGCCTGGCGCTGCATTTATCCTCTCCCCTGGCGCTGCCTTTATCCCCTCCCCTGTAGCACAGTGTCCCGCGCAGGTCCGTTCTTCTCTGCTCAGCTCGAGCCTGGCGCTGCCTTTATCCTCTCCCCTGCAGCAGTGTCCCGCGCAGGTCCGTTTCTCTCTGCTCAGCCTCGAGCTTGGCGCTCAGTTTATCCTCTCCCCTGCGGCAGTGTCCCGCGAAGGTCCGTTCCTCTCAGCTCAGCCCGAGCATGGCGCTGCCTTTATCCTCTCCCCTGCAGCACAGTGTCTCGCGCAGGTCCGTTCCTCTCTGCTCAGCCGGAGCCTGGTGCTGCCTTTATCCTCTCCCCTGCAGCAGTGTCCCGCGCAGGTCCGCCCCTCTCTGCTCAGCCCGAGCCTGGCACTGCCTTTATCCTTTCTGCTCAGCCTCTCCCCTGGCGCTGCCTTTATCCTCTCCCTTGCAGCAGAGTCCCGCGCAGGCCCACTCCTCTCTGTTCAGCCCGAGCCTGGCACTGCCTTTTCCTCTCCCCTGCAGCAGTGTCCCGCGCAGGTCCGTTTCTCTCTGCTAAGCCGCTCCCCTCGCGCTGCCTTTATCCTCTCGCCTGCAGCAGTGTCCCGCGCAGGTCCGTTCCTCTCTGCTCAGCCTCGAGCCTGGCGCTGCCTTTATCCTTTCCCCTGGCGCTGCCTTTATCCTCTCCCCTGCAGCACAGTGTCCCGCGCAGGTCCGTTCCTCTCTGCTCAGCCCGAGCCTGGCTCTGCCTTTATCCTCTCCCCTGCAGCAGTGTCCCGCGCAGGTCCGCCCCTCTCTGCTCAGCCTCTCTGCTGGCGCTGCCGTTATCCTCTCCCCTGCAGCAGTGTCCCACGCAGGTCCGTGTCTCTCTGCTCAGCCCGAGTCTGGCGCTGCTTTTATCCTCTCCCCTGCAGCAGTGTCCCGCGCAGGTCCGCCCCTCTCTGCTCAGCCGCTCCCCTGGCGCTGCCTTCATCCTCTCCCCTGCAGCCGTGTCCCGCACAGGTCCGTTCCTCTCTGCTCAGCCCGAGCTTGGCGTTGCCTTTATCATCTCCCCTGCAGCAGTGTCCCGCGCAGATCCGCTCCTCTCTGCTCAGCCCCGAGCCAGGCGCAGCCTTTATCCTCTCCCCTGCGGCAGTGTCGCGCGAAGGTCCGTTCCTCTCTGCTCAGCCTGAGCCTGGCGCTGCCTTTATCCTCTCCCCTGCAGCAGTGTCCCGCGCAGGTATGCTCCTGGCTGTTCAGCCCGAGCATGGCGCTGCCTTTATCCTCTCCCCTGCAGCAGTATCCCGCGCAGGTCCGTTCCTCTCTGCTCAGCCTGAGCCTGGCGCTGCCTTTATCCTCTCCCCTGCAGCAGTATCCCGCGCAGGTCCGTTCCTCTCTGCTCAGCCCGAGCCTGACGCTGCATTTATCCTCTCCCCTGCAGCAGTGTCCCGTGCAGGTCCGCCCCTCTCCGCTAAGCCCGAGCCTGGCGCTGCCTTTATCCTCACTGCTCAGCCTGTCCCCTGGCGCTGCCTTTATCCTCTCCCCTGCAGCAGTGTCCCGCGCAGGTCCCTTCCTCTCTGCTCAGCCCGAGGCTGATGCTGCCTTTATCCTCTCTGCTGAGCCTGTCCCCTGGCGCTGCCTTTTTCCTCTCCCCTGTAGCAGTGTCCCGCGCAGGTCCGTTCCTCTCTGCTCAGCCCGAGCCTGGCGCTGCTTTTATCCGCACCCCTGCAGCAGTGTCCTGCGCAGGTCCGTTCCTCTCTGCTCAGCCCGAGGCTGATGCTGCCTTTATCCTCTCTGCTCAGCCTGTCCCCTGGCGCTGCCTTTATCCTCTCCCCTGTAGCAGTGTCCCGCGCACGTCCATTTCTCTCTGCTCAGCCTCGAGCCAGGCACTGCCTTTATCCTTACCCCTGCAGCAGTGTCCCGCTCAGGTCCGCTCCTCTCTGCTCAGCACCGAGCCTGGGGCTGTCTTTATCCTCTCCCCTGCAGCAGTGTCCCGCGCAGGTCCGTTCCTCTCTGCTCAGCCCGAGCTTGATGCTGCCGTTATCCTCTCTGCTCAGCCTCTCCCCTGGCGCTGCCTTTATCCATTCCCCTGCAGCAGTGTCCCGCGCCGGTACGTTCCTCTCTGCTCAGCCCGAGACTGGCGCTGCCTTTATACTGTCCCCTGCAGCAGTGTCCCACGAAGGTCCGTTCCTCTCTGCTCAGCCCGAGCCTGGCGCTGCCTTAATCCTCTCCCCTGCAGCAGTGTCCCGCGCAGGTCCGTTTCTCTCTGCTCAGCCTCTCCCCTGGCGCTGCCTTTATCCTCTCCCCTGCAGCAGTGTCCCGCGCAGGTCCGTTCTTCTCTGCTCAGCCCGAGCCTGGCGCTGCCTTTATCCTTTCTGCTCAGCCTCTCGCCTGGCGCTGCCTTTATCTTCTCCCCTGCAGCAGTGTCCCGCGCAGGTCCGTTCCTCTCTGCTCAGCCTCGAGCCTGGCGCTGCATTTATCCTCTCCCCTGGCGCTGCCTTTATCCTCTCCCCTGCAGCACAGTGTCCCGCGCAGGTCCGTTCCTCTCTGCTCAGCCCGAGCCTGGCGCTGCCTTTATCCTCTCCCCTGCAGCAGTGTCCCGCGCAGGTCCGTTTCTCACTGCTCAGTCTCGAGCTTGGCGCTCCCTTTATCCTCTCCCCTGCGGCAGTGTCCCGCGAATGTCCGTTCCTCTCTGCTCAGCCCGAGCCTGGCGCTGCCTTTATCCTCTCCCCTGGCGCTGCCTTTATCCTCTCCCCTGCAGCACAGTGTCCCGCGCAGATCCGTTCCTCTCTGCTCAGCCCGAGCCTGGCGCTGCCTTTATCCTCTCCCCTGCAGCACAGTGTCCCGCGCAGGTCAGTTCCTCTCTGCTCAGCCCGAGCCTGGTGCTGCCTTTATCCTCTCCCCTGCAGCAGTGTCCCGCGCAGGCCCGCCCCTCTCTGCTCAGCCCGAGCCTGGCGCTGCCTTTTTTCCTTTCTGCTCAGTCTCTCCCCTGGCGCTGCTTTTATCCTCTCCCCTGCAGCAGTGTCCCGCGCAGGTCCGTTTCTCTCTGCTAAGCCGCTCCCCTGGCGCTGCCTTTATCCTCTCCCCTGCAGCAGTGTCCTGCGCAGGTCCGTTCCTCTCTGCTCAGCCCGAGCTTGGCGTTGCCTTTATCCTCTCCCCTGCAGCAGTGTCCCGCGAAGGTCCGTTCCTCTCTGCTCAGCCCGAGCCTGGCGCTGCCTTTACCCTCTCCCCTGGCGCTGCCTCTATCCTCTCCCCTGCAGCACAGTGTCCCGCGCAGGTCCGTTCCTCTCTGCTCAGCCCGAGCCTGGCGCTGCCTTTATCCTCTCCCATGCAGCAGTGTCCCGCGCATGTCCGCCCCTCTCTGCTCAGCCCGAGCCTGGCGCTGCCTTTATCCTTTCTGCTCAGCCTCTCCCCTGGCGCTGCCTTTATCCTCTCCCCTGCAGCAGTGCCCCGCGAAGGTCCGTTCCTCTCTGCTCAGCCCGAGCCTGGCGCTGCCTTTACCCTCTCCCCTGGCGCTGCCTCTATCCTCTCCCCTGCAGCACAGTGTCCCGCGCAGGTCCGTTCCTCTCTGCTCAGCCCGAGCCTGGCGCTGCCTTTATCCTCTCCCATGCAGCAGTGTCCCGCGCATGTCCGCCCCTCTCTGCTCAGCCCGAGCCTGGCGCTGCCTTTATCCTTTCTGCTCAGCCTCTCCCCTGGCGCTGCCTTTATCCTCTCCCCTGCAGCAGTGTCCCGCGCAGGTACGTTCCTCTCTGCTCAGCCTCGAGCCTGGCGCTGCCTTTATCCTCTCCTCTGGCGCTGCCTTTATCCTCTCCCCTGCAGCACAGTGTCCCGCGCAGGTCCGTTCCTCTCTGCTCAGCCCGAGCCTGGCGCTGCCTTTATCCTCTCCCCTGGCGCTGCCTTTATCCTCTCCCCTGCAGCACAGTGTCCCGCGCAGGTCAGTTCCTCTCTGCTCAGCCCGAGCCTGGTGCTGCCTTTATCCTCTCCCCTGCAGCAGTGTCCCGCGCAGGCCCGCCCCTCTCTGCTCAGCCCGAGCCTGGCGCTGCCTTTTTTCCTTTCTGCTCAGTCTCTCCCCTGGCGCTGCCTTTATCCTCTCCCCTGCAGCAGTGTCCCGCGCAGGTCCGTTTCTCTCTGCTACGCCTCTCCCCTGGCGCTGCCTTTATCCTCTCCCCTGCAGCAGTGTCCCGCGCAGGTACGTTCCTCTCTGCTCAGCCTCGAGCCTGGCGCTGCCTTTATCCTCTCCTCTGGCGCTGCCTTTATCCTCTCCCCTGCAGCACAGTGTCCCGCGCAGGTCCGTTCCTCTCTGCTCAGCCCGAGCCTGGCGCTGCCTTTTTCCTTTCTGCTCAGTCTCTCCCCTGGCGCTGCCTTTATCCTCTCCCCTGCAGCACAGTCCCGCGCAGGTCCGTTTCTCTCTGCTCAGCCTCGAGCTTGGCGCTCCCTTTATCCTCTCCCCTGCGGCAGTGTCCTGCGAAGGTCCGTTCCTCTCTGCTCAGCCCGAGCCTGGCGCTGCCTTTATCCTTTCTGCTCAGCCTCTCCCCTGGCACTGCCTTTATCCTCTCCCCTGCAGCAGTATCCCGTGCAGGTCCGTTCCTCTCTGCTGAGACCGCGCCTGGCGCTGCATTTATCCTCTCCCCTGGCGCTGCCTTTATCCCCTCCCCTGTAGCACAGTGTCCCGCGCAGGTCCGTTCTTCTCTGCTCAGCTCGAGCCTGGCGCTGCCTTTATCCTCTCCCCTGCAGCAGTGTCCCGCGCAGGTCCGTTTCTCTCTGCTCAGCCTCGAGCTTGGCGCTCAGTTTATCCTCTCCCCTGCGGCAGTGTCCCGCGAAGGTCCGTTCCTCTCAGCTCAGCCCGAGCATGGCGCTGCCTTTATCCTCTCCCCTGCAGCACAGTGTCTCGCGCAGGTCCGTTCCTCTCTGCTCAGCCGGAGCCTGGTGCTGCCTTTATCCTCTCCCCTGCAGCAGTGTCCCGCGCAGGTCCGCCCCTCTCTGCTCAGCCCGAGCCTGGCACTGCCTTTATCCTTTCTGCTCAGCCTCTCCCCTGGCGCTGCCTTTATCCTCTCCCCTGCAGCAGAGTCCCGCGCAGGCCCACTCCTCTCTGTTCAGCCCGAGCCTGGCACTGCCTTTTTCCTCTCCCCTGCAGCAGTGTCCCGCGCAGGTCCGTTTCTCTCTGCTAAGCCGCTCCCCTGGCGCTGCCTTTATCCTCTCGCCTGCAGCAGTGTCCCGCGCAGGTCCGTTCCTCTCTGCTCAGCCTCGAGCCTGGCGCTGCCTTTATCCTTTCCCCTGGCGCTGCCTTTATCCTCTCCCCTGCAGCACAGTGTCCCGCGCAGGTCCGCCCCTCTCTGCTCAGCCTCTCTGCTGGCGCTGCCGTTATCCTCTCCCCTGCAGCAGTGTCCCACGCAGGTCCGTGTCTCTCTGCTCAGCCTCGAACCTAGCGCTGCCTTTATCCTCTCCCCTGCAGCAGTGTCCAGCGCTGGTCCGCCCCTCTCTGCTCAGCCCGAGCCTGGCGCTGCTTTTATCCTCTCCCCTGCAGCAGTGTCCCGCGCAGGTCCGCCCCTCTCTGCTCAGCCGCTCCCCTGGCGCTGCCTTTATCCTCTCCCCTGCAGCCGTGTCCCGCACAGGTCCGTTCCTCTCTGCTCAGCCCGAGCTTGGCGTTGCCTTTATCATCTCCCCTGCAGCAGTGTCCCGCGCAGATCCGCTCCTCTCTGCTCAGCCCCGAGCCAGGCGCAGCCTTTATCCTCTCCCCTGCGGCAGTGTCGCGCGAAGGTCCGTTCCTCTCTGCTCAGCCCGAGCCTGGCGCTGGCTTTATCCTCTCCCCTGGCGCCGCCTTTATCCTCTCCCCTGCAGCACAGTGTCCCGCGCAGGTCCGTTCCTCTCTGCTCAGCCTGAGCCTGGCGCTGCCTTTATCCTCTCCCCTGCAGCAGTGTCCCGCGCAGGTATGCTCCTGGCTGTTCAGCCCGAGCATGGCGCTGCCTTTATCCTCTCCCCTGCAGCAGTATCCCGCGCAGGTCCGTTCCTCTCTGCTCAGCCTGAGCCTGGCGCTGCCTTTATCCTCTCCCCTGCAGCAGTATCCCGCGCAGGTCCGTTCCTCTCTGCTCAGCCCGAGCCTGGCGCTGCCTTTATCCTCACTGCTCAGCCTGTCCCCTGGCGCTGCCTTTATCCTCTCCCCTGCAGCAGTGTCCCGCGCAGGTCCCTTCCTCTCTGCTCAGCCCGAGGCTGATGCTGCCTTTATCCTCTCTGCTGAGCCTGTCCCCTGGCGCTGCCTTTTTCCTCTCCCCTGTAGCAGTGTCCCGCGCACGTCCGTTCCTCTCTGCTCAGCCCGAGCGTGGCGCTGCTTTTATCCGCACCCCTGCAGCAGTGTCCTGCGCAGGTCCGTTCCTCTCTGCTCAGCCCAAGGCTGATGCTGCCTTTATCCTCTCTGCTCAGCCTGTCCCCTGGCGCTGCCTTTATCCTCTCCCCTGTAGCAGTGTCCCGCGCACGTCCATTTCTCTCTGCTCAGCCTCGAGCCAGGCACTGCCTTTATCCTTACCCCTGCAGCAGTGTCCCGCTCAGGTCCGCTCCTCTCTGCTCAGCACCGAGCCTGGGGCTGTCTTTATCCTCTCCCCTGCAGCAGTGTCCCGCGCAGGTCCGTTCCTCTCTGCTCAGCCCGAGCTTGATGCTGCCGTTATCCTCTCTGCTCAGCCTCTCCCCTGGCGCTGCCTTTATCCATTCCCCTGCAGCAGTGTCCCGCGCCGGTACGTTCCTCTCTGCTCAGCCCGAGACTGGCGCTGCCTTTATACTGTCCCCTGCAGCAGTGTCCCACGAAGGTCCGTTCCTCTCTGCTCAGCCCGAGCCTGGCGCTGCCTTAATCCTCTCCCCTGCAGCAGTGTCCCGCGCAGGTCCGTTTCTCTCTGCTCAGCCTCTCCCCTGGCGCTGCCTTTATCCTCTCCCCTGCAGCAGTGTCCCGCGCAGGTCCGTTCTTCTCTGCTCAGCCCGAGCCTGGCGCTGCCTTTATCCTTTCTGCTCAGCCTCACGCCTGGCGCTGCCTTTATCTTCTCCCCTGCAGCAGTGTCCCGCGCAGGTCCGTTCCTCTCTGCTCAGCCTCGAGCCTGGCGCTGCATTTATCCTCTCCCCTGGCGCTGCCTTTATCCTCTCCCCTGCAGCACAGTGTCCCGCGCAGGTCCGTTCGTCTCTGCTCAGCCCGAGCCTGGCGCTGCCTTTATCCTCTCCCCTGCAGCAGTGTCCCGCGCAGGTCCGTTTCTCACTGCTCAGTCTCGAGCTTGGCGCTCCCTTTATCCTCTCCCCTGCGGCAGTGTCCCGCGAATGTCCGTTCCTCTCTGCTCAGCCCGAGCCTGGCGCTGCCTTTATCCTCTCCCCTGGCGCTGCCTTTATCCTCTCCCCTGCAGCACAGTGTCCCGCGCAGATCCGTTCCTCTCTGCTCAGCCCGAGCCTGGCGCTGCCTTTATCCTCTCCCCTGCAGCACAGTGTCCCGCGCAGGTCAGTTCCTCTCTGCTCAGCCCGAGCCTGGTGCTGCCTTTATCCTCTCCCCTGCAGCAGTGTCCCGCGCAGGCCCGCCCCTCTCTGCTCAGCCCGAGCCTGGCGCTGCCTTTTTTCCTTTCTGCTCAGTCTCTCCCCTGGCGCTGCTTTTATCCTCTCCCCTGCAGCAGTGTCCCGCGCAGGTCCGTTTCTCTCTGCTAAGCCGCTCCCCTGGCGCTGCCTTTATCCTCTCCCCTGCAGCAGTGTCCTGCGCAGGTCCGTTCCTCTCTGCTCAGCCCGAGCTTGGCGTTGCCTTTATCCTCTCCCCTGCAGCAGTGTCCCGCGCAGGTCCGTTTCTCTCTGCTCAGACTCGAGCTTGGCGCTCCCTTTATCCTCTCCCCTGCAGCAGTGTCCCGCGAAGGTCCGTTCCTCTCTGCTCAGCCCGAGCCTGGCGCTGCCTTTACCCTCTCCCCTGGCGCTGCCTCTATCCTCTCCCCTGCAGCACAGTGTCCCGCGCAGATCCGTTCCTCTCTGACAAGCCCGAGCCTGGCGCTGCCTCTATCCTCTCCCCTGCAGCACAGTGTCCCGCGCAGGTCCGTTCCTCTCTGCTCAGCCCGAGCCTGGCGCTGCCTTTATCCTCTCCCATGCAGCAGTGTCCCGCGCATGTCCGCCCCTCTCTGCTCAGCCCGAGCCTGGCGCTGCCTTTATCCTTTCTGCTCAGCCTCTCCCATGGCGCTGCCTTTATCCTCTCCCCTGCAGCAGTGCCCCGCGAAGGTCCGTTCCTCTCTGCTCAGCCCGAGCCTGGCGCTGCCTTTACCCTCTCCCCTGGCGCTGCCTCTATCCTCTCCCCTGCAGCACAGTGTCCCGCGCAGGTCCGTTCCTCTCTGCTCAGCCCGAGCCTGGCGCTGCCTTTATCCTCTCCCATGCAGCAGTGTCCCGCGCATGTCCGCCCCTCTCTGCTCAGCCCGAGCCTGGCGCTGCCTTTATCCTTTCTGCTCAGCCTCTCCCCTGGCGCTGCCTTTATCCTCTCCCCTGCAGCAGTGTCCCGCGCAGGTACGTTCCTCTCTGCTCAGCCTCGAGCCTGGCGCTGCCTTTATCCTCTCCTCTGGCGCTGCCTTTATCCTCTCCCCTGCAGCACAGTGTCCCGCGCAGGTCCGTTCCTCTCTGCTCAGCCCGAGCCTGGCGCTGCCTTTATCCTCTCCCCTGGCGCTGCCTTTATCCTCTCCCCTGCAGCACAGTGTCCCGCGCAGGTCAGTTCCTCTCTGCTCAGCCCGAGCCTGGCGCTGCCTTTATCCTCTCCCCTGCAGCAGTGTCCCGCGCAGGTACGTTCCTCTCTGCTCAGCCTCGAGCCTGGCGCTGCCTTTATCCTCTCCTCTGGCGCTGCCTTTATCCTCTCCCCTGCAGCACAGTGTCCCGCGCAGGTCCGTTCCTCTCTGCTCAGCCCGAGCCTGGCGCTGCCTTTATCCTCTCCCCTGGCGCTGCCTGTATCCTCTCCCCTGCAGCAGTGTCCCGCGCAGGCCCCCCCCTCTCTGCTCAGCCCGAGCCTGGCGCTGCCTTTTTCCTTTCTGCTCAGTCTCTCCCCTGGCGCTGCCTTTATCCTCTCCCCTGCAGCACAGTCCCGCGCAGGTCCGTTTCTCTCTGCTAAGCCGCTCCCCTGGCGCTGCCTTTATCCTCTCCCCTGCAGCAGTGTCCCGCGCAGGTCCGTTTCTCTCAGCTCAGCCTCGAGCTTGGCGCTCCCTTTATCCTCTCCCCTGCGGCAGTGTCCTGCGAAGGTCCGTTCCTCTCTGCTCAGCCCGAGCCTGGCGCTGCCTTTATCCTCTCCACTGGCACTGCCTCTATCCTCTCCCCTGCAGCACAGTGTCCCGCGCAGATCCGTTCCTCTCTGACAAGCCCGAGCCTGGCGCTGTCTTTATCCTCTACCCTGCAGCACAGTGTCCCGCGCAGGTCCGTTCCTCTCTGCTCAGCCCGAGCCTGGCGCTGCCTTTATCCTCTCCCATGCAGCAGTGTCCCGCGCATGTCCGCCCCTCTCTGCTCAGCCCGAGCCTGGCGCTGCCTTTATCCTTTCTGCTCAGCCTCTCCCCTGGCGCTGCCTTTATCCTCTCCCCTGCAGCAGTGCCCCGCGCAGGTCCGTTTCCCTCTGCTGAGCCGCTCCCCTGGCGCTGCCTTTATCCTCTCCCCTGCAGCAGTGTCCCGCGCAGGTACGTTCCTCTCTGCTCAGCCTCGAGCCTGGCGCTGCCTTTATCCTCTCCTCTGGCGCTGCCTTTATTCTCTCCCCTGCAGCTGTGTCCTGCGCAGGTCCGTTCCTCTCTGCTCTGCCCGAGCCTGGCGCTGCCTTTATCCTCTCCCCTGCAGCAGTGTCCCGCGCAGGCCCGCCCCTCTCTGCTCAGCCCGAGCCTGGCGCTGCCTTTTTTCCTTTCTGCTCAGTCTCTCCCCTGGCGCTGCCTTTATCCTCTCCCCTGCAGCAGTGTCCCGCGCAGGTCCGTTTCTCTCTGCTAAGCCTCTCCCCTGGCGCTGCCTTTATCCTCTCCCCTGCAGCAGTGTCCCGCGCAGGTACGTTGCTCTCTGCTCAGCCTCGAGCCTGGCGCTGCCTTTATCCTCTCCTCTGGCGCTGCCTTTATCCTCTCCCCTGCAGCACAGTGTCCCGCGCAGGTCCGTTCCTCTCTGCTCAGCCCGAGCCTGGCGCTGCCTTTATCCTCTCCCCTGGCGCTGCCTGTATCCTCTCCCCTGCAGCAGTGTCCCGCGCAGGCCCCCCCCTCTCTGCTCAGCCCGAGCCTGGCGCTGCCTTTTTCCTTTCTGCTCAGTCTCTCCCCTGGCGCTGCCTTTATCCTCTCCCCTGCAGCACAGTCCCGCGCAGGTCCGTTTCTCTCTGCTAAGCCGCTCCCCTGGCGCTGCCTTTATCCTCTCCCCTGCAGCAGTGTCCCGCGCAGGTCCGTTTCTCTCTGCTCAGCCTCGAGCTTGGCGCTCCCTTTATCCTCTCCCCTGCGGCAGTGTCCTGCGAAGGTCCGTTCCTCTCTGCTCAGCCCGAGCCTGGCGCTGCCTTTATCCTCTCCACTGGCACTGCCTCTATCCTCTCCCCTGCAGCACAGTGTCCCGCGCAGATCCGTTCCTCTCTGACAAGCCCGAGCCTGGCGCTGTCTTTATCCTCTACCCTGCAGCACAGTGTCCCGCGCAGGTCCGTTCCTCTCTGCTCAGCCCGAGCCTGGCGCTGCCTTTATCCTCTCCCATGCAGCAGTGTCCCGCGCATGTCCGCCCCTCTCTGCTCAGCCCGAGCCTGGCGCTGCCTTTATCCTTTCTGCTCAGCCTCTCCCCTGGCGCTGCCTTTATCCTCTCCCCTGCAGCAGTGCCCCGCGCAGGTCCGTTTCCCTCTGCTGAGCCGCTCCCCTGGCGCTGCCTTTATCCTCTCCCCTGCAGCAGTGTCCCGCGCAGGTACGTTCCTCTCTGCTCAGCCTCGAGCCTGGCGCTGCCTTTATCCTCTCCTCTGGCGCTGCCTTTATTCTCTCCCCTGCAGCTGTGTCCTGCGCAGGTCCGTTCCTCTCTGCTCTGCCCGAGCCTGGCGCTGCCTTTATCCTCTCCCCAGCAGCAGTGTCCCGCGCAGGCCCACCCCTCTCTGCTCAGCCCGAGCCTGGCGCTGCCTTTATCCTCTCCCCTGCAGCAGTGTCCCGCGTTGGTCCGTTCCTCTCTGCTCTGCCCGAGCCTGGCGCTGCCTTTATCCTCTCCCCTGTACCAGTGTCCCGCGCTGATCCGCCACTCTCTGCTCAGCCTCTCCCCTGGCACTGCCTTTATCCTCTCCCCTGCAGCAGTGTCCCGCGCAGGTCCGCTCCTCTCCGCTCAGCCTCTCCGCTGGCGCTGCCTTTATCCTCTCCCCTGCAGCAGTGTCCCGCGCAAGTCCGCCCCTCTCTGCTCAGCCTCTCTGCTGGCGCTGCCTTTATCCTCTCCGCTGCAGCAGTGCCCCGCGCAGGTCCGTGTCTCTCTGCTCAGCCTCGAACCTGGCGCTGCCTTTATCCTCTCCCCTGCAGCAGTGTCCCGCGCTGGTCCGCCCCTCTCTGCTGAGCCTGAGCCTGGCGCTGCCTTTATCCTCTTCACTGCAGCAGTGTCCCGCGCAGGTCCGCCCCTCTCTGCTCAGCCTCTCCGCTGGCGCTGCCTTTATCCTCTCCCCTGCAGCAGTGTCCCGCGCAGGTCAGTTCCTCTCTGCTCAGCACGAGCCTGGCGCTGCCTTTATCCTCTCCCTGGCAGAAGTGTCCCGCGCAGGTCCGTGTCTCTCTGCTCAGCCTTGAGCCTGGTGCTCCCTTTATCCTCTCCCCTGCAGCACAGTGTCCCGCACAGGTCCGTTCCTCTCTGCACAGCCCGAGCCTGTAGCTGTCTTTATCCTCTCCCCTGCAGCAGTGTCCCGCGCAGATCCGCCTCTCTCTGCTAAGCCCGAGCTTGGCGCTGCCTTTATCCTCTCCCCTGCAGCAGTGTCCCGCGCAGGTCCGTTTCTCTCTGCACAGCCTCGAGCTTGGCGCTCCCTCTGTCCTCTCCCCTGCGGCAGTGTCCCGCGAAGGTCCGTTCCTCTCGGCTCAGCCTGTCCCCTGGCGCTGCCTTTATCCACTCGCCTGCAGCAGTGTCCCGCGCAGGTCCGTTCCTCTCTGCTCAGCCCGAGCCTGGCGCTGCCTTTATCCTCTCCCCTGCAGCACAGTGTCCCGCGCAGGTCCGTTCCTCTCTGCTCAACCCGAGCCTGGCGCTGCCTTTATCCTCTCCCCTGCAGCAGTGTCCCGCGCAGGTCCGTTCCTCTCTGCTCAGCCCGAGCCTGGCGCTGCCTTTATCCTCTCCCCTGCAGCAGTGTCCCGCGCCGGTCCGCCCCTCTCTGCTCAGCCCGAGCCTGGCGCTGCCTTTATCCATTCTGCTCAGCCTCTCCCCTGGCACTGCCTTTATCCTCTCCACTGCAGCAGTGTCCCGCGCAGGTCCGTTCCTCTCTGCTCAGCCCGAGCCTGTCGCTGCCTTTATCCTCTTCCCTGCAGCAGTGTGCCGCGCAGGTCTGCTCCTGTCTGTTCAGCACGAGCCTGGCGCTGCCTTTATCCTCTCCCCTGCAGCAGTGTCCCGCGCAGGCCCACCCCTCTCTGCTCAGCCCGAGCCTGGTGCTGCCTTTATCCTCTCCCCTGCAGCTGTGTCCCGCGCAGGTCCGTTCCTCTCTGCTCTGCCCGAGCCTGGCGCTGCCTTTATCCTCTCCCCTGCAGCAGTGTCCCGCGCAGGCCACCCCTCTCTGCTCAGCCCGAGCCTGGCACTGCCTTTATCCTCTCCCCTGCGGCAGTGTCCCGCGAAGGTCCGTTCCTCTCTGCTCAGCCCGAGCCTGGCGCTGCCTTTATCCTCTCCCCTGGCGCTGCCTTTATCCATTCCCCTGCAGCAGTGTCCCGCGCCGGTCCGTTCCTCTCTGCTGAGCCCGAGCCTGGCGCTGCATTTATCCTCTCCCCTGGCGCTGCCTTTATCCTCTCCCCTGTAGCACAGTGTCCCGCGCAGGTCCGTTCTTCTCTGCTCAGCCCGAGCCTGGCGCTGCCTTTATCCTTTCTGCTCAGCCTCTCCCCTGGCACTGCCTTTATCCTCTCCCCTGCAGCAGTATCCCGCGCAGGTCCGTTCCTCTCTGCTGAGCCCGAGCCTGGCGCTGCATTTATCCTCTCCCCTGGCGCTGCCTTTATCCTCTCCCCTGTAGCACAGTGTCCCGCGCAGGTCCGTTCTTCTCTGCTCAGCCCGAGCCTGGCGCTGCCTTTATCCTCTCCCCTGCAGCAGTGTCCCGCGCAGGTCCGTTTCTCTCTGCTCAGCCTCGAGCTTGGCGCTCCGTTTATCCTCTCCCCTGCAGCAGTGTCCCGCGCAGATCCGCTCCTCTCTGCTCAGCCCCGAGCCAGGCGCAGCCTTTATCCTCTCCCCTGCAGCAGTGTCCCGCGAAGGTCCGTTCCTCTCTGCTCAGCCCGAGCCTGGCGCTGCCTTTATCCTCTCCCCTGGCGCTGCCTTTATCCTCTCCCCTGCAGCACAGTGTCCCGCGCAGGTCCGTTCCTCTCTGCTCAGCCCGAGCCTGGCGCTGCCTTTATCCTCTCCCCTGCAGCAGTGTCCCGCGCAGGTATGCTCCTGGCTGTTCAGCCCGAGCATGGCGCTGCCTTTATCCTCTCCCCTGCAGCAGTATCCCGCGCAGGTCCGTTCCTCTCTGCTCAGCCCGAGCCTGACGCTGCATTTATCCTCTCCCCTGCAGCAGTGTCCCGCGCAGGTCCGCCCCTCTCCGCTAAGCCCGAGCCTGGCGCTGCCTTTATCCTCACTGCTCAGCCTGTCCCCTGGCGCTGCCTTTATCCTCTCCCCTGCAGCAGTGTCCCGCGCAGGTCCCTTCCTCTCTGCTCAGCCCGAGGCTGATGCTGCCTTTATCCTCTCTGCTGAGCCTGTCCCCTGGCGCTGCCTTTATCCTCTCCCCTGTAGCAGTGTCCCGCGCACGTCCGTTCCTCTCTGCTCAGCCCGAGCATGGCGCTGCTTTTATCCGCACCCCTGCAGGAGTGTCCTGCGCAGGTCCGTTCCTCTCTGCTCAGCCCGAGGCTGATGCTGCCTTTATCCTCTCTGCTCAGCCTGTCCCCTGGCGCTGCCTTTATCCTCTCCCCTGTAGCAGTGTCCCGCGCACGTCCGTTTCTCTCTGCTCAGCCTCGAGCCAGGCACTGCCTTTATCCTTACCCCTGCAGCAGTGTCCCGCTCAGGTCCGCTCCTCTCTGCTCAGCACCGAGCCTGGGGCTGTCTTTATCCTCTCCCCTGCAGCAGTGTCCCGCGCAGGTCCGTTCCTCTCTGCTCAGCCCGAGACTGGCGCTGCCTTTATACTCTCCCCTGCAGCAGTGTTCCGCGCAGGTCAGTTTCTCTCTGCTCAGCCTCGAGCTTGGCGCTCCCTTTATCCTCTCCCCTGCGGCAGTGTCCCGCGAAGGTCCGTTCCTCTCTGCTCAGCCCGAGCCTGGCGCTGCCTAAATCCTCTCCCCTGCAGCAGTGTCCCGCGCAGGTCCGTTTCTCTCTGCTCAGCCTCTCCCCTGTAGCAGTGTCCCACGCAGGTCCGTTCTTCTCTGCTCAGCCCGAGCCTGGCGCTGCCTTTATCCTTTCTGCTCAGCCTCTCGCCTGGCGCTGCCTTTATCTTCTCCCCTGCAGCAGTGTCCCGCGCAGGTCCGTTTCTCTTTGCTAAGCCGCTCCCCTGGCGCTGCCATTATCCTCTCCCCTGCAGCAGTGTCCCGCGCAGGTCCGTTCCTCTCTGCTCAGCCTCAAGCCTGGCGCTGCATTTATCCTCTCCCCTGGCGCTGCCTTTATCCTCTCCCCTGCAGCACAGTGTCCCGCGCAGGTCCGTTCGTCTCTGCTCAGCCCGAGCCTGGCGCTGCCTTTATCCTCTCTCCTGCAGCAGTGTCCCGCGCAGGTCCGTTTCTCACTGCTCAGTCTCGAGCTTGGCGCTCCCTTTATCCTCTCCCCTGCGGCAGTGTCCCGCGAAGGTCCGTTCCTCTCTGCTCAGCCCGAGCCTGGCGCTGCCTTTATCCTCTCCCCTGGCGCTGCCTTTATCCTCTCCCCTGCAGCACAGTGTCCCGCGCAGGTCCGTTCCTCTCTGCTCAGCCCGAGCCTGGTGCTGCCTTTATCCTCTCCCCTGCAGCAGTGTCCCGTGCAGGCCCGCCCCTCTCTGCTCAGCCCGAGCCTGTCGCTGCCTTTTTTCCTTTCTGCTCAGTCTCTCCCCTGGCGCTGCCTTTATCCTCTCCCCTGCAGCAGTGTCCCGCGCAGGTCCGTTTCTCTCTGCTAAGCCGCTCCCCTGGCGCTGCCTTTATCCTCTCCCCTGCAGCAGTGACCCGCGCAGGTCCGTTTCTCTCTGCTCAGCCTCGAGCTTGGCGCTCCCTTTATCCTCTCCCCTGCGGCAGTGTCCCGCGAAGGTCCGTTCCTCTCTGCTCAGCCCGAGCCTGGCGCTGCCTTTATCCTCTCCCCTGGCGCTGCCTCTATCCTCTCCCCTGCAGCACAGTGTCCCGCGCAGATCCGTTCCTCTCTGACAAGCCCGAGCCTGGCGCTGTCTTTATCCTTTCTGCTCAGCCTCTCCCCTGGCGCTGCCTTTATCCTCTCCCCTGCAGCAGTGTCCCGCGCAGGTACGTTCCTCTCTGCTCAGCCTCGAGCCTAGCGCTGCCTTTATCCTCTCCTCTGGCGCTGCCTTTATCCTCTCCCCTGCAGCACAGTGTCCCACGCAGGTCCGTTCCTCTCTGCTCAGCCCGTGCCTGGCGCTGCCTTTATCCTCTCCCCTGCAGCACAGTGTCCCGCGCAGGTCCGTTCCTCTCTGCTCAGCCCGAGCCTGGCGCTGCCTTTATCCTCTCCCTTGCAGCAGTGTCCCGCGCAGGTCCGCCCCTCTCTGCTCAGCCCGAGCCTGGCGCTGCCTTTATCCTCTCCCCAGCAGCAGTGTCCCGCGCAGGCCCATCCCTCTCTGCTCAGCCCGAGCCTGGCGCTGCCTTTATCCTCTCCCCTGTACCAGTGTCCCGCGCTGATCCGCCCCTCTCTGCTCAGCCTCTCCCCTGGCACTGCCTTTATCCTCTCACCTGCAGCAGTGTCCCGCGCAGGTCCGCCCCTCTCCGCTCAGCCTCTCCGCTGGCGCTGCCTTTATCCTCTCCCCTGCAGCAGTGTCCCGCGCAAGTCCGCCCCTCTCTGCTCAGCCTCTCTGCTGGCGCTGCCTTTATCCTCTCCCCTGCAGCAGTGTCCCGCGCAGGTCCGTGTCTCTCTGCTCAGCCTCGAACCTGGCGCTGCCTTTATCCTCTCCCCTGCAGCAGTGTCCCGCGCTGGTCCGCCCCTCTCTGCTGAGCCCGAGCCTGGCGCTGCCTTTATCCTCTTCACTGCAGCAGTGTCCCGCGCAGGTCCGATCCTCTCTGCTCAGCCTCTCCGCTGGCGCTGCCTTTATCCTCTCCCCTGCAGCAGTGTCCCGCGCAGGTCCGTTCCTCTCTGCTCAGCACGAGCCTGGCGCTGCCTTTATCCTCTCCCTGGCAGAAGTGTCCCGCGCAGGTCCGTGTCTCTCTGCTCAGCCTTGAGCCTGGTGCTCCCTTTATCCTCTCCCCTGCAGCACAGTTTCCCGCACAGGTCCGTTCCTCTCTGCACAGCCCGAGCCTGTAGCTGTCTTTATCCTCTCCCCTACAGCAGTGTCCCGCGCAGATCCGCCTCTCTCTGCTAAGCCGCTCCCCTCGCACTGCCTTTTTCCTCTCCCCTACAGCAGTGTCCCGCGCAGGTCTGTTCCTCTCTGCTCAGCCCGAGCTTGGCGCTGCCTTTATCCTCTCCCCTGCAGCAGTGTCCCATGCAGGTCCGTTTCTCTCTGCACAGCCTCGAGCTTGGCGCTCCCTTTGTCCTCTCCCCTGCGGCAGTGTCCCGCGAAGGTCCGTTCCTCTCGGCTCAGCCTGTCCCCTGGCGCTGCCTTTATCCTCTCCCCTGCAGCAGTGTCCCGCGCAGGTCCGTTCCTCTCTGCTCAGCCCGAGCCTGGCGCTGCCTTTATCCTCTCCCCTGCAGCACAGTGTCCCGCGCAGGTCCGTTCCTCTCTGCTCAACCCGAGCCTGGCGCTGCCTTTATCCTCTCCCCTGCAGCAGTGTCCCGCGCCGGTCCGCCCCTCTCTGCTCAGCCCGAGCCTGGCGCTGCCTTTATCCTTTCTGCTCAGCCTCTCCCCTGGCACTGCCTTTATCCTCTCCACTGCAGCAGTGTCCCGCACAGGTCTGCTCCTGTCTGTTCAGCACGAGCCTGGCGCTGCCTTTATCCTCTCCCATGCAGCAGTGTCCCGCGCATGTCCGCCCCTCTCTGCTCAGCCCGAGCCTAGGGCTGCCTTTATCCTTTCTGCTCAGCCTCTCCCCTGGCGCTGCCTTTATCCTCTCCCCTGCAGCAGTGTCCCGCGCAGGTAGGTTCCTCTCTGCTCAGCCTCGAGCCTAGCGCTGCCTTTATCCTCTCCTCTGGCGCTGCCTTTATCCTCTCCCCTGCAGCACAGTGTCCCACGCAGGTCCGTTCCTCTCTGCTCAGCCCGTGCCTGGCGCTGCCTTTATCCTCTCCCCTGCAGCACAGTGTCCCGCGCAGGTCCGTTCCTCTCTGCTCAGCCCGAGCCTGGCGCTGCCTTTATCCTCTCCCCTGCAGCAGTGTCCCGCGCAGGTCCGCCCCTCTCCGCTCAGCCTCTCCGCTGGCGCTGCCTTTATCCTCTCCCCTGCAGCAGTGTCCCGCGCAAGTCCGCCCCTCTCTGCTCAGCCTCTCTGCTGGCGCTGCCTTTATCCTCTCCCCTGCAGCAGTGTCCCGCGCAGGTCCGTTCCTCTCTGCTCAGCCCGTGCCTGGCGCTGCCTTTATCCTCTCCCCTGCAGCACAGTGTCCCGCGCAGGTCCGTTCCTCTCTGCTCAGCCCGAGCCTGGCGCTGCCTTTATCCTCTCCCCTGCAGCAGTGTCCCGCGCAGGTCCGCCCCTCTCTGCTCAGCCCGAGCCTGGCGCTGCCTTTATCCTCTCCCCAGCAGCAGTGTCCCGCGCAGGCCCATCCCTCTCTGCTCAGCCCGAGCCTGGCGCTGCCTTTATCCTCTGCCCTGCAGCAGTGTCCCGCGCTGGTCCGCCCCTCTCTGCTGAGCCCGAGCCTGGCGCTGCCTTTATCCTCTTTACTGCAGCAGTGTCCCGCGCAGGTCCGACCCTCTCTGCTCAGCCTCTCCGCTGGCGCTGCCTTTATCCTCTCCCCTGCAGCAGTGTCCCGCGCAGGTCCGTTCCTCTCTGCTCAGCACGAGCCTGGCGCTGCCTTTATCCTCTCCCTGGCAGAAGTGTCCCGCGCAGGTCCGTGTCTCTCTGCTCAGCCTTGAGCCTGGTGCTCCCTTTATCCTCTCCCCTGCAGCACAGTGTCCCGCACAGGTCCGTTCCTCTCTGCACAGCCCGAGCCTGTAGCTGTCTTTCTCCTCTCCCCTGCAGCAGTGTCCCGCGCAGATCCGCCTCTCTCTGCTAAGCCGCTCCCCTCGCGCTGCCTTTTTCCTCTCCCCTACAGCAGTGTCCCGCGGAGGTCTGTTCCTCTCTGCTCAGCCCGAGCTTGGCGCTGCCTTTATCCTCTCCCCTGCAGCAGTGTCCCGTGCAGGTCCGTTTCTCTCTGCACAGCCTCGAGCTTGGCGCTCCCTTTGTCCTCTCCCCTGCGGCAGTGTCCCGCGAAGGTCCGTTCCTCTCGGCTCAGCCTGTCCCCTGGCGCTGCCTTTATCCTCTCCCCTGCAGCAGTGTCCCGCGCAGGTCCGTTCCTCTCTGCTCAACCCGAGCCTGGCGCTGCCTTTATCCTCTCCCCTGCAGCAGTGTCCCGCGCCGGTCCGCCCCTCTCTGCTCAGCCCGAGCCTGGCGCTGCCTTTATCCTTTCTGCTCAGCCTCTCCCCTGGCACTGCCTTTATCCTCTCCACTGCAGCAGTGTCCCGCACAGGTCTGCTCCTGTCTGTTCAGCACGAGCCTGGCGCTGCCTTTATCCTCTCCCATGCAGCAGTGTCCCGCGCATGTCCGCCCCTCTCTGCTCAGCCCGAGCCTAGGGCTGCCTTTATCCTTTCTGCTCAGCCTCTCCCCTGGCGCTGCCTTTATCCTCTCCCCTGCAGCAGTGTCCCGCGCAGGTAGGTTCCTCTCTGCTCAGCCTCGAGCCTAGCGCTGCCTTTATCCTCTCCTCTGGCGCTGCCTTTATCCTCTCCCCTGCAGCACAGTGTCCCACGCAGGTCCGTTCCTCTCTGCTCAGCCCGTGCCTGGCGCTGCCTTTATCCTCTCCCCTGCAGCACAGTGTCCCGCGCAGGTCCGTTCCTCTCTGCTCAGCCCGAGCCTGGCGCTGCCTTTATCCTCTCCCCTGCAGCAGTGTCCCGCGCAGGTCCGCCCTTCTCCGCTCAGCCTCTCCGCTGGCGCTGCCTTTATCCTCTCCCCTGCAGCAGTGTCCCGCGCAAGTCCGCCCCTCTCTGCTCAGCCTCTCTGCTGGCGCTGCCTTTATCCTCTCCCCTGCAGCAGTGTCCCGCGCAGGTCCGTTCCTCTCTGCTCAGCCCGTGCCTGGCGCTGCCTTTATCCTCTCCCCTGCAGCACAGTGTCCCGCGCAGGTCCGTTCCTCTCTGCTCAGCCCGAGCCTGGCGCTGCCTTTATCCTCTCCCCTGCAGCAGTGTCCCGCGCAGGTCCGCCCCTCTCTGCTCAGCCCGAGCCTGGCGCTGCCTTTATCCTCTCCCCAGCAGCAGTGTCCCGCGCAGGCCCATCCCTCTCTGCTCAGCCCGAGCCTGGCGCTGCCTTTATCCTCTGCCCTGCAGCAGTGTCCCGCGCTGGTCCGCCCCTCTCTGCTGAGCCCGAGCCTGGCGCTGCCTTTATCCTCTTTACTGCAGCAGTGTCCCGCGCAGGTCCGACCCTCTCTGCTCAGCCTCTCCGCTGGCGCTGCCTTTATCCTCTCCCCTGCAGCAGTGTCCCGCGCAGGTCCGTTCCTCTCTGCTCAGCACGAGCCTGGCGCTGCCTTTATCCTCTCCCTGGCAGAAGTGTCCCGCGCAGGTCCGTGTCTCTCTGCTCAGCCTTGAGCCTGGTGCTCCCTTTATCCTCTCCCCTGCAGCACAGTGTCCCGCACAGGTCCGTTCCTCTCTGCACAGCCCGAGCCTGTAGCTGTCTTTCTCCTCTCCCCTGCAGCAGTGTCCCGCGCAGATCCGCCTCTCTCTGCTAAGCCGCTCCCCTCGCGCTGCCTTTTTCCTCTCCCCTACAGCAGTGTCCCGCGGAGGTCTGTTCCTCTCTGCTCAGCCCGAGCTTGGCGCTGCCTTTATCCTCTCCCCTGCAGCAGTGTCCCGTGCAGGTCCGTTTCTCTCTGCACAGCCTCGAGCTTGGCGCTCCCTTTGTCCTCTCCCCTGCGGCAGTGTCCCGCGAAGGTCCGTTCCTCTCGGCTCAGCCTGTCCCCTGGCGCTGCCTTTATCCTCTCCCCTGCAGCAGTGTCCCGCGCAGGTCCGTTCCTCTCTGCTCAACCCGAGCCTGGCGCTGCCTTTATCCTCTCCCCTGCAGCAGTGTCCCGCGCCGGTCCGCCCCTCTCTGCTCAGCCCGAGCCTGGCGCTGCCTTTATCCTTTCTGCTCAGCCTCTCCCCTGGCACTGCCTTTATCCTCTCCACTGCAGCAGTGTCCCGCGCAGGTCCGTTCCTCTCTGCTCAGCCCGAGCCTGTCGCTGCCTTTATCCTCTCCCCTGCAGCAGTGTCCCGCGCAGGTCCGCCCCTCTCTGCTCAGCCCGAGCCTGGCGCTGCCTTTTTCCTCTCCCCCACAGCAGTGTCCCGCGCAGGTCTGTTCCTCTCTGCTCAGCCCGAGCTTGGCGCTGCCTTTATCCTCTCCCCTGCAGCAGTGTCCCGTGCAGGTCCGTTTCTCTCTGCACAGCCTCGAGCTTGGCGCTCCCTTTGTCCTCTCCCCTGCGGCAGTGTCCCGCGAAGGTCCGTTCCTCTCGGCTCAGCCTGTCCCCTGGCGCTGCCTTTATCCTCTCCCCTGCAGCAGTGTCCCGCGCAGGTCCGTTCCTCTCTGCTCAGCCCGAGCCTGGCGCTGCCTTTATCCTCTCCCCTGCAGCACAGTGTCCCGCGCAGGTCCGTTCCTCTCTGCTCAACCCGAGCCTGGCGCTGCCTTTATCCTCTCCCCTGCAGCAGTGTCCCGCGCCGGTCCGCCCTTCTCTGCTCAGCCCGAGCCTGGCGCTGCCTTTATCCTTTCTGCTCAGCCTCTCCCCTGGCACTGCCTTTATCCTCTCCACTGCAGCAGTGTCCCGCGCAGGTCCGTTCCTCTCTGCTCAGCCCGAGCCTGTCGCTGCCTTTATCCTCTTCCCTGCAGCAGCGTGCTGCGCAGGTCTGCTCCTGTCTGTTCAGCACGAGCCTGGCGCCGCCTTTATCCTCTCCCCTGCAGCAGTGTCCCGCGCAGGTCCGTTCCTCTCTGCTCTGCCCGAGCCTGTCGCTGCCTTTATCCTCTCCCCTGCAGCACAGTGTCCCGCGCAGGCCCACCCCTCTCTGCTCAGCCCGAGCCTGGTGCTGCCTTTATCCTCTCCCCTGCAGCTGTGTCCCGCGCAGGTCCGTTCCTCTCTGCTCTGCCCGAGCCTGGCACTGCCTTTATCCTCTCCCCTGCAGCAGTGTCCCGCGCAGGCCCACCCCTCTCTGCTCAGCCCGAGCCTGGCACTGCCTTTATCCTCTCCCCTGCAGCAGTGTCCCGCGCAGGCCCACCCCTCTCTGCTCAGCCCGAGCCTGGCGCTGCCTTTATCCTCTCCCCTGGCGCTGCCTTTATCCATTCCCCTGCAGCACAGTGTCCCGCGCAGGTCCGTTCCTCTCTGCTCAACCCGAGCCTGGCGCTGCCTTTATCCTCTCCCCTGGCGCTGCCTTTATCCATTCCCCTGCAGCAGTGTCCCGCGCTGGTCCGCCCCTCTCTGCTCAGCCCGAGCCTGGCGCTGCCTTTATCCTTTCTGCTCAGCCTCTCCCCTGGCACTGCCTTTATCCTCTCCCCTGCAGCAGTATCCCGCGCAGGTCCGTTCCTCTCTGCTGAGCCCGAGCCTGGCGCTGCATTTATCCTCTCCCCTGGCGCTGCCTTTATCCTCTCCCCTGCAGCACAGTGTCCCGCGCAGGTCCGTTTCTCTCTGCTCAGCCTCGAGCTTGGCGCTCCGTTTATCCTCTCCCCTGCGGCAGTGTCCCGCGAAGGTCCGTTCCTCTCAGCTCAGCCCGAGCATGGCGCTGCCTTTATCCTCTCCCCTGGCGCTGCCTTTATCCTCTCCCCTGCAGCACAGTGTCCCGCGCAGTTCCGTTCCTCTCTGCTCAGCCCGAGCCTGGTGCTGCCTTTATCCTCTCCACTGCAGCACAGTGTCCCGCGCAGGTCCGCCCCTCTCTGCTCAGCCCGAGCCTGGCGCTGCCTTTATCCTTTCTGCTCAGCCACTCCCCTGGCGCTGCCTTTATCCTCTCCCCTGCAGCAGTGTCCCGCGCAGGTCCGTTTCTCTCTGCTAAGCCGCTCCCCTGGCGCTGCCTTTATCCTCTCCCCTGCAGCAGTGTCCCGCACAGGTCCGTTCCTCTCTGCTCAGCCTCGAGCCTGGCGCTGCCTTTATCCTCTCCCCTGGCGTTGCCTTTATCCTCTCCCCTGCAGCACAGTGTCCCGCGCAGGTCCGTTCCTCTCTGCTCAGCCAGTGCCTGGCGCTGCCTTTATCCTCTCCCCTGCAGCACAGTGTCCCGCGCAGGTCCGTTCCTCTCTGCTCAGCCCGAGCCTGGCGCTGCCTTTATCCTCTCCCCTGCAGCTGTGTCCCGCGCAGGTCTGTTCCTCTCTGCTCAGCCCGAGCCTGGCGCTGCCTTTATCCTCTCCCCTGCAGCAGAGTCCCGCGCAGGCCCACCCCTCTCTGTTCAGCCCGAGCCTGGCGCTGCCTTTTTCCTCTCCCCTGCAGCAGTGTCCCGCGCAGGTCCGTTTCTCTCTGCTAAGCCGCTCCCCTGGCGCTGCCTTTATCCTCTCCCCTGCAGCACAGTGTCCCACGCAGGTCCGTTCCTCTCTGCTCAGCCCGTGCCTGGCGCTGCCTTTATCCTCTCCCCTGCAGCACAGTGTCCCGCGCAGGTCCGTTCCTCTCTGCTCAGCCCGAGCCTGGCGCTGCCTTTATCCTCTCCCCTGCAGCAGTGTCCCGCGCAGGTCCGCCCTTCTCCGCTCAGCCTCTCCGCTGGCGCTGCCTTTATCCTCTCCCCTGCAGCAGTGTCCCGCGCAAGTCCGCCCCTCTCTGCTCAGCCTCTCTGCTGGCGCTGCCTTTATCCTCTCCCCTGCAGCAGTGTCCCGCGCAGGTCCGTTCCTCTCTGCTCAGCCCGTGCCTGGCGCTGCCTTTATCCTCTCCCCTGCAGCACAGTGTCCCGCGCAGGTCCGTTCCTCTCTGCTCAGCCCGAGCCTGGCGCTGCCTTTATCCTCTCCCCTGCAGCAGTGTCCCGCGCAGGTCCGCCCCTCTCTGCTCAGCCCGAGCCTGGCGCTGCCTTTATCCTCTCCCCAGCAGCAGTGTCCCGCGCAGGCCCATCCCTCTCTGCTCAGCCCGAGCCTGGCGCTGCCTTTATCCTCTGCCCTGCAGCAGTGTCCCGCGCTGGTCCGCCCCTCTCTGCTGAGCCCGAGCCTGGCGCTGCCTTTATCCTCTTTACTGCAGCAGTGTCCCGCGCAGGTCCGACCCTCTCTGCTCAGCCTCTCCGCTGGCGCTGCCTTTATCCTCTCCCCTGCAGCAGTGTCCCGCGCAGGTCCGTTCCTCTCTGCTCAGCACGAGCCTGGCGCTGCCTTTATCCTCTCCCTGGCAGAAGTGTCCCGCGCAGGTCCGTGTCTCTCTGCTCAGCCTTGAGCCTGGTGCTCCCTTTATCCTCTCCCCTGCAGCACAGTGTCCCGCACAGGTCCGTTCCTCTCTGCACAGCCCGAGCCTGTAGCTGTCTTTCTCCTCTCCCCTGCAGCAGTGTCCCGCGCAGATCCGCCTCTCTCTGCTAAGCCGCTCCCCTCGCGCTGCCTTTTTCCTCTCCCCTACAGCAGTGTCCCGCGGAGGTCTGTTCCTCTCTGCTCAGCCCGAGCTTGGCGCTGCCTTTATCCTCTCCCCTGCAGCAGTGTCCCGTGCAGGTCCGTTTCTCTCTGCACAGCCTCGAGCTTGGCGCTCCCTTTGTCCTCTCCCCTGCGGCAGTGTCCCGCGAAGGTCCGTTCCTCTCGGCTCAGCCTGTCCCCTGGCGCTGCCTTTATCCTCTCCCCTGCAGCAGTGTCCCGCGCAGGTCCGTTCCTCTCTGCTCAACCCGAGCCTGGCGCTGCCTTTATCCTCTCCCCTGCAGCAGTGTCCCGCGCCGGTCCGCCCCTCTCTGCTCAGCCCGAGCCTGGCGCTGCCTTTATCCTTTCTGCTCAGCCTCTCCCCTGGCACTGCCTTTATCCTCTCCACTGCAGCAGTGTCCCGCGCAGGTCCGTTCCTCTCTGCTCAGCCCGAGCCTGTCGCTGCCTTTATCCTCTCCCCTGCAGCAGTGTCCCGCGCAGGTCCGCCCCTCTCTGCTCAGCCCGAGCCTGGCGCTGCCTTTTTCCTCTCCCCCACAGCAGTGTCCCGCGCAGGTCTGTTCCTCTCTGCTCAGCCCGAGCTTGGCGCTGCCTTTATCCTCTCCCCTGCAGCAGTGTCCCGTGCAGGTCCGTTTCTCTCTGCACAGCCTCGAGCTTGGCGCTCCCTTTGTCCTCTCCCCTGCGGCAGTGTCCCGCGAAGGTCCGTTCCTCTCGGCTCAGCCTGTCCCCTGGCGCTGCCTTTATCCTCTCCCCTGCAGCAGTGTCCCGCGCAGGTCCGTTCCTCTCTGCTCAGCCCGAGCCTGGCGCTGCCTTTATCCTCTCCCCTGCAGCACAGTGTCCCGCGCAGGTCCGTTCCTCTCTGCTCAACCCGAGCCTGGCGCTGCCTTTATCCTCTCCCCTGCAGCAGTGTCCCGCGCCGGTCCGCCCTTCTCTGCTCAGCCCGAGCCTGGCGCTGCCTTTATCCTTTCTGCTCAGCCTCTCCCCTGGCACTGCCTTTATCCTCTCCACTGCAGCAGTGTCCCGCGCAGGTCCGTTCCTCTCTGCTCAGCCCGAGCCTGTCGCTGCCTTTATCCTCTTCCCTGCAGCAGCGTGCTGCGCAGGTCTGCTCCTGTCTGTTCAGCACGAGCCTGGCGCCGCCTTTATCCTCTCCCCTGCAGCAGTGTCCCGCGCAGGTCCGTTCCTCTCTGCTCTGCCCGAGCCTGTCGCTGCCTTTATCCTCTCCCCTGCAGCACAGTGTCCCGCGCAGGCCCACCCCTCTCTGCTCAGCCCGAGCCTGGTGCTGCCTTTATCCTCTCCCCTGCAGCTGTGTCCCGCGCAGGTCCGTTCCTCTCTGCTCTGCCCGAGCCTGGCACTGCCTTTATCCTCTCCCCTGCAGCAGTGTCCCGCGCAGGCCCACCCCTCTCTGCTCAGCCCGAGCCTGGCACTGCCTTTATCCTCTCCCCTGCAGCAGTGTCCCGCGCAGGCCCACCCCTCTCTGCTCAGCCCGAGCCTGGCGCTGCCTTTATCCTCTCCCCTGGCGCTGCCTTTATCCATTCCCCTGCAGCACAGTGTCCCGCGCAGGTCCGTTCCTCTCTGCTCAACCCGAGCCTGGCGCTGCCTTTATCCTCTCCCCTGGCGCTGCCTTTATCCATTCCCCTGCAGCAGTGTCCCGCGCCGGTCCGCCCCTCTCTGCTCAGCCCGAGCCTGGCGCTGCCTTTATCCTTTCTGCTCAGCCTCTCCCCTGGCACTGCCTTTATCCTCTCCCCTGCAGCAGTATCCCGCGCAGGTCCGTTCCTCTCTGCTGAGCCCGAGCCTGGCGCTGCATTTATCCTCTCCCCTGGCGCTGCCTTTATCCTCTCCCCTGCAGCACAGTGTCCCGCGCAGGTCCGTTTCTCTCTGCTCAGCCTCGAGCTTGGCGCTCCGTTTATCCTCTCCCCTGCGGCAGTGTCCCGCGAAGGTCCGTTCCTCTCAGCTCAGCCCGAGCATGGCGCTGCCTTTATCCTCTCCCCTGGCGCTGCCTTTATCCTCTCCCCTGCAGCACAGTGTCCCGCGCAGTTCCGTTCCTCTCTGCTCAGCCCGAGCCTGGTGCTGCCTTAATCCTCTCCCCTGCAGCAGTGTCCCGTGCAGGTCCGCCCCTCTCTGCTCAGCCCGAGCCTGGCGCTGCCTTTATCCTTTCTGCTCAGCCACTCCCCTGGCGCTGCCTTTATCCTCTCCCCTGCAGCAGTGTCCCGCGCAGGTCCGTTTCTCTCTGCTAAGCCGCTCCCCTGGCGCTGCCTTTATCCTCTCCCCTGCAGCAGTGTCCCGCACAGGTCCGTTCCTCTCTGCTCAGCCTCGAGCCTGGCGCTGCCTTTATCCTCTCCCCTGGCGTTGCCTTTATCCTCTCCCCTGCAGCACAGTGTCCCGCGCAGGTCCGTTCCTCTCTGCTCAGCCAGTGCCTGGCGCTGCCTTTATCCTCTCCCCTGCAGCACAGTGTCCCGCGCAGGTCCGTTCCTCTCTGCTCAGCCCGAGCCTGGCGCTGCCTTTATCCTCTCCCCTGCAGCTGTGTCCCGCGCAGGTCTGTTCCTCTCTGCTCAGCCCGAGCCTGGCGCTGCCTTTATCCTCTCCCCTGCAGCAGAGTCCCGCGCAGGCCCACCCCTCTCTGTTCAGCCCGAGCCTGGCGCTGCCTTTTTCCTCTCCCCTGCAGCAGTGTCCCGCGCAGGTCCGTTTCTCTCTGCTAAGCCGCTCCCCTGGCGCTGCCTTTATCCTCTCCCCTGCAGCAGTGTGGTGCGCAGGTCCGTTCCTCTCTGCTCAGACTCGAGTCTGGCGCTGCCTTTATCCTCTCCCCTGCAGCACAGTGTCCCGCGCAGGTCCGTTCCTCTCTGCTCAGCCCGTGCCTGGCGCTGCCTTTACCCTCTCCCCTGCAGCACAGTGTCCCGCGCAGGTCCGTTCCTCTCTGCTCAGCCCGAGCCTGGCTCTGCCTTTATCCTCTCCCCTGCAGCAGTGTCCCGCGCAGATCCGCCCCTCTCTGCTCAGCCTCTCTGCTGGCGCTGCCTTTATCCTCTCCCCTGCAGCAGTGTCCCACGCAGGTCCGTGTCTCTCTGCTCAGCCTCGAACCTAGCGCTGCCTTTATCCTCTCCCCTGCGGCAGTGTCCCGCGAAGGTCCGTTCCTCTCTGCTCAGCCCGAGCCTGGCGCTGCCTTTATCCTCTCCCCTGGCGCTGCCTTTATCCTCTCCCCTGCAGCACAGTGTCCCGCGCAGGTCCGTTCCTCTCTGCTCAGCCCGAGCCTGGCGCTGCCTTTATCCTCTCCCCTGCAGCAGTGTCCCGCGCAGGTATGCTCCTGGCTGTTCAGGACGAGCATGGCGCTGCCTTTATCCTCTCCCCGCAGCAGTATCCCGCGCAGGTCCATTCCTCTCTGCTCAGCCCGAGCCTGACGCTGCATTTATCCTCTCCCCTGCAGCAGTGTCCCGCGCAGGTCCGCCCCTCTCCGCTAAGCCCGAGCCTGGCGCTGCCTTTATCCTCACTGCTCAGCTTGTCCCCTGGCGCTGCCTTTATCCTCTCCCCTGCAGCAGTGTCCCGCGCAGGTCCCTTCCTCTCTGCTCAGCCCGAGGCTGATGCTGCCTTTATCCTCTCTGCTGAGCCTGTCCTCTGGCGCTGCCTTTATCCTCTCCCCTGTAGCAGTGTCCCGCGCACGTCCGTTCCTCTCTGCTCAGCCCGAGCCTGGCGCTGCTTTTATCCGCACCCCTGCAGCAGTGTCCTGCGCAGGTCCGTTCCTCTCTGCTCAGCCCGAGGCTGATGCTGCCTTTATCCTCTCTGCTCAGCCTGTCCCCTGGCGCTGCCTTTATCCTCTCCCCTGTAGCAGTGTCCCGCGCACGTCCGTTTCTCTCTGCTCAGCCTCGAGCCAGGCACTGCCTTTATCCTTACCCCTGCAGCAGTGTCCCGCTCAGGTCCGCTCCTCTCTGCTCAGCACCGAGCCTGGGGCTGTCTTTATCCTCTCCCCTGCAGCAGTGTCCCGCGCAGGTCCATTCCTCTCTGCTCAGCCCGAGCTTGATGCTGCCGTTATCCTCTCTGCTCAGCCTCCTTCCGGGCGCTGCCTTTATCCATTCCCCTGCAGCAGTGTCCCGCGCCGGTACGTTCCTCTCTGCTCAGCCCGAGACTGGCGCTGCCTTTATACTCTCCCCTGCAGCAGTGTTCCGCGCAGGTCCGTTTCTCTCTGCTCAGCCTCGAGCTTGGCGCTCCCTTTATCCTCTCCCCTGCGGCAGTGTCCCGCGAAGGTCCGTTCCTCTCAGCTCAGCCCGAGCATGGCGCTGCCTTTATCCTCTCCCCTGGCGCTGCCTTTATCCTCTCCCCTGCAGCACAGTGTCCCGCGCAGTTCCGTTCCTCTCTGCTCAGCCCGAGCCTGGCGCTGCCTTTATCCTCTCCCCTGCAGCACAGTGTCTCGAGCAGGTCCGTTCCTCTCTGCTCAGCCCGAGCCTGGTGCTGCCTTAATCCTCTCCCCTGCAGCAGTGTCCCGCGCAGGTCCGCCCCTCTCTGCTCAGCCCGAGCCTGGCGCTGCCTTTATCCTTTCTGCTCAGCCTCTCCCCTGGCGCTGCCTTTATCCCCTCCCCTGCAGCAGTGTCCCGCGCAGGTCCGTTTCTCTCTGCTAAGCCGCTCCCCTGGCGCTGCCTTTATCCTCTCCCCTGCAGCAGTGTCCCGCGCAGGTCCGTTCCTCTCTGCTCAGCCTCGAGCCTGGCGCTGCCTTTATCCTCTCCCCTGGCGTTGCCTTTATCCTCTCCCCTGCAGCACAGTGTCCCGCGCAGGTCCGTTCCTCTCTGCTCAGCCCGTACCTGGCGCTGCCTTTATCCTCTCCCCTGCAGCACAGTGTCCCGCGCAGGTCCGTTCCTCTCTGCTCAGCCCGAGCCTGGCGCTGCCTTTATCCTCTCCCCTGCAGCAGAGTCCCGCGCAGGCCCACCCCTCTCTGTTCAGCCCGAGCCTGGCGCTGCCTTTTTCCTCTCCCCTGCAGCAGTGTCCCGCGCAGGTCCGTTTCTCTCTGCTAAGCCGCTCCCCTGGCGCTGCCTTTATCCTCTCGCCTGCAGCAGTGTGGTGCGCAGGTCCGTTCCTCTCTGCTCAGCCTCGAGTCTGGCGCTGCCTTTATCCTTTCCCCTGGCGCTGTCTTTATCCTCTCCCCTGCAGCACAGTCTCCCGCGCAGGTCCGTTCCTCTCTGCTCAGCCCGTGCCTGGCGCTGCCTTTATCCTCTCCCCTGCAGCACAGTGTCCCGCGCAGGTCCGTTCCTCTCTGCTCAGCCCGTGCCTGGCGCTGCCTTTACCCTCTCCCCTGCAGCACAGTGTCCCGCGCAGGTCCGTTCCTCTCTGCTCAGCCCGAGCCTGGCTCTGCCTTTATCCTCTCCCCTGCAGCAGTGTCCCGCGCAGATCCGCCCCTCTCTGCTCAGCCTCTCTGCTGGCGCTGCCTTTATCCTCTCCCCTGCAGCAGTGTCCCACGCAGGTCCGTGTCTCTCTGCTCAGCCTCGAACCTAGCGCTGCCTTTATCCTCTCCCCTGCGGCAGTGTCCCGCGAAGGTCCGTTCCTCTCTGCTCAGCCCGAGCCTGGCGCTGCCTTTATCCTCTCCCCTGGCGCTGCCTTTATCCTCTCCCCTGCAGCACAGTGTCCCGCGCAGGTCCGTTCCTCTCTGCTCAGCCCGAGCCTGGCGCTGCCTTTATCCTCTTCCCTGCAGCAGTGTCCCGCGCAGGTATGCTCCTGGCTGTTCAGCCCGAGCATGGCGCTGCCTTTATCCTCTCCCCTGCAGCAGTATCCCGCGCAGGTCCATTCCTCTCTGCTCAGCCCGAGCCTGACGCTGCATTTATCCTCTCCCCTGCAGCAGTGTCCCGCGCAGGTCCGCCCCTCTCCGCTAAGCCCGAGGCTGATGCTGCCTTTATCCTCTCTGCTGAGCCTGTCCTCTGGCGCTGCCTTTATCCTCTCCCCTGTAGCAGTGTCCCGCGCACGTCCGTTCCTCTCTGCTCAGCCCGAGCCTGGCGCTGCTTTTATCCGCACCCCTGCAGCAGTGTCCTGCGCAGGTCCGTTCCTCTCTGCTCAGCCCGAGGCTGATGCTGCCTTTATCCTCTCTGCTCAGCCTGTCCCCTGGCGCTGCCTTTATCCTCTCCCCTGTAGCAGTGTCCCGCGCACGTCCGTTTCTCTCTGCTCAGCCTCGAGCCAGGCACTGCCTTTATCCTTACCCCTGCAGCAGTGTCCCGCTCAGGTCCGCTCCTCTCTGCTCAGCACCGAGCCTGGGGCTGTCTTTATCCTCTCCCCTGCAGCAGTGTCCCGCGCAGGTCCATTCCTCTCTGCTCAGCCCGAGCTTGATGCTGCCGTTATCCTCTCTGCTCAGCCTCCTTCCGGGCGCTGCCTTTATCCATTCCCCTGCAGCAGTGTCCCGCGCCGGTACGTTCCTCTCTGCTCAGCCCGAGACTGGCGCTGCCTTTATACTCTCCCCTGCAGCAGTGTTCCGCGCAGGTCCGTTTCTCTCTGCTCAGCCTCGAGCTTGGCGCTCCCTTTATCCTCTCCCCTGCGGCAGTGTCCCGCGAAGGTCCGTTCCTCTCAGCTCAGCCCGAGCATGGCGCTGCCTTTATCCTCTCCCCTGGCGCTGCCTTTATCCTCTCCCCTGCAGCACAGTGTCCCGCGCAGTTCCGTTCCTCTCTGCTCAGCCCGAGCCTGGCGCTGCCTTTATCCTCTCCCCTGCAGCACAGTGTCTCGCGCAGGTCCGTTCCTCTCTGCTCAGCCCGAGCCTGGTGCTGCCTTAATCCTCTCCCCTGCAGCAGTGTCCCGCGCAGGTCCGCCCCTCTCTGCTCAGCCCGAGCCTGGCGCTGCCTTTATCCTTTCTGCTCAGCCTCTCCCCTGGCGCTGCCTTTATCCCCTCCCCTGCAGCAGTGTCCCGCGCAGGTCCGTTTCTCTCTGCTAAGCCGCTCCCCTGGCGCTGCCTTTATCCTCTCCCCTGCAGCAGTGTCCCGCGCAGGTCCGTTCCTCTCTGCTCAGCCTCGAGCCTGGCGCTGCCTTTATCCTCTCCCCTGGCGTTGCCTTTATCCTCTCCCCTGCAGCACAGTGTCCCGCGCAGGTCCGTTCCTCTCTGCTCAGCCCGTGCCTGGCGCTGCCTTTATCCTCTCCCCTGCAGCACAGTGTCCCGCGCAGGTCCGTTCCTCTCTGCTCAGCCCGAGCCTGGCGCTGCCTTTATCCTCTCCCCTGCAGCAGAGTCCCGCGCAGGCCCACCCCTCTCTGTTCAGCCCGAGCCTGGCGCTGCCTTTTTCCTCTGCCCTGCAGCAGTGTCCCGCGCAGGTCCGTTTCTCTCTGCTAAGCCGCTTCCCTGGCGCTGCCTTTATCCTCTCGCCTGCAGCAGTGTGGTGCGCAGGTCCGTTCCTCTCTGCTCAGCCTCGAGTCTGGCGCTGCCTTTATCCTTTCCCCTGGCGCTGTCTTTATCCTCTCCCCTGCAGCACAGTCTCCCGCGCAGGTCCGTTCCTCTCTGCTCAGCCCGTGCCTGGCGCTGCCTTTATCCTCTCCCCTGCAGCACAGTGTCCCGCGCAGGTCCGTTCCTCTCTGCTCAGCCCGTGCCTGGCACTGCCTTTACCCTCTCCCCTGCAGCACAGTGTCCCGCGCAGGTCCGTTCCTCTCTGCTCAGCCCGAGCCTGGCTCTGCCTTTATCCTCTCCCCTGCAGCAGTGTCCCGCGCAGGTCCGCCCCTCTCTGCTCAGCCTCTCTGCTGGCGCTGCCTTTATCCTCTCCCCTGCAGCAGTGTCCCACGCAGGTCCGTGTCTCTCTGCTCAGCCTCGAACCTAGCGCTGCCTTTATCCTCTCCCCTGCGGCAGTGTCCCGCGAAGGTCCGTTCCTCTCTGCTCAGCCCGAGCCTGGCGCTGCCTTTATCCTCTCCCCTGGCGCTGCCTTTATCCTCTCCCCTGCAGCACAGTGTCCCGCGCAGGTCCGTTCCTCTCTGCTCAGCCCGAGCCTGGCGCTGCCTTTATCCTCTCCCCTGCAGCAGTGTCCCGCGCAGGTATGCTCCTGGCTGTTCAGCCCGAGCATGGCGCTGCCTTTATCCTCTCCCCTGCAGCAGTATCCCGCGCAGGTCCATTCCTCTCTGCTCAGCCCGAGCCTGACGCTGCATTTATCCTCTCCCCTGCAGCAGTGTCCCGCGCAGGTCCGCCCCTCTCCGCTAAGCCCGAGCCTGGCGCTGCCTTTATCCTCACTGCTCAGCTTGTCCCCTGGCGCTGCCTTTATCCTCTCCCCTGCAGCAGTGTCCCGCGCAGGTCCCTTCCTCTCTGCTCAGCCTGAGGCTGATGCTGCCTTTATCCTCTCTGCTGAGCCTGTCCTCTGGCGCTGCCTTTATCCTCTCCCCTGTAGCAGTGTCCCGCGCACGTCCGTTCCTCTCTGCTCAGCCCGAGCCTGGTGCTGCTTTTATCCGCACCCCTGCAGCAGTGTCCTGCGCAGGTCCGTTCCTCTCTGCTCAGCCCGAGGCTGATGCTGCCTTTATCCTCTCTGCTCAGCCTGTCCCCTGGCGCTGCCTTTATCCTCTCCCCTGTAGCAGTGTCCCGCGCACGTCCGTTTCTCTCTGCTCAGCCTCGAGCCAGGCACTGCCTTTATCCTTACCCCTGCAGCAGTGTCCCGCTCAGGTCCGCTCCTCTCTGCTCAGCACCGAGCCTGGGGCTGTCTTTATCCTCTCCCCTGCAGCAGTGTCCCGCGCAGGTCCATTCCTCTCTGCTCAGCCCGAGCTTGATGCTGCCGTTATCCTCTCTGCTCAGCCTCCTTCCGGGCGCTGCCTTTATCCATTCCCCTGCAGCAGTGTCCCGCGCCGGTACGTTCCTCTCTGCTCAGCCCGAGACTGGCGCTGCCTTTATCCTCTCGCCTGCAGCAGTGTGGTGCGAAGGTCTGTTCCTCTCTGCTCAGCCCGAGCCTGGCGCTGCCTTTATCCTCTCCCCTGCAGCACAGTGTCTCGCGCAGGTCCGTTCCTCTCTGCTCAGCCCGAGCCTGGTGCTGCCTTAATCCTCTCCCCTGCAGCAGTGTCCCGCGCAGGTCCGCCCCTCTCTGCTCAGCGCGAGCCTGGCGCTGCCTTTATCCTTTCTGCTCAGCCTCTCCCCTGGCGCTGCCTTTATCCCCTCCCCTGCAGCAGTGTCCCGCGCAGGTCCGTTTCTCTCTGCTAAGCCGCTCCCCTGGCGCTGCCTTTATCCTCTCCCCTGCAGCAGTGTCCCGCGCAGGTCCGTTCCTCTCTGCTCAGCCCGAGCCTGGCGCTGCCTTTTTCCTCTCCCCTGCAGCAGTGTCCCGCGCAGGTCCGTTTCTCTCTGCTCAGCCCGAGGCTGATGCTGCCTTTATCCTCTCTGCTGAGCCTGTCCTCTGGCGCTGCCTTTATCCTCTCCCCTGTAGCAGTGTCCCGCGCACGTCCGTTCCTCTCTGCTCAGCCCGAGCCTGGCGCTGCTTTTATCCGCACCCCTGCAGCAGTGTCCTGCGCAGGGCCGTTCCTCTCTGCTCAGCCCGAGGCTGATGCTGCCTTTATCCTCTCTGCTCAGCCTGTCCCCTGGCGCTGCCTTTATCCTCTCCCCTGTAGCAGTGTCCCGCGCACGTCCGTTTCTCTCTGCTCAGCCTCGAGCCAGGCACTGCCTTTATCCTTACCCCTGCAGCAGTGTCCCGCTCAGGTCCGCTCCTCTCTGCTCAGCACCGAGCCTGGGGCTGTCTTTATCCTCTCCCCTGCAGCAGTGTCCCGCGCAGGTCCATTCCTCTCTGCTCAGCCCGAGCTTGATGCTGCCGTTATCCTCTCTGCTCAGCCTCCTTCCGGGCGCTGCCTTTATCCATTCCCCTGCAGCAGTGTCCCGCGCCGGTACGTTCCTCTCTGCTCAGCCCGAGACTGGCGCTGCCTTTATACTCTCCCCTGCAGCAGTGTTCCGCGCAGGTCCGTTTCTCTCTGCTCAGCCTCGAGCTTGGCGCTCCCTTTATCCTCACCCCTGCGGCAGTGTCCCGCGAAGGTCCGTTCCTCTCTGCTCAGCCCGAGCCTGGCGCTGCTTTAATCCTCTCCCCTGCAGCAGTGTCCCGCGCAGGTCCGTTTCTCTCTGCTCAGCCTCTCCCCTGGCGCTGCCTTTATCCTCTCGCCTGCAGCAGTGTGGTGCGCAGGTCTGTTCCTCTCTGCTCAGCCTTGAGCTTGGCGCTCCCTTTATCCTCTCCCCTGCAGCAGAGTCCCGCGCAGGCCCACCCCTCTCTGTTCAGCCCGAGCCTGGCGCTGCCTTTTTCCTCTCCAATGCAGCGTGTCCCGCGCAGGTCCGTTTCTCTCTGCTAAGCCGCTCCCCTGGCGCTGCCTTTATCCTCTCGCCTGCAGCAGTGTGGTGCGCAGGTCCGTTCCTCTCTGCTCAGCCTCGAGCCTGGCGCTGCCTTTATCCTTTCCCCTGGCGCTGCCTTTATCCTCTCCCCTGCAGCACAGTCTCCCGCGCAGGTCCGTTCCTCTCTGCTCAGCCTGTGCCTGGCGCTGCCTTTACCCTCTCCCCTGCAGCACAGTGACCCGCGCAGGTCCGTTCCTCTCTGCTCAGCCCGAGCCTGGCTCTGCCTTTATCCTCTCCCCTGCAGCAGTGTCCCGCGCAGGTCCGCCCCTCTCTGCTCAGCCTCTCTGCTGGCGCTGCCTTTATCCTCTCCCCTGCAGCAGTGTCCCACGCAGGTCCGTGTCTCTCTGCTCAGCCTCGAACCTAGCGCTGCCTTTGACCTCTCCCCTGCGGCAGTGTCCCGCGAAGGTCCGTTCCTCTCGGCTCAGCCTGTCCCCTGGCGCTGCCTTTATCCTCTCCCCTGCAGCAGTGTCCCGCGCAGGTCCGTTCCTCTCTGCTCAGCCCGAGCCTGGCGCTGCCTTTATCCTCTCCCCTGCGGCAGTGTCCCGCGAAGGTCCGTTTCTCTCTGCTCAGCCTCGAGCTTGGCGCTCCCTTTATCCTCACCCCTGCGGCAGTGTCCCGCGAAGGTCCGTTCCTCTCTGCTCAGCCCGAGCCTGGCGCTGCTTTAATCCTCTCCCCTGCAGCAGTGTCCCGCGCAGGTCCGTTTCTCTCTGCTCAGCCTCTCCCCTGGCGCTGCCTTTATCCTCTCGCCTGCAGCAGTGTGGTGCGCAGGTCTGTTCCTCTCTGCTCAGCCTTGAGCTTGGCGCTCCCTTTATCCTCTCCCCTGCAGCAGAGTCCCGCGCAGGCCCACCCCTCTCTGTTCAGCCCGAGCCTGGCGCTGCCTTTTTCCTCTCCAATGCAGCGTGTCCCGCGCAGGTCCGTTTCTCTCTGCTAAGCCGCTCCCCTGGCGCTGCCTTTATCCTCTCGCCTGCAGCAGTGTGGTGCGCAGGTCCGTTCCTCTCTGCTCAGCCTCGAGCCTGGCGCTGCCTTTATCCTTTCCCCTGGCGCTGCCTTTATCCTCTCCCCTGCAGCACAGTCTCCCGCGCAGGTCCGTTCCTCTCTGCTCAGCCTGTGCCTGGCGCTGCCTTTACCCTCTCCCCTGCAGCACAGTGACCCGCGCAGGTCCGTTCCTCTCTGCTCAGCCCGAGCCTGGCTCTGCCTTTATCCTCTCCCCTGCAGCAGTGTCCCGCGCAGGTCCGCCCCTCTCTGCTCAGCCTCTCTGCTGGCGCTGCCTTTATCCTCTCCCCTGCAGCAGTGTCCCACGCAGGTCCGTGTCTCTCTGCTCAGCCTCGAACCTAGCGCTGCCTTTGACCTCTCCCCTGCGGCAGTGTCCCGCGAAGGTCCGTTCCTCTCGGCTCAGCCTGTCCCCTGGCGCTGCCTTTATCCTCTCCCCTGCAGCAGTGTCCCGCGCAGGTCCGTTCCTCTCTGCTCAGCCCGAGCCTGGCGCTGCCTTTATCCTCTCCCCTGCAGCACAGTGTCCCGCGCAGGTCCGTTCCTCTCTGCTCAACCCGAGCCTGGCGCTGCCTTTATCCTCTCCCCTGCAGCACAGTGTCCCGCGAAGGTCCGTTCCTCTCGGCTCAGCCTGTCCCCTGGCGCTGCCTTTATCCTCTCCCCTGCAGCAGTGTCCCGCGCAGGTCCGTTCCTCTCTGCTCAGCCCGAGCCTGGCGCTGCCTTTATCCTCTCCCCTGCGGCAGTGTCCCGCGAAGGTCCGTTTCTCTCTGCTCAGCCTCGAGCTTGGCGCTCCCTTTATCCTCACCCCTGCGGCAGTGTCCCGCGAAGGTCCGTTCCTCTCTGCTCAGCCCGAGCCTGGCGCTGCTTTAATCCTCTCCCCTGCAGCAGTGTCCCGCGCAGGTCCGTTTCTCTCTGCTCAGCCTCTCCCCTGGCGCTGCCTTTATCCTCTCGCCTGCAGCAGTGTGGTGCGCAGGTCTGTTCCTCTCTGCTCAGCCTTGAGCTTGGCGCTCCCTTTATCCTCTCCCCTGCAGCAGAGTCCCGCGCAGGCCCACCCCTCTCTGTTCAGCCCGAGCCTGGCGCTGCCTTTTTCCTCTCCAATGCAGCGTGTCCCGCGCAGGTCCGTTTCTCTCTGCTAAGCCGCTCCCCTGGCGCTGCCTTTATCCTCTCGCCTGCAGCAGTGTGGTGCGCAGGTCCGTTCCTCTCTGCTCAGCCTCGAGCCTGGCGCTGCCTTTATCCTTTCCCCTGGCGCTGCCTTTATCCTCTCCCCTGCAGCACAGTCTCCCGCGCAGGTCCGTTCCTCTCTGCTCAGCCTGTGCCTGGCGCTGCCTTTACCCTCTCCCCTGCAGCACAGTGACCCGCGCAGGTCCGTTCCTCTCTGCTCAGCCCGAGCCTGGCTCTGCCTTTATCCTCTCCCCTGCAGCAGTGTCCCGCGCAGGTCCGCCCCTCTCTGCTCAGCCTCTCTGCTGGCGCTGCCTTTATCCTCTCCCCTGCAGCAGTGTCCCACGCAGGTCCGTGTCTCTCTGCTCAGCCTCGAACCTAGCGCTGCCTTTGACCTCTCCCCTGCGGCAGTGTCCCGCGAAGGTCCGTTCCTCTCGGCTCAGCCTGTCCCCTGGCGCTGCCTTTATCCTCTCCCCTGCAGCAGTGTCCCGCGCAGGTCCGTTCCTCTCTGCTCAGCCCGAGCCTGGCGCTGCCTTTATCCTCTCCCCTGCAGCACAGTGTCCCGCGCAGGTCCGTTCCTCTCTGCTCAACCCGAGCCTGGCGCTGCCTTTATCCTCTCCCCTGCAGCACAGTGTCCCGCGAAGGTCCGTTCCTCTCGGCTCAGCCTGTCCCCTGGCGCTGCCTTTATCCTCTCCCCTGCAGCAGTGTCCCGCGCAGGTCCGTTCCTCTCTGCTCAGCCCGAGCCTGGCGCTGCCTTTATCCTCTCCCCTGCAGCAGTGTCCCGCGCCGGTCCGCCCCTCTCTGCTCAGCCCGAGCCTGGCGCTGCCTTTATCCTTTCTGCTCAGCCTCTCCCCTGGCACTGCCTTTATCCTCTCCACTGCAGCAGTGTCCCGCGCAGGCCCGTTCCTCTCTGCTCAGCTCGAGCCTGTCGCTGCCTTTATCCTCTTCCCTGCAGCAGTGTGCCGCGCAGGTCTGCTCCTGTCTGCTCAGCCCGAGCCTGGTGCTGCCTTTATCCTCTCCCCTGCAGCTGTGTCCCGCGCAGGTCCGTTTCTCTCTGCTCTGCCCAAGCCTGGCGCTGCCTTTATCCTCTCCCCTGCAGCAGTGTCCCGCGCAGGCCCACCCCTCTCTGCTCAGCCCGAGCCAGGCACTGCCTTTATCCTCTCCCCGGCAGCAGTGTCCCGCGCTGGTCCGTTTCTCTCTGCACAGCCTCGAGCTTGGCGCTCCCTTTATCCTCTCCCCTGCAGCAGTGTCCCGCGAAGGTCCGTTCCTCTCTGCTCAGCCCGAGCCTGGCGCTGCCTTTATCCTCTCCCCTGGCGCTGCGTTTATCCATTCCCCTGCAGCACAGTGTCCCGCGCAGGTCCGTTCCTCTCTGCTCAACCCGAGCCTGGCGCTGCCTTTATCTTCTCCCCTGCAGCAGTGTCCCGCGCAGGTCCGTTCCTCTCGGCTCAGCCTGTCCCCTGGATCTGCCTTTATCCTCTCCCCTGCAGCAGTGTCCCGCGCAGGTCCGTTCCTCTCTGCTCAGCCCGAGTCTGGTGCTGCCTTTATCCTCTCCCCTGCAGCAGTGTCCCGCGCCGGTCCGCCCCTCTCTGCTCAGCCCGAGCCTGGCGCTGCCTTTATCCTTTCTGCTCAGCCTCTCCCCTGTCACTGCCTTTATCCTCTCCCCTTCAGCAGTGTCCCGCGCAGGTCCGTTCCTCTCTGCTCAGCCCGAGCCTGTCGCTGCCTTTATCCTCTCCCCTGCAGCAGTGTGCCGCGCAGGTCTGCTCCTGTCTGTTCAGCCCGAGCCTGGCGCTGCCTTTATCCTCTCCCCTGCAGCAGTGTCCCGCGCAGGCCCACCCCTCTCTGCTCAGCCCGAGCCTGGTGCTGCCTTTATCCTCTCCCCTGCAGCTGTGTCCCGCGCAGGTCCGTTCCTCTCTGCTCAGCCCGAGCTTGGCGTTGCCTTTATCCTCTCCCCTGCAGCAGTGTCCCGCGCAGGTCCGTTTCTCTCTGCTCAGCCTCGAGCTTCGCGCTCCCTTTATCCTCTCCCCTGCGGCAGTGTCCCGCGAAGGTCCGTTCCTCTCTGCTCAGCCCGAGCCTGGCGCTGCCTTTATCCTCTCCCCTGGCGCTGCCTCTATCCTCTCCCCTGCAGCACAGTGTCCCGCGCAGATCCGTTCCTCTCTGACAAGCCCGAGCCTGGCGCTGTCTTTATCCTCTCCCCTGCAGCACAGTGTCCCGCGCAGGTCCGTTCCTCTCTGCTCAGCCCGAGCCTGGCGCTGCCTTTATCCTCTCCCATGCAGCAGTGTCCCGCGCATGTCCGCCCCTCTCTGCTCAGCCCGAGCCTGGCGCTGCCTTTATCCTTTCTGCTCAGCCTCTCCCCTGGCGCTGTCTTTATCCTCTCCCCTGCAGCAGTGTCCCGCGCAGGTCCGTTTCTCTCTGCTAAGCCGCTCCCCTGGCGCTGCCTTTATCCTCTCCCCTGCAGCAGTGTCCCGCGCAGGTACGTTCCTCTCTGCTCAGCCTCGACCCTGGCGCTGCCTTTATCCTCTCCCCTGCAGCAGTGTCCCGCGCTGGTCCGTTCCTCTCTGCTCTGCCCGAGCCTGGCGCTGCCTTTATCCTCTCCCCTGTACCAGTGTCCCGCGCTGATCCGCACCTCTCTGCTCAGCCTCTCCCCTGGCACTGCCTTTATCCTCTCAACTGCAGCAGTGTCCCGCGCAGGTCCGCCCCTCTCCGCTCAGCCTCTCCGCTGGCGCTGCCTTTATCCTCTCCCCTGCAGCAGTGTCCCGCGCAAGTCCGCCCCTCTCTGCTCAGCCTCTCTGCTGGCGCTGCCTTTATCCTCTCCCCTGCAGCAGTGTCCCGCGCAGGTCCGTGTCTCTCTGCTCAGCCTCGAACCTGGCGCTGCCTTTATCCTCTCCCCTGCAGCAGTGTCCCGCGCTGGTCCGCCCCTCTCTGCTGAGCCCGAGCCTGGCGCTGCCTTTATCCTCTCCCCTGCAGCAGTGTCCCGCGCAGGTCCGTTCCTCTCTGCTCAGCCCGAGCCTGGCGCTGCCTTTTTCCTCTCCCCTGCAGCAGTGTCCCGCGCAGGTCCGTTTCTCTCTGCTCAGCCCGAGGCTGATGCTGCCTTTATCCTCTCTGCTGAGCCTGTCCTCTGGCGCTGCCTTTATCCTCTCCCCTGTAGCAGTGTCCCGCGCACGTCCGTTCCTCTCTGCTCAGCCCGAGCCTGGCGCTGCTTTTATCCGCACCCCTGCAGCAGTGTCCTGCGCAGGTCCGTTCCTCTCTGCTCAGCCCGAGGCTGATGCTGCCTTTATCCTCTCTGCTCAGCCTGTCCCCTGGCGCTGCCTTTATCCTCTCCCCTGTAGCAGTGTCCCGCGCACGTCCGTTTCTCTCTGCTCAGCCTCGAGCCAGGCACTGCCTTTATCCTTACCCCTGCAGCAGTGTCCCGCTCAGGTCCGCTCCTCTCTGCTCAGCACCGAGCCTGGGGCTGTCTTTATCCTCTCCCCTGCAGCAGTGTCCCGCGCAGGTCCATTCCTCTCTGCTCAGCCCGAGCTTGATGCTGCCGTTATCCTCTCTGCTCAGCCTCCTTCCGGGCGCTGCCTTTATCCATTCCCCTGCAGCAGTGTCCCGCGCCGGTACGTTCCTCTCTGCTCAGCCCGAGACTGGCGCTGCCTTTATACTCTCCCCTGCAGCAGTGTTCCGCGCAGGTCCGTTTCTCTCTGCTCAGCCTCGAGCTTGGCGCTCCCTTTATCCTCACCCCTGCGGCAGTGTCCCGCGAAGGTCCGTTCCTCTCTGCTCAGCCCGAGCCTGGCGCTGCTTTAATCCTCTCCCCTGCAGCAGTGTCCCGCGCAGGTCCGTTTCTCTCTGCTCAGCCTCTCCCCTGGCGCTGCCTTTATCCTCTCGCCTGCAGCAGTGTGGTGCGCAGGTCTGTTCCTCTCTGCTCAGCCTTGAGCTTGGCGCTCCCTTTATCCTCTCCCCTGCAGCAGAGTCCCGCGCAGGCCCACCCCTCTCTGTTCAGCCCGAGCCTGGCGCTGCCTTTTTCCTCTCCAATGCAGCGTGTCCCGCGCAGGTCCGTTTCTCTCTGCTAAGCCGCTCCCCTGGCGCTGCCTTTATCCTCTCGCCTGCAGCAGTGTGGTGCGCAGGTCCGTTCCTCTCTGCTCAGCCTCGAGCCTGGCGCTGCCTTTATCCTTTCCCCTGGCACTGCCTTTATCCTCTCCCCTGCAGCACAGTCTCCCGCGCAGGTCCGTTCCTCTCTGCTCAGCCTGTGCCTGGCGCTGCCTTTACCCTCTCCCCTGCAGCACAGTGACCCGCGCAGGTCCGTTCCTCTCTGCTCAGCCCGAGCCTGGCTCTGCCTTTATCCTCTCAACTGCAGCAGTGTCCCGCGCAGGTCCGCCCCTCTCCGCTCAGCCTCTCCGCTGGCGCTGCCTTTATCCTCTCCCCTGCAGCAGTGTCCCGCGCAAGTCCGCCCCTCTCTGCTCAGCCTCTCTGCTGGCGCTGCCTTTATCCTCTCCCCTGCAGCAGTGTCCCGCGCAGGTCCGCGTCTCTCTGCTCAGCCTCGAACCTGGCGCTGCCTTTATCCTCTCCCCTGCAGCAGTGTCCCGCGCTGGTCCGCCCCTCTCTGCTGAGCCCGAGCCTGGCGCTGCCTTTATCCTCTCCCCTGCAGCAGTGTCCCGCGCAGGTCCGTTCCTCTCTGCTCAGCCCGAGCCTGGCGCTGCCTTTTCCCTCTCCCCTGCAGCAGTGTCCCGCGCAGGTCCGTTTCTCTCTGCTCAGCCCGAGGCTGATGCTGCCTTTATCCTCTCTGCTGAGCCTGTCCTCTGGCGCTGCCTTTATCCTCTCCCCTGTAGCAGTGTCCCGCGCACGTCCGTTTCTCTCTGCTCAGCCTCGAGCCAGGCACTGCCTTTATCCTTACCCCTGCAGCAGTGTCCCGCTCAGGTCCGCTCCTCTCTGCTCAGCACCGAGCCTGGGGCTGTCTTTATCCTCTCCCCTGCAGCAGTGTCCCGCGCAGGTCCATTCCTCTCTGCTCAGCCCGAGCTTGATGCTGCCGTTATCCTCTCTGCTCAGCCTCCTTCCGGGCGCTGCCTTTATCCATTCCCCTGCAGCAGTGTCCCGCGCCGGTACGTTCCTCTCTGCTCAGCCCGAGACTGGCGCTGCCTTTATACTCTCCCCTGCAGCAGTGTTCCGCGCAGGTCCGTTTCTCTCTGCTCAGCCTCGAGCTTGGCGCTCCCTTTATCCTCACCCCTGCGGCAGTGTCCCGCGAAGGTCCGTTCCTCTCTGCTCAGCCCGAGCCTGGCGCTGCTTTAATCCTCTCCCCTGCAGCAGTGTCCCGCGCAGGTCCGTTTCTCTCTGCTCAGCCTCTCCCCTGGCGCTGCCTTTATCCTCTCGCCTGCAGCAGTGTGGTGCGCAGGTCTGTTCCTCTCTGCTCAGCCTTGAGCTTGGCGCTCCCTTTATCCTCTCCCCTGCAGCAGAGTCCCGCGCAGGCCCACCCCTCTCTGTTCAGCCCGAGCCTGGCGCTGCCTTTTTCCTCTCCAATGCAGCGTGTCCCGCGCAGGTCCGTTTCTCTCTGCTAAGCCGCTCCCCTGGCGCTGCCTTTATCCTCTCGCCTGCAGCAGTGTGGTGCGCAGGTCCGTTCCTCTCTGCTCAGCCTCGAGCCTGGCGCTGCCTTTATCCTTTCCCCTGGCGCTGCCTTTATCCTCTGCCCTGCAGCACAGTCTCCCGCGCAGGTCCGTTCCTCTCTGCTCAGCCTGTGCCTGGCGCTGCCTTTACCCTCTCCCCTGCAGCACAGTGACCCGCGCAGGTCCGTTCCTCTCTGCTCAGCCCGAGCCTGGCTCTGCCTTTATCCTCTCCCCTGCAGCAGTGTCCCGCGCAGGTCCGCCCCTCTCTGCTCAGCCTCTCTGCTGGCGCTGCCTTTATCCTCTGCCCTGCAGCAGTGTCCCACGCAGGTCCGTGTCTCTCTGCTCAGCCTCGAACCTAGCGCTGCCTTTGACCTCTCCCCTGCGGCAGTGTCCCGCGAAGGTCCGTTCCTCTCGGCTGAGCCTGTCCCCTGGCGCTGCCTTTATCCTCTCCCCTGCAGCAGTGTCCCGCGCAGGTCCGTTCCTCTCTGCTCAGCCCGAGCCTGGCGCTGCCTTTATCCTCTCCCCTGCAGCACAGTGTCCCGCGCAGGTCCGTTCCTCTCTGCTCAACCCGAGCCTGGCGCTGCCTTTATCCTCTCCCCTGCAGCACAGTGTCCCGCGAAGGTCCGTTCCTCTCGGCTCAGCCTGTCCCCTGGCGCTGCCTTTATCCTCTCCCCTGCAGCAGTGTCCCGCGCAGGTCCGTTCCTCTCTGCTCAGCCCGAGCCTGGCGCTGCCTTTATCCTCTCCCCTGCAGCAGTGTCCCGCGCCGGTCCGCCCCTCTCTGCTCAGCCCGAGCCTGGCGCTGCCTTTATCCTTTCTGCTCAGCCTCTCCCCTGGCACTGCCTTTATCCTCTCCACTGCAGCAGTGTCCCGCGCAGGCCCGTTCCTCTCTGCTCAGCTCGAGCCTGTCGCTGCCTTTATCCTCTTCCCTGCAGCAGTGTGCCGCGCAGGTCTGCTCCTGTCTGCTCAGCCCGAGCCTGGTGCTGCCTTTATCCTCTCCCCTGCAGCTGTGTCCCGCGCAGGTCCGTTTCTCTCTGCTCTGCCCAAGCCTGGCGCTGCCTTTATCCTCTCCCCTGCAGCAGTGTCCCGCGCAGGCCCACCCCTCTCTGCTCAGCCCGAGCCTGGCACTGCCTTTATCCTCTCCCCTGCAGCAGTGTCCCGCGCTGGTCCGTTTCTCTCTGCACAGCCTCGAGCTTGGCGCTCCCTTTATCCTCTCCCCTGCAGCAGTGTCCCGCGAAGGTCCGTTCCTCTCTGCTCAGCCCGAGCCTGGCGCTGCCTTTATCCTCTCCCCTGGCGCTGCGTTTATCCATTCCCCTGCAGCACAGTGTCCCGCGCAGGTCCGTTCCTCTCTGCTCAACCCGAGCCTGGCGCTGCCTTTATCTTCTCCCCTGCAGCAGTGTCCCGCGCAGGTCCGTTCCTCTCGGCTCAGCCTGTCCCCTGGATCTGCCTTTATCCTCTCCCCTGCAGCAGTGTCCCGCGCAGGTCCGTTCCTCTCTGCTCAGCCCGAGTCTGGTGCTGCCTTTATCCTCTCCCCTGCAGCAGTGTCCCGCGCCGGTCCGCCCCTCTCTGCTCAGCCCGAGCCTGGCGCTGCCTTTATCCTTTCTGCTCAGCCTCTCCCCTGTCACTGCCTTTATCCTCTCCCCTTCAGCAGTGTCCCGCGCAGGTCCGTTCCTCTCTGCTCAGCCCGAGCCTGTCGCTGCCTTTATCCTCTCCCCTGCAGCAGTGTGCCGCGCAGGTCTGCTCCTGTCTGTTCAGCCCGAGCCTGGCGCTGCCTTTATCCTCTCCCCTGCAGCAGTGTCCCGCGCAGGCCCACCCCTCTCTGCTCAGCCCGAGCCTGGTGCTGCCTTTATCCTCTCCCCTGCAGCTGTGTCCCGCGCAGGTCCGTTCCTCTCTGCTCAGCCCGAGCTTGGCGTTGCCTTTATCCTCTCCCCTGCAGCAGTGTCCCGCGCAGGTCCGTTTCTCTCTGCTCAGCCTCGAGCTTCGCGCTCCCTTTATCCTCTCCCCTGCGGCAGTGTCCCGCGAAGGTCCGTTCCTCTCTGCTCAGCCCGAGCCTGGCGCTGCCTTTATCCTCTCCCCTGGCGCTGCCTCTATCCTCTCCCCTGCAGCACAGTGTCCCGCGCAGATCCGTTCCTCTCTGACAAGCCCGAGCCTGGCGCTGTCTTTATCCTCTCCCCTGCAGCACAGTGTCCCGCGCAGGTCCGTTCCTCTCTGCTCAGCCCGAGCCTGGCGCTGCCTTTATCCTCTCCCATGCAGCAGTGTCCCGCGCATGTCCGCCCCTCTCTGCTCAGCCCGAGCCTGGCGCTGCCTTTATCCTTTCTGCTCAGCCTCTCCCCTGGCGCTGTCTTTATCCTCTCCCCTGCAGCAGTGTCCCGCGCAGGTCCGTTTCTCTCTGCTAAGCCGCTCCCCTGGCGCTGCCTTTATCCTCTCCCCTGCAGCAGTGTCCCGCGCAGGTACGTTCCTCTCTGCTCAGCCTCGACCCTGGCGCTGCCTTTATCCTCTCCCCTGCAGCAGTGTCCCGCGCAGGTCCGTTCCTCTCTGCTCTGCCCGAGCCTGGCGCTGCCTTTATCCTCTCCCCTGTACCAGTGTCCCGCGCTGATCCGCACCTCTCTGCTCAGCCTCTCCCCTGGCACTGCCTTTATCCTCTCAACTGCAGCAGTGTCCCGCGCAGGTCCGCCCCTCTCCGCTCAGCCTCTCCGCTGGCGCTGCCTTTATCCTCTCCCCTGCAGCAGTGTCCCGCGCAAGTCCGCCCCTCTCTGCTCAGCCTCTCTGCTGGCGCTGCCTTTATCCTCTCCCCTGCAGCAGTGTCCCGCGCAGGTCCGTGTCTCTCTGCTCAGCCTCGAACCTGGCGCTGCCTTTATCCTCTCCCCTGCAGCAGTGTCCCGCGCTGGTCCGCCCCTCTCTGCTGAGCCCGAGCCTGGCGCTGCCTTTATCCTCTTCACTGCAGCAGTGTCCCGCGCAGGTCCGCCCCTCTCTGCTCAGCCTCTCCGCTGGCGCTGCCTTTATCCTCTCCCCTGCAGCAGTGTCCCGCGCAGGTCCGTTCCTCTCTGCTCAGCACGAGCCTCGCGCTGCCTTTATCCTCTCCCTGGCAGAAGTGTCCCGCGCAGGTCCGTGTCTCTCTGCTCAGCCTTGAGCCTGGTGCTCCCTTTATCCTCTCCCCTGCAGCACAGTGTCCCGCGCAGGTCCGTTCCTCTCTGCACAGCCCGAGCCTGTAGCTGCCTTTATCCTCTCCCCTGCAGCAGTGTCCCGCGCAGATCCGCCTCTCTCTGCTAAGCCGCTCCCCTCGCGCTGCCTTTTTCCTCTCCCCTACAGCAGTGTCCCGCGCAGGTCTGTTCCTCTCTGCTCAGCCCGAGCTTGGCGCTGCCTTTATCCTCTCCCCTGCAGCAGTGTCCCGCGCAGGTCCGTTTCCCTCTGCACAGCCTCGAGCTTGGCGCTCCCTTTGTCCTCTCCCCTGCGGCAGTGTCCCGCGAAGGTCCGTTCCTCTCGGCTCAGCCTGTCCCCTGGCGCTGCCTTTATCCTCTCCCCTGCAGCAGTGTCCCGCGCAGGTCCGTTCCTCTCTGCTCAGCCCGAGCCTGGCGCTGCCTTTATCCTCTCCCCTGCAGCACAGTGTCCCGCGCAGGTCCGTTCCTCTCTGCTCAACCCGAGCCTGGCGCTGCCTTTATCCTCTCCCCTGCAGCACAGTGTCCCGCGAAGGTCCGTTCCTCTCGGCTCAACCTGTCCCCTGGCGCTGCCTTTATCCTCTCCACTGCAGCAGTGTCCCGCGCAGGTCCGTTCCTCTCTGCTCAGCCCGAGCCTGGCGCTGCCTTTATCCTCTCCCCTGCAGCAGTGTGCCGCGCAGGTCTGCTCCTGTCTGTTCAGCCCGAGCCTGGCGCTGCCTTTATCCTCTCCCCTGCAGCAGTGTCCCGTGCAGGCCCACCCCTCTCTGCTCAGCCCGAGCCTGGCGCTGCCTTTATCCTTTCTGCTCAGCCTCTCCCCTGGCACTGCCTTTATCCTCTCCACTGCAGCAGTGTCCCGCGCAGGCCCGTTCCTCTCTGCTCAGCCCGAGCCTGTCGCTGCCTTTATCCTCTTCCCTGCAGCAGTGTGCCGCGCAGGTCTGCTCCTGTCTGTTCAGCACGAGCCTGGCGCTGCCTTTATCCTCTCCCCGGCAGCAGTGTCCCGCGCAGGCCCACCCCTCTCTGCTCAGCCCGAGCCTGGTGCTGCCTTTATCCTCTCCCCTGCAGCTGTGTCCCGCGCAGGTCCGTTTCTCTCTGCTCTGCCCGAGCCTGGCGCTGCCTTTATCCTCTCCCCTGCAGCAGTGTCCCGCGCAGGCCCACACCTCTCTGCTCAGCCCGAGCCTGGCACTGCCTTTATCCTCTCCCCTGCAGCAGTGTCCCGCGCTGGTCCGTTTCTCTCTGCACAGCCTCGAGCTTGGCGCTCCCTTTATCCTCTCCCCTGCGGCAGTGTCCCGCGAAGGTCCGTTCCTCTCTGCTCAGCCCGAGCCTGGCGCTGCCTTTATCCTCTCCCCTGCAGCACAGTGTCCCGCGCAGGTCCGTTCCTCACTGCTCAACCCGAGCCTGGCATTGCCTTTATCCTCTCCCCTGCAGCACAGTGTCCCGCGCAGGTCCGTTCCTCTCGGCTCAGCCTGTCCCCTGGATCTGCCTTTATCCTCTCCCCTGCAGCAGTGTCCCGCGCAGGTCCGTTCCTCTCTGCTCAGCCCGAGTCTGGTGCTGCCTTTATCCTCTCCCCTGCAGCAGTGTCCCGCGCCGGTCCGCCCCTCTCTGCTCAGCCCGAGCCTGGCGCTGCTTTTATCCTTTCTGCTCAGCCTCTCCCCTGTCACTGCCTTTATCCTCTCCCCTTCAGCAGTGTCCCGCGCAGGTCCGTTCCTCTCTGCGCAGCCCGAGCCTGTCGCTGCCTTTATCCTCTCCCCTGCAGCAGTGTGCCGCGCAGGTGTGCTCCTGTCTGTTCAGCCCGAGCCTGGCGCTGCCTTTATCCTCTCCCCTGCAGCAGTGTCCCGTGCAGGCCCACCCCTCTCTGCTCAGCCCGAGCCTGGCGCTGCCTTTATCCTCTCCCCTGCAGCACAGTGTCCCGCGCAGGTCCGTTCCTCTCGGCTCAGCCTGTCCCCTGGATCTGCCTTTATCCTCTCCCCTGCAGCAGTGTCCCGCGCAGGTCCGTTCCTCTCTGCTCAGCCTCGAGCTTCGCGCTCCCTTTATCCTCTCCCCTGCGGCAGTGTCCCGCGAAGGTCCGTTCCTCTCTGCTCAGCCCGAGCCTGGCGCTGCCTTTATCCTCTCCCCTGGCGCTGCCTCTATCCTCTCCCCTGCAGCACAGTGTCCCGCGCAGATCCGTTCCTCTCTGACAAGCCCGAGCCTGGCGCTGTCTTCATCCTCTCCCCTGCAGCACAGTGTCCCGCGCAGGTCCGTTCCTCTCTGCTCAGCCCGAGCTTGGCGCTGCCTTTATCCTCTCCCATGCAGCAGTGTCCTGCGCATGTCCGCCCCTCTCTGCTCAGCCCGAGCCTGGCGCTGCCTTTATCCTTTCTGCTCAGCCTCTCCCCTGGCGCTGTCTTTATCCTCTCCCCTGCAGCAGTGTCCCGCGCAGGTCCGTTTCTCTCTGCTAAGCCGCTCCCCTGGCGCTGCCTTTATCCTCTCCCCTGCAGCAGTGTCCCGCGCAGGTACGTTCCTCTCTGCTCAGCCTCGACCCTGGCGCTGCCTTTATCCTCTCCTCTGGCGCTGCCTTTATCCTCTCCCCTGCAGCACAGTGTCCCGCGCAGGTCCGTTCCTCTCTGCTCAGCCCGAGCCTGGCGCTGCCTTTATCCTCTCCCCTGCAGCAGTGTCCCGCGCAGGCCCACCCCTCTCTGCTCAGCCCGAGCCTGGCGCTGCCTTTATCCTCTCCCCTGCAGCAGTGTCCCGCGCTGGTCCGTTCCTCTCTGCTCTGCCCGAGCCTGGCGCTGCCTTTATCCTCTCCCCTGTACCAGTGTCCCGCGCTGATCCGCACCTCTCTGCTCAGCCTCTCCCCTGGCACTGCCTTTATCCTCTCAACTGCAGCAGTGTCCCGCGCAGTTCCGCCCCTCTCCGCTCAGCCTCTCCGCTGGCGCTGCCTTTATCCTCTCCCCTGCAGCAGTGTCCCGCGCAAGTCCGCCCCTCTCTGCTCAGCCTCTCTGCTGGCGCTGCCTTTATCCTCTCCCCTGCAGCAGTGTCCCGCGCAGGTCCGTGTCTCTCTGCTCAGCCTCGAACCTGGCGCTGCCTTTATCCTCTCCCCTGCAGCAGTGTCCCGCGCTGGTCCGCCCCTCTCTGCTGAGCCCGAGCCTGGCGCTGCCTTTATCCTCTTCACTGCAGCAGTGTCCCGCGCAGGTCCGCCCCTCTCTGCTCAGCCTCTCCGCTCGCGCTGCCTTTATCCTCTCCCCTGCAGCAGTGTCCCGCGCAGGTCCGTTCCTCTCTGCTCAGCACGAGCCTCGCGCTGCCTTTATCCTCTCCCTGGCAGAAGTGTCCCGCGCAGGTCCGTGTCTCTCTGCTCAGCCTTGAGCCTGGTGCTCCCTTTATCCTCTCCCCTGCAGCAGTGTGCCGCGCAGGTCTGCTCCTGTCTGTTCAGCCCGAGCCTGGCGCTGCCTTTATCCTCTCCCCTGCAGCAGTGTCCCGTGCAGGCCCACCCCTCTCTGCTCAGCCCGAGCCTGGCGCTGCCTTTATCCTTTCTGCTCAGCCTCTCCCCTGGCACTGCCTTTATCCTCTCCACTGCAGCAGTGTCCCGCGCAGGCCAGTTCCTCTCTGCTCAGCCCGAGCCTGTCGCTGCCTTTATCCTCTTCCCTGCAGCAGTGTGCCGCGCAGGTCTGCTCCTGTCTGTTCAGCACGAGCCTGGCGCTGCCTTTATCCTCTCCCCGGCAGCAGTGTCCCGCGCAGGCCCACCCCTCTCTGCTCAGCCCGAGCCTGGTGCTGCCTTTATCCTCTCCCCTGCAGCTGTGTCCCGCGCAGGTCCGTTTCTCTCTGCTCTGCCCGAGCCTGGCGCTGCCTTTATCCTCTCCCCTGCAGCAGTGTCCCGCGCAGGCCCACCCCTCTCTGCTCAGCCCGAGCCTGGCACTGCCTTTATCCTCTCCCCTGCAGCAGTGTCCCGCGCTGGTCCGTTTCTCTCTGCACAGCCTCGAGCTTGGCGCTCCCTTTATCCTCTCCCCTGCGGCAGTGTCCCGCGAAGGTCCGTTCCTCTCTGCTCAGCCCGAGCCTGTCGCTGCCTTTATCCTCTCCCCTGCAGCAGTGTGCCGCGCAGGTCTGCTCCTGTCTGTTCAGCCCGAGCCTGGCGCTGCCTTTATCCTCTCCCCTGCAGCAGTGTCCCGTGCAGGCCCACCCCTCTCTGCTCAGCCCGAGCCTGGCGCTGCCTTTATCCTCTCCCCTGCAGCAGTGTCCCGCGCAGGTCCGTTCCTCTCTGCTCTGCCCGAGCCTGGCGCTGCCTTAATCCTCTCCCCTGCAGCAGTGTCCCGCGCAGGTCCGTTCCTCTCTGCCCTGCCCGAGCCTGGCGCTGCCTTAATCCTCTCCCCTGCAGCAGTGTCCCGCGCAGGCCCACCCCTCTCTGCTCAGCCCGAGCCTGACGCTGCATTTATCCTCTCCCCTGCAGCAGTGTCCCGCGCAGGTCCGCCCCTCTCCGCTAAGCCCGAGCCTGGCGCTGCCTTTATCCTCACTTCTCAGCCTGTCCCCTGGCGCTGCCTTTATCCTCTCCCCTGCAGCAGTGTCGCGCGCAGGTCCCTTCCTCTCTCCTCAGCCCGAGGCTGATGCTGCCTTTATCCTCTCTGCAGAGCCTGTCCCCTGGCGCTGCCTTTATCCTCTCCCCTGCAGCAGTGTCCTGCGCAGGTCCGTTCCTCTCTGCTCAGCCCGAGCCTGGCGCTGCTTTTATCCGCACCCCTGCAGCAGTGTCCTGCGCAGGTCCGTTCCTCTCTGCTCAGCCCGAGGCTGATGCTGCCTTTATCCTCTCTGCTCAGCCTGTCCCCTGGCGCTGCCTTTATCCTCTCCCCTGTAGCAGTGTCCCGCGCACGTCCGTTTCTCTCTGCTCAGCCTCGAGCCAGGCACTGCCTTTATCCTTACCCCTGCAGCAGTGTCCCGCTCAGGTCCGCACCTCTCTGCTCAGCACCGAGCCTGGGGCTGTCTTTATCCTCTCCCCTGCAGCAGTGTCCCGCGCAGGTCCGTTCCTCTCTGCTCAGCCCGAGCTTGATTCTGCCGTTATCCTCTCTGCTCAGCCTCTCCCCGGCGCTGCCTTTATCCATTCCCCTGCAGCAGTGTCCCGCGCCGGTACGTTCCTCTCTGCTCAGCCAGAGACTGGCGCTGCCTTTATAGTCTCCCCTGCAGCAGTGTTCCGCGCAGGTCCGTTTCTCTCTGCTCAGCCTCGAGCTTGGCGCTCCCTTTATCCTCTGCCCTGCGGCAGTGTCCCGCGAAGGTCCGTTCCTCTCTGCTCAGCCCGAGCCTGGCGCTGCCTTAATCCTCTCCCCTGCAGCAGTGTCCCGCGCAGGTCCGTTTCTCTTTGCTAAGCCGCTCCCCTGGCGCTGCCATTATCCTCTCCCCTGCAGCAGTGTCCCGCGCAGGTCCGTTCCTCTCTGCTCAGCCCGAGCCTGGCGCTGCCTTTATCCTCTCCCCTGCAGCAGTGTCCCGCGCCGGTCCACCCCTCTCTGCTCAGCCCGAGCCTGGCGCTGCCTTTATCCTTTCTGCTCAGCCTCTCCCCTGGCACTGCCTTTATCCTCTCCACTGCAGCAGTGTCCCGCGCAGGTCCGTTCCTCTCTGCTCAGCCCGAGCCTGTCGCTGCCTTTATCCTCTTCCCTGCAGCAGTGTGCCGCGCAGGTCTGCTCCTGTCTGTTCAGCACGAGCCTGGCGCTGCCTTTATCCTCTCCCCTGCAGCAGTGTCCCGCGCAGGCCCACCCCTCTCTGCTCAGCCCGAGCCTGGTGCAGCCTTTATCCTCTCCCCTGCAGCTGTGTCCCGCGCAGGTCCGTTCCTCTCTGCTCTGCCCGAGCCTGGCGCTGCCTTAATCCTCTCCCCTGCAGCAGTGTCCCGCGCAGGCCCACCCCTCTCTGCTCAGCCCGAGCCTGACGCTGCATTTATCCTCTCCCCTGCAGCAGTGTCCCGCGCAGGTCCGCCCCTCTCCGCTAAGCCCGAGCCTGGCACTGCCTTTATCCTCACTGCTCAGCCTGTCCCCTGGCGCTGCCTTTATCCTCTCCCCTGCAGCAGTGTCGCGCGCAGGTCCCTTCCTCTCTGCTCAGCCCGAGGCTGATGCTGCCTTTATCCTCTCTGCTGAGCCTGTCCCCTGGCGCTGCCTTTATCCTCTCCCCTGTAGCAGTGTCCCGCGCACGTCCGTTCCTCTCTGCTCAGCCCGAGCCTGGCGCTGCTTTTATCCGCACCCCTGCAGCAGTGTCCTGCGCAGGTCCGTTCCTCTCTGCTCAGCCCGAGGCTGATGCTGCCTTTATCCTCTCTGCTCAGCCTGTCCCCTGGCGCTGCCTTTATCCTCTCCCCTGTAGCAGTGTCCCGCGCACGTCCGTTTCTCTCTGCTCAGCCTCGAGCCAGGCACTGCCTTTATCCTTACCCCTGCAGCAGTGTCCCGCTCAGGTCCGCACCTCTCTGCTCAGCACCGAGCCTGGGGCTGTCTTTATCCTCTCCCCTGCAGCAGTGTCCCGCGCAGGTCCGTTCCTCTCTGCTCAGCCCGAGCTTGATGCTGCCGTTATCCTCTCTGCTCAGCCTCTCCCCGGCGCTGCCTTTATCCATTCCCCTGCAGCAGTGTCCCGCGCCGGTACGTTCCTCTCTGCTCAGCCAGAGACTGGCGCTGCCTTTATAGTCTCCCCTGCAGCAGTGTTCCGCGCAGGTCCGTTTCTCTCTGCTCAGCCTCGAGCTTGGCGCTCCCTTTATCCTCTCCCCTGCGGCAGTGTCCCGCGAAGTTCCGTTCCTCTCTGCTCAGCCCGAGCCTGGCGCTGCCTTAATCCTCTCCCCTGCAGCAGTGTCCCGCGCAGGTCCGTTTCTCTCTGCTCAGCCTCTCCCCTGGCGCTGCCTTTATCTTCTCCCCTGCAGCAGTGTCCCGCGCAGGTCCGTTTCTCTTTGCTAAGCCGCTCCCCTGGCGCTGCCATTATCCTCTCCCCTGCAGCAGTGTCCCGCGCAGGTCTGTTCCTCTCGGCTCAGCCTGTCCCCTGGCGGTGCCTTTATCCTCTCCCCTGCAGCAGTGTCCCGCGCAGGTCCGTTCCTCTCTGCTCAGCCCGAGCCTGGCGCTGCCTTTATCCTCTCCCCTGCAGCAGTGTCCCGCGCCGGTCCACCCCTCTCTGCTCAGCCCGAGCCTGGCGCTGCCTTTATCCTTTCTGCTCAGCCTCTCCCCTGGCACTGCCTTTATCCTCTCCACTGCAGCAGTGTCCCGCGCAGGTCCGTTCCTCTCTGCTCAGCCCGAGCCTGTCGCTGCCTTTATCCTCTTCCCTGCAGCAGTGTGCCGCGCAGGTCTGCTCCTGTCTGTTCAGCACGAGCCTGGCGCTGCCTTTATCCTCTCCCCTGCAGCAGTGTCCCGCGCAGGCCCACCCCTCTCTGCTCAGCCCGAGCCTGGTGCAGCCTTTATCCTCGCCCCTGCAGCAGTGGCCCGCGCTGGTCCGTTTCTCTCTGCACAGCCTCGAGCTTGGCGCTCCCGTTATCCTCTCCCCTGCGGCAGTGTCCCGCGCAGGTCCGTTCCTCTCGGCTCAGCCTGTCCCCTGGCGCTGCCTTTATCCTCTCCCCTGCAGCAGTGTCCCGCGCAGGTCCGTTCCTCTCTGCTCAGCCCGAGTCTGGTGCTGCCTTTATCCTCTCCCCTTCAGCAGTGTCCCGCGCCGGTCCGCCCCTCTCTGCTCAGCCCGAGCCTGGCGCTGCCTTTATCCTTTCTGCTCAGCCTCTCCCCTGTCACTGCCTTTATCCTCTCCCCTTCAGCAGTGTCCCGCACAGGTCCGTTCCTCTCTGCTCAGCCCGAGCCTGTCGCAGCCTTTATCCTCTCCCCTGCAGCAGTGTGCCGCGCAGGTCTGCTCCTGTCTGTTCAGCCCGAGCCTGGCGCTGCCTTTATCCTCTCCCCTGCAGCAGTGTCCCGCGCAGGCCCACCCCTCTCTGCTCAGCCCGAGCCTGGTGCTGCCTTTATCCTCTCCCCTGCAGCTGTGTCCCGCGCAGGTCCGTTCCTCTCTGCTCTGCCCGAGCCTGGCGCTGCCTTTATCCTCTCCCCTGCAGCAGTGTCCCGCGCTGGCCCACCCCTCTCTGCTCAGCCCGAGCCTGGCGCTGCCTTTATCCTCTCCCCTGCAGCAGTGTCCCGCGCAGGTCCGTTCCTCTCTGCTCTGCCCGAGCCTGGCGCTGCCTTAATCCTCTCCCCTGCAGCAGTGTCCCGCGCAGGCCCACCCCTCTCTGCTCAGCTGAGCCTGACGCTGCATTTATCCTCTCCCCTGCAGCAGTGTCCCGCGCAGGTCCGCCCCTCTCCGCTAAGCCCGAGCCTGGCGCTGCCTTTATCCTCACTGCTCAGCCTGTCCCCTGGCGCTGCCTTTATCCTCTCCCCTGCAGCAGTGTCGCGCGCAGGTCCCTTCCTCTCTGCTCAGCCCGAGGCTGATGCTGCCTTTATCCTCTCTGCTGAGCCTGTCCCCTGGCGCTGCCTTTATCCTCTCCCCTGTAGCAGTGTCCCGCGCACGTCCGTTCCTCTCTGCTCAGCCCGAGCCTGGCGCTGCTTTTATCCGCACCCCTGCAGCAGTGTCCTGCGCAGGTCCGTTCCTCTCTGCTCAGCCCGAGGCTGATGCTGCCTTTATCCTCTCTGCTCAGCCTGTCCCCTGGCGCTGCCTTTATCCTCTCCCCTGTAGCAGTGTCCCGCGCACGTCTGTATCTCTCTGTTCAGCCTCGAGCCAGGCACTGCCTTTATCCTTACCCCTGCAGCAGTGTCCCGCTCAGGTCCGCTCCTCTCTGCTCAGCACCGAGCCTGGGGCTGTCTTTATCCTCTCCCCTGCAGCAGTGTCCCGCGCAGGTCCGTTCCTCTCTGCTCAGCCCGAGCTTGATGCTGCCGTTATCCTCTCTGCTCAGCCTCTCCCCTGGCGCTGCCTTTATCCATTCCCCTGCAGCAGTGTCCCGCGCCGGTACGTTCCTCTCTGCTCAGCCCGAGACTGGCGCTGCCTTTATACTCTCCCCTGCAGCAGTGTTCCGCGCAGGTCCGTTTCTCTGTGCTCAGCCTCGCGCTTGGCGCTCCCTTTATCCTCTCCCCTGCAGCACTGTCCCGCGAAGGTCCGTTCCGCTCTGCTCAGCCCGAGCCTGGCGCTGCCTTAATCCTCTCCCCTGCAGCAGTGTCCCGCGCAGGTCCATTTCTCTCTGCTCAGCCTCTCCCCTGGCGCTGCCTTTATCCTCTCCCCTGCAGCACTGTCCCGCGCAGGTCCGTTCTTCTCTGCTCAGCCCGAGCCTGGCGCTGCCTTTATCCTTTATGCTCAGCCTCTCGCCTGGCGCTGCCTTTATCTTCTCCCCTGCAGCAGTGTCCCGCGCAGGTCCGTTTCTCTTTGCTAAGCCGCTCCCCTGGCGCTGCCATTATCCTCTCCCCTGCAGCAGTGTCCCGCGCAGGTCCGTTCCTCTCTGCTCAGCCTCGAGCCTGGCGCTGCATTTATCCTCTCCCCTGGCGCTGCCTTTATCCTCTCCCCTGCAGCACAGTGTCCCGCGCAGGTCCGTTCGTCTCTGCTCAGCCCGAGCCTGGCGCTGCCTTTATCCTCTCCCCTGCAGCAGTGTCCCGCGCAGGTCCGTTTCTCACTGCTCAGTCTCGAGCTTGGCGCTCCCTTTATCCTCTCCCCTGCGGCAGTGTCCCGCGAAGGTCCGTTCCTCTCTGCTCAGCCCGAGCCTGGCGCTGCCTTTATCCTCTCCCCTGGCGCTGCCTTTATCCTCTCCCCTGCAGCACAGTGTCGCGCGCAGATCCGTTCCTCTCTGCTCAGCCCGAGCCTAGCGCTGCCTTTATCCTCTCCCCTGCAGCACAGTGTCCCGCGCAGGTCCGTTCCTCTCTGCTCAGCCCGAGCCTGGTGCTGCCTGTACCCTCTCCCTTACAGCAGTGTCCCGCGCAGGCCCGCCCCTCTCTGCTCAGCCCGAGCCTGGCGCTGCCTTTTTTCCTTTCTGCTCAGTCTCTCCCCTGGCGCTGCCTTTATCCTCTCCCCTGCAGCAGTGTCCCGCGCAGGTCCGTTTCTCTCTGCTCAGCCTCGAGCTTGGCGCTCCCTTTATCCTCTCCCCTGCGGCAGTGTCCCGCGAAGGTCCGTTCCGCTCTGCTCAGCCCGAGCCTGGCGCTGCCTTTATCCTCTCCCCTGGCGCTGCCTCTATCCTCTCCCCAGCAGCAGTGTCCCGCGCAGATCCGTTCCTCTCTGACAAGCCCGAGCCTGGCGCTGTCTTTATCCTCTCCCCTGCAGCAGTGACCCGCACAGGTCCGTTCCTCTCTGCTCTGCCCGAGCCTGGCGCTGCCTTAATCCTCTCCCCTGCAGCAGTGTCCCGCGCAGGCCCACCCCTCTCTGCTCAGCCCGAGCCAGACGCTGCATTTATTCTCTCCCCTGCAGCAGTGTCCCGCGCAGGTCCGCCCCTCTCCGCTAAGCCCGAGCCTGGCGCTGCCTTTATCCTCACTGCTCAGCCTGTCCCCTGGCGCTGCCTTTATCCTCTCCCCTGCAGCAGTGTCGCGCGCAGGTCCCTTCCTCTCTGCTCAGCCCGAGGCTGATGCTGCCTTTATCCTCACTGCTGAGCCTGTCCCCTGGCGCTGCCTTTATCCTCTCCCCTGTAGCAGTGTCCCGCGCACGTCCGTTCCTCTCTGCTCAGCCCGAGCCTGGCGCTGCTTTTATCCGCACCCCTGCAGCAGTGTCCTGCGCAGGTCCGTTCCTCTCTGCTCAGCCCGAGGCTGATGCTGCCTTTATCCTCTCTGCTCAGCCTGTCCCCTGGCGCTGCCTTTATCCTCTCCCCTGTAGCAGTGTCCCGCGCACGTCCGTTTCTCTCTGCTCAGCCTCGAGCCAGGCACTGCCTTTATCCTTACCCCTGCAGCAGTGTCCCGCTCAGGTCCGCTCCTCTCTGCTCAGCACCGAGCCTGGGGCTGTCTTTATGCTCTCCCCTGCAGCAGTGTCCCGCGCAGGTCCGTTCCTCTCTGCTCAGCCCGAGCTTGATGCTGCCGTTATCCTCTCTGCTCAGCCTCTCCCCTGGCGCTGCCTTTATCCATTCCCCTGCAGCAGTATCCCGCGCCGGTACGTTCCTCTCTGCTCAGCCCGAGACTGGCGCTGCCTTTATACTCTCCCCTGCAGCAGTGTTCCGCGCAGGTCCATTTCTCTCTGCTCAGCCTCGAGCTTGGCGCTCCCTTTATCCTCTCCCCTGCGGCAGTGTCCCGCGAAGGTCCGTTCCTCTCTGCTCAGCCCGAGCCTGGCGCTGCCTTAATCCTCTCCCCTGCAGCAGTGTCCCGCGCAGGTCCGTTCTTCTCTGCTCAGCCCGAGCCTGGCGCTGCCTTTATCCTTTCTGCTCAGCCTCTCGCCTGGCGCTGCCTTTATCTTCTCCCCTGCAGCAGTGTCCCGCGCAGGTCCGTTTCTCTTTGCTAAGCCGCTCCCCTGGCGCTGCCATTATCCTCTCCCCTGCAGCAGTGTCCCGCGCAGGTCCGTTCCTCTCTGCTCAGCCTCGAGCCTGGCGCTGCATTTATCCTCTCCCCTGGCGCTGCCTTTATCCTCTCCCCTGCAGCACAGTGTCCCGCGCAGGTCCGTTCGTCTCTGCTCAGCCCGAGCCTGGCGCTGCCTTTATCCTCTCCCCTGCAGCAGTGTCCCGCGCAGGTCCGTTTCTCACTGCTCAGTCTCGAGCTTGGCGCTCCCTTTATCCTCTCCCCTGCGGCAGTGTCCCGCGAAGGTCCGTTCCTCCCCGCTCAGCCCGAGCCTGGCGCTGCCTTTATCCTCCCCCTGGCGCTGCCTTTATCCTCTCCCCTGCAGCAGTGTCCCGCGCAGGTCCGTTCCTCTCTGCTCAGCCCGAGCCTGGTGCTGCCTTTATCCTCTCCCCTGCAGCAGTGTCCCGCGCAGGCCCGCCCCTCTCTGCTCAGCCCGAGCCTGGCGCTGCCTTTTTTCCTTTCTGCTCAGTCTCTCCCCTGGCGCTGCCTTTATCCTCTCCCCTGCAGCAGTGTCCCGCGCAGGTCCGTTTCTCTCTGCTAAGCCGCTCCCCTGGCGCTGCCTTTATCCTCTCCCCTGCAGCAGTGTCCCGCGCAGGTCCGTTCCTCTCTGCTCAGCCCGAGCTTGGCGTTGCCTTTATCCTCTCCCCTGCAGCAGTGTCCCGCGCAGGTCCGTTTCTCTCTGCTCAGCCTCGAGCTTGGCGCTCCCTTTATCCTCTCCCCTGCGGCAGTGTCCCGCGAAGGTCCGTTCCTCTCTGCTCACCCCGAGCCTGGCGCTGCCTTTATCCTCTGCCCTGGCGCTGCCTCTATCCTCTCCCCTGCAGCACAGTGTCCCGCGCAGGTCCGCCCCTCTCTGCTCAGCCCGAGCCTGGCGCTGCCTTTATCCTTTCTGCTCAGCCTCTCCCCTGGCGCTGCCTTTATCCTTTCCCCTGCAGCAGTGTCCCGCGCAGGTACGTTCCTCTCTGCTCAGCCCGTGCCTGGCGCTGCCTTTATCCTCTCCCCTGCAGCACAGTGTCCCGCGCAGGTCCGTTCCTCTCTGCTCAGCCCGAGCCTGGCGCTGCCTTTATCCTCTCCCCAGCAGCAGTGTCCCGCGCAGGCCCACCCCTCTCTGCTCAGGCCGAGCCTGGCGCTGCCTTTATCCTCTCCCCTGCAGCAGTGTCCCGCGCTGGTCCGTTCCTCTCTGCTCTGCCCGAGCCTGGCGCTGCCTTTATCCTCTCCCCTGTACCAGTGTCCCGCGCTGATCCGCCCCTCTCTGCTCAGCCTCTCCCCTGGCACTGCCTTTATCCTCTCACCTGCAGCAGTGTCCCGCGCAGGTCCGCCCCTCTCCACTCAGCCTCTCCGCTGGCGCTGCCTTTATCCTCTCCCCTGCAGCAGTGTCCCGCGCAGGTCCGTTCCTCTCTGCTCAGCCTTGAGCCTGGTGCTCCCTTTATCCTCTCCCCTGCAGCACAGTGTCCCGCACAGTTCCGTTCCTCTCTGCACAGCCCGCGCCTGTAGCTGCCTTTACCTCTCCCCTACAGCAGTGTCCCGCGCAGGTCCGTTTCTCTCTGCACAACCTCGAGCTTGGCGCTCCCTTTGTCCTCTCCCCTGCGGCAGTGTCCCGCGAAGGTCCGTTCCTCTCGGCTCAGCCTGTCCCCTGGCGCTGCCTTTATCCTCTCCCCTGCAGCAGTGTCCCGCGCAGGTCCGTTCCTCTCTGCTCAGCCCGAGCCTGGCGCTGCCTTTATCCTTTCTGCTCAGCCTCTGCCCTGGCACTGCCTTTATCCTCTCCACTGCAGCAGTGTCCCGCGCAGGTCCGTTCCTCTCTGCTCAGCCCGAGCTTGGCGCTGCCTTTATCCTCTCCCCTGCAGCAGTGTCCCGCGCAGGTCCGTTTCTCTCTGCACAGCCTCGAGCTTGGCGCTCTCTTTATCCTCTCCCCTGCAGCAGTGTCCCGCGCAGGTCCGTTCCTCTCTGCTCAGCCCGAGCCTGGCGCTGCCTTTATCCTTTCTGCTCAGCCTCTCCCCTGGCACTGCCTTTATCCTCTCCACTGCAGCAGTGTCCCGCGCAGGTCCGTTCATCTCTGCTCAGCCCGAGCCTGTCGCTGCCTTTATCCTCTTCCCTGCAGCAGTGTGCCGCGCAGGTCCGTTCCTCTCTGCTCAGCCCGAGCCTGTCGCTGCCTTTCTCCTCTTCCCTGCAGCAGTGTCCCGCGCAAGTCCGCCCCTCTCTGCTCAGCCTCTCTGCTGGCGCTGCCTTTATCCTCTCCCCTGCAGCAGTGTCCCGCGCAGGTCCGTGTCTCTCTGCTCAGCCTTGAGCCTGGTGCTCCCTTTATCCTCTCCCCTGCAGCACAGTGGCCCGCACAGGTCCGTTCCTCTCTGCACAGCCCGAGCCTGTAGCTGCCTTTATCCTCTCCCCTGCAGCAGTGTCCCGCGCAGATCCGCCTCTCTCTGCTAAGCCGCTCCCCTCGCGCTGCCTTTTTCCTCTCCCCTACAGCAGTGTCCCGCGCAGGTCTGTTCCTCTCTGCTCAGCCCGAGCTTGGCGCTGCCTTTATCCTCTCCCCTGCAGCAGTGTCCCGCGCAGGTCCGTTTCTCTCTGCACAGCCTCGAGCTTGGCGCTCCCTTTGTCCTCTCCCCTGCGGCAGTGTCCCGCGAAGGTCCGTTCCTCTCGGCTCAGCCTGTCCCCTGGCGCTGCCTTTATCCTCTCCCCTGCAGCAGTGTCCCGCGCAGGTCCGTTCCTCTCAGCTCAGCCCGAGCCTGGCGCTGCCTTTATCCTTTCTGCTCAGCCTCTCCCCTGGCACTGCCTTTATCCTCTCCACTGCAGCAGTGTCCCGCGCAGGTCCGTTCCTCTCTGCTCAGCCCGAGCCTGTCGCTGCCTTTATCCTCTTCCCTGCAGCAGTGTGCCGCGCAGGTCCGTTCCTCTCTGCTCAGCCCGAGCCTGTCGCAGCCTTTATCCTCTTCCCTGCAGCAGTGTCCCGCGCAAGTCCGCCCCTCTCTGCTCAGCCTCTCTGCTTTCGCTGCCTTTATCCTCTCCCCTGCAGCAGTGTCCCGCGCTGGTCCGCCCCTCTCTGCTGAGCCCGAGCCTGGCGCTGCCTTTATCCTCTTCACTGCAGCAGTGTCCCGCGCAGGTCTGTTTCTCTCTGCACAGCCTCGAGCATGGCGCTGCCTTTATCCTCTCCCCTGCGGCAGTGTCCCACGAAGGTCTGTTCCTCTCGGCTCAGCCTGTCCCCTGGCGCTGCCTTTATCCTCTCCCCTGCAGCAGTGTCCCGCGCAGGTCCGTTCCTCTCTGCTCAGCCCGAGCCTGGCGCTGCCTTTATCCTCTCCCCTGCAGCACAGTGTCCCGCGCAGGTCCGTTCCTCTCTGCTCAACCCGAGCCTGTCGCTGCCTTTATCCTCTTCCCTGCAGCAGTGTGCCGCGCAGGTCTGCTCCTGTCTGTTCAGCACGAGCCTGGCGCTGCCTTTATCCTCTCCCCTGCAGCAGTGTCACGCGCAGGTCCATTTCTCTCTGCTAAGCCGCTCCCCTGGCGTTGCCTTTATCCTCTCCCCTGCAGCAGTGTCCCGCGAAGGTCCGTTCCTCTCTGCTCAGCCCGAGCCTGGCGCTGCCTTTATCCTCTCCCCTGGCGCTGCCTCTATCCTCTCCCCTGCAGCACAGTGTCCCGCGCAGATCCGTTCCTCTCTGACAAGCCCGAGCATGGCGCTGTCTTTATCCTCTCCCCTGCAGCACAGTGTCCCGCGCAGGTCCGTTCCTCTCTGCTCAGCCCGAGCCTGGCGCTGCCTTTATCCTCTCCCATGCAGCAGTGTCCCGCGCATGTCCGCCCCTCTCTGCTCAGCCCGAGCCTGGCGCTGCCTTTATCCTTTCTGCTCAGCCTCTCCCCTGGCGCTGCCTTTATCCTCTCCCCTGCAGCAGTGTCCCGCGCAGATCCATTTCTCTCTGCTAAGCCGCTCCCCTGGCGCTGCCTTTATCCTCTCCCCTGCAGCAGTGTCCCGCGCAGGTACGTTCCTCTCTGCTCAGCCTCGAGCCTGGCGCTGCCTTTATCCTCTCCTCTGGCGCTGCCTTTATCCTCTCCCCTGCAGCACAGTGTCCCGCGCAGGTCCGTTCCTCTCTGCTCAGCCCGTGCCTGGCGCTGCCTTTATCCTCTCCCCTGCAGCACAGTGTCCCGCGCAGGTCCATTCCTCTCTGCTCAGCCCGAGCCTGGCGCTGCCTTTATCCTTTCTGCTCAGCCTCTCGCCTGGCGCTGCCTTTATCTTCTCCCCTGCAGCAGTGTCCCGCGCAGGTCCGTTTCTCTTTGCTAAGCCGCTCCCCTGGCGCTGCCATTATCCTCTCCCCTGCAGCAGTGTCCCGCGCAGGTCCGTTCCTCTCTGCTCAGCCTCGAGCCTGGCGCTGCATTTATCCTCTCCCCTGGCGCTGCCTTTATCCTCTCCCCTGCAGCACAGTGTCCCGCGCAGGTCCGTTCGTCTCTGCTCAGCCCGAGCCTGGCGCTGCCTTTATCCTCTCCCCTGCAGCAGTGTCCCGCGCAGGTCCGTTTCTCACTGCTCAGTCTCGAGCTTGGCGCTCCCTTTATCCTCTCCCCTGCGGCAGTGTCCCGCGAAGGTCCGTTCCTCCCCGCTCAGCCCGAGCCTGGCGCTGCCTTTATCCTCCCCCTGGCGCTGCCTTTATCCTCTCCCCTGCAGCAGTGTCCCGCGCAGGTCCGTTCCTCTCTGCTCAGCCCGAGCCTGGTGCTGCCTTTATCCTCTCCCCTGCAGCAGTGTCCCGCGCAGGCCCGCCCCTCTCTGCTCAGCCCGAGCCTGGCGCTGCCTTTTTTCCTTTCTGCTCAGTCTCTCCCCTGGCGCTGCCTTTATCCTCTCCCCTGCAGCAGTGTCCCGCGCAGGTCCGTTTCTCTCTGCTAAGCCGCTCCCCTGGCGCTGCCTTTATCCTCTCCCCTGCAGCAGTGTCCCGCGCAGGTCCGTTCCTCTCTGCTCAGCCCGAGCTTGGCGTTGCCTTTATCCTCTCCCCTGCAGCAGTGTCCCGCGCAGGTCCGTTTCTCTCTGCTCAGCCTCGAGCTTGGCGCTCCCTTTATCCTCTCCCCTGCGGCAGTGTCCCGCGAAGGTCCGTTCCTCTCTGCTCACCCCGAGCCTGGCGCTGCCTTTATCCTCTGCCCTGGCGCTGCCTCTATCCTCTCCCCTGCAGCACAGTGTCCCGCGCAGGTCCGTTCCTCTCTGACAAGCCCGAGCCTGGCGCTGTCTTTATCCTCTCCCCTGCAGCACAGTGTCCCGCGCATGTCCGCCCCTCTCTGCTCAGCCCGAGCCTGGCGCTGCCTTTATCCTTTCTGCTCAGCCTCTCCCCTGGCGCTGCCTTTATCCTTTCCCCTGCAGCAGTGTCCCGCGCAGGTACGTTCCTCTCTGCTCAGCCCGTGCCTGGCGCTGCCTTTATCCTCTCCCCTGCAGCACAGTGTCCCGCGCAGGTCCGTTCCTCTCTGCTCAGCCCGAGCCTGGCGCTGCCTTTATCCTCTCCCCAGCAGCAGTGTCCCGCGCAGGCCCACCCCTCTCTGCTCAGGCCGAGCCTGGCGCTGCCTTTATCCTCTCCCCTGCAGCAGTGTCCCGCGCTGGTCCGTTCCTCTCTGCTCTGCCCGAGCCTGGCGCTGCCTTTATCCTCTCCCCTGTACCAGTGTCCCGCGCTGATCCGCCCCTCTCTGCTCAGCCTCTCCCCTGGCACTGCCTTTATCCTCTCACCTGCAGCAGTGTCCCGCGCAGGTCCGCCCCTCTCCACTCAGCCTCTCCGCTGGCGCTGCCTTTATCCTCTCCCCTGCAGCAGTGTCCCGCGCAGGTCCGTTCCTCTCTGCTCAGCCTTGAGCCTGGTGCTCCCTTTATCCTCTCCCCTGCAGCACAGTGTCCCGCACAGTTCCGTTCCTCTCTGCACAGCCCGCGCCTGTAGCTGCCTTTACCTCTCCCCTACAGCAGTGTCCCGCGCAGGTCCGTTTCTCTCTGCACAACCTCGAGCTTGGCGCTCCCTTTGTCCTCTCCCCTGCGGCAGTGTCCCGCGAAGGTCCGTTCCTCTCGGCTCAGCCTGTCCCCTGGCGCTGCCTTTATCCTCTCCCCTGCAGCAGTGTCCCGCGCAGGTCCGTTCCTCTCTGCTCAGCCCGAGCCTGGCGCTGCCTTTATCCTTTCTGCTCAGCCTCTGCCCTGGCACTGCCTTTATCCTCTCCACTGCAGCAGTGTCCCGCGCAGGTCCGTTCCTCTCTGCTCAGCCCGAGCTTGGCGCTGCCTTTATCCTCTCCCCTGCAGCAGTGTCCCGCGCAGGTCCGTTTCTCTCTGCACAGCCTCGAGCTTGGCGCTCTCTTTATCCTCTCCCCTGCAGCAGTGTCCCGCGCAGGTCCGTTCCTCTCTGCTCAGCCCGAGCCTGGCGCTGCCTTTATCCTTTCTGCTCAGCCTCTCCCCTGGCACTGCCTTTATCCTCTCCACTGCAGCAGTGTCCCGCGCAGGTCCGTTCATCTCTGCTCAGCCCGAGCCTGTCGCTGCCTTTATCCTCTTCCCTGCAGCAGTGTGCCGCGCAGGTCCGTTCCTCTCTGCTCAGCCCGAGCCTGTCGCTGCCTTTCTCCTCTTCCCTGCAGCAGTGTCCCGCGCAAGTCCGCCCCTCTCTGCTCAGCCTCTCTGCTGGCGCTGCCTTTATCCTCTCCCCTGCAGCAGTGTCCCGCGCAGGTCCGTGTCTCTCTGCTCAGCCTTGAGCCTGGTGCTCCCTTTATCCTCTCCCCTGCAGCACAGTGGCCCGCACAGGTCCGTTCCTCTCTGCACAGCCCGAGCCTGTAGCTGCCTTTATCCTCTCCCCTGCAGCAGTGTCCCGCGCAGATCCGCCTCTCTCTGCTAAGCCGCTCCCCTCGCGCTGCCTTTTTCCTCTCCCCTACAGCAGTGTCCCGCGCAGGTCTGTTCCTCTCTGCTCAGCCCGAGCTTGGCGCTGCCTTTATCCTCTCCCCTGCAGCAGTGTCCCGCGCAGGTCCGTTTCTCTCTGCACAGCCTCGAGCTTGGCGCTCCCTTTGTCCTCTCCCCTGCGGCAGTGTCCCGCGAAGGTCCGTTCCTCTCGGCTCAGCCTGTCCCCTGGCGCTGCCTTTATCCTCTCCCCTGCAGCAGTGTCCCGCGCAGGTCCGTTCCTCTCAGCTCAGCCCGAGCCTGGCGCTGCCTTTATCCTTTCTGCTCAGCCTCTCCCCTGGCACTGCGTTTATCCTCTCCACTGCAGCAGTGTCCCGCGCAGGTCCGTTCCTCTCTGCTCAGCCCGAGCCTGTCGCTGCCTTTATCCTCTTCCCTGCAGCAGTGTGCCGCGCAGGTCCGTTCCTCTCTGCTCAGCCCGAGCCTGTCGCAGCCTTTATCCTCTTCCCTGCAGCAGTGTCCCGCGCAAGTCCGCCCCTCTCTGCTCAGCCTCTCTGCTTTCGCTGCCTTTATCCTCTCCCCTGCAGCAGTGTCCCGCGCTGGTCCGCCCCTCTCTGCTGAGCCCGAGCCTGGCGCTGCCTTTATCCTCTTCACTGCAGCAGTGTCCCGCGCAGGTCCGCCCCTCTCTGCTAAGCCGCTCCCCTCGCGCTGCCTTTTTCCTCTCCCCTACAGCAGTGTCCCGCGCAGGTCTGTTTCTCTCTGCACAGCCTCGAGCATGGCGCTGCCTTTATCCTCTCCCCTGCGGCAGTGTCCCACGAAGGTCTGTTCCTCTCGGCTCAGCCTGTCCCCTGGCGCTGCCTTTATCCTCTCCCCTGCAGCAGTGTCCCGCGCAGGTCCGTTCCTCTCTGCTCAGCCCGAGCCTGGCGCTGCCTTTATCCTCTCCCCTGCAGCACAGTGTCCCGCGCAGGTCCGTTCCTCTCTGCTCAACCCGAGCCTGTCGCTGCCTTTATCCTCTTCCCTGCAGCAGTGTGCCGCGCAGGTCTGCTCCTGTCTGTTCAGCACGAGCCTGGCGCTGCCTTTATCCTCTCCCCTGCAGCAGTGTCCCGCGCAGGCCCACCCCTCTCTGCTCAGCCCGAGCCTGGCACTGCCTTTATCCTCTCCCCTGCAGCAGTGTCCCGCGCTGGTCCGTTTCTCTCTGCACAGCCTCGAGCTTGGCGCTCCCTTTATCCTCTCCCCTGCAGCAGTGTCCGGCGCAGGTCCGTTTCTCACTGCTCAGCCTCGAGCTTGGCGCTCCCTTTATCCTCTCCCCTGCGGCAGTGTCCCGCGAAGGTCCGTTCCTCTCTGCTCAGCCCGAGCCTGGCGCTGCCTTTATCCTCTCCCCTGGCGCTGCCTTTATCCTCTCCCCTGCAGCACAGTGTCCCGCGCAGATCCGTTCCTCTCTGCTCAGCCCGAGCCTGGCGCTGCCTTTATCCTCTCCCCTGCAGCAGTGTCCCGCGCAGGCCCGCCCCTCTCTGCTCAGCCCGTGCCTGGCGCTGCCTTTTTTCCTTTCTGCTCAGTCTCTCCCCTGGCGCTGCCTTTATCCTCTCCCCTGCAGCAGTGTCCCGCGCAGGTCCATTTCTCTCTGCTAAGCCGCTCCCCTGGCGTTGCCTTTATCCTCTCCCCTGCAGCAGTGTCCCGCGAAGGTCCGTTCCTCTCTGCTCAGCCCGAGCCTGGCGCTGCCTTTATCCTCTCCCCTGGCGCTGCCTCTATCCTCTCCCCTGCAGCACAGTGTCCCGCGCAGATCCGTTCCTCTCTGACAAGCCCGAGCATGGCGCTGTCTTTATCCTCTCCCCTGCAGCACAGTGTCCCGCGCAGGTCCGTTCCTCTCTGCTCAGCCCGAGCCTGGCGCTGCCTTTATCCTCTCCCATGCAGCAGTGTCCCGCGCATGTCCGCCCCTCTCTGCTCAGCCCGAGCCTGGCGCTGCCTTTATCCTTTCTGCTCAGCCTCTCCCCTGGCGCTGCCTTTATCCTCTCCCCTGCAGCAGTGTCCCGCGCAGGTCCATTTCTCTCTGCTAAGCCGCTCCCCTGGCGCTGCCTTTATCCTCTCCCCTGCAGCAGTGTCCCGCGCAGGTACGTTCCTCTCTGCTCAGCCTCGAGCCTGGCGCTGCCTTTATCCTCTCCTCTGGCGCTGCCTTTATCCTCTCCCCTGCAGCACAGTGTCCCGCGCAGGTCCGTTCCTCTCTGCTCAGCCCGTGCCTGGCGCTGCCTTTATCCTCTCCCCTGCAGCACAGTGTCCCGCGCAGGTCCATTCCTCTCTGCTCAGCCCGAGCCTGGCGCTGCCTTTATCCTCTCCCCTGCAGCAGTGTCCCGCGCAGGTCTGCCCCTCTCTGCTCAGCCCAGGCCTGGCGCTGCCTTTATCCTCTCCCCAGCAGCAGTGTCCCGCGCAGGCCCACCCCTCTCTGCTCAGCCCGAGCCTGGCGCTGCCTTTATCCTCTCCCCTGCAGCAGTGTCCCGCGCTGGTCCGTTCCTCTCTGCTCTGCCCAAGCCTGGCGCTGCCTTTATCCTCTCCCCTGTACCAGTGTCCCGCGCTGATCCGCCCCTCTCTGCTCAGCCTCTCCCCTGGCACTGCCTTTATCCTCTCACCTGCAGCAGTGTCCCGCGCAGGTCCGCCCCTCTCCGCTCAGCCTCTCCGCTGGCGCTGCCTTTATCCTCTCCCCTGCAGCAGTGTCCCGCGCAAGTCCGCCCCTCTCTGTTCAGCCTCTCCCCTGGCACTGCCTTTATCCTCTCCCCTGCAGCAGTGTCCCGCGCAGATCCGCCTCTCTCTGCTAAGCCGCTCCCCTCGCGCTGACTTTTTCCTCTCCCCTACAGCAGTGCCCCGCGCAGGTCTGTTCCTCTCTGCTCAGCCCGAGCTTGGCGCTGCCTTTATCCTCTCCCCTGCAGCAGTGTCCCGCGCAGGTCCATTGATCTCTGCACAGCCTCGAGCTTAGCGCTCCCTTTGTCCTCTCCCCTGCGGCAGTGTCCCGCACAGGTCCTTTCCTCTCTGCTCTGCCCGAGCCTGGCGCTGCCTTAATCCTCTCCCCTGCAGCAGTGTCCCGCGCAGGCCCACCCCTCTCTGCTCAGCCCGAGCCTGGCGCTGCCTTTATCCTCTCCCCTGCAGCACAGTGTCCCGCGCAGGTCCGTTCCTCTCTGCTCAGCCCGAGCCTGGCGCTGCCTTTATCCTCTCCCCTGCAGCACAGTGTCCCGCGCCGGTCCGCCCCTCTCTGCTCAGCCCGAGCCTGGCGCTGCAGTTATCCTCTCTGCTCAGCCTCTCCCCTGGCGCTGCCTTTATCCATTCCCCTGCAGCAGTGTCCCGCGCCGGTACGTTCCTCTCTGCTCAGCCCGAGACTGGCGCTGCCTTTATACTCTCCCCTGCAGCAGTGTTCCGCGCAGGTCCGTTTCTCTCTGCTCAACCTCGAGCTTGGCGCTCCCTTTATCCTCTCCCCTGCGGCAGTGTCCCGCGAAGGTCCGTTCCTGTCTGCTCAGCCCGAGCCTGGCGCTGCCTTAATCCTCTCCCCTGCAGCAGTCTCCCGCGCAGGTCCGTTTCTCTCTGCTCAGCCTCTCCCCTGGCGCTGCCTTTATCCTCTCCCCTGCAGCAGTGTCCCGCGCAGGTCCGTTCTTCTCTGCTCAGCCCGAGCCTGGCGCTGTCTTTATCCTTTCTGCTCAGCCTCTCGCCTGGCGGTGCCTTTATCTTTTCCCCTGCAGCAGTGTCCCGCGCAGGTCCGTTTCTCTTTGCTAAGCAGCTCCCATTGCGCTGCCATTATCCTCTCCCCTGCAGCAGTGTCCCGCGCAGGTCCGTTCCTCTCTGCTCAGCCTCGAGCCTGGCGCTGCATTTATCCTCTCACCTGGCGCTGCCTTTATCCTCTCCCCTGCAGCACAGTGTCCCGCGCAGGTCCGTTCGTCTCTGCTCAGCCCGAGCCTGGCGCTGCCTTTATCCTCTCCCCTGCAGCAGTGTCCCGCGCAGGCCCGCCCCTCTCTGCTCAGCCCGTGCCTGGCGCTGCCTTTATCCTCTCCCCTGCAGCAGTGTCCCGCGCAGGCCCGCCCCTCTCTGCTCAGCCCGTGCCTGGCGCTGCCTTTTTTCCTTTCTGCTCAGTCTCTCCCCTGGCGCTGCCTTTATCCTCTCCCCTGCAGCAGTGTCCCGCGCAGGTCCATTTCTCTCTGCTCAGCCGCTCCCCTGGCGCTGCCTTTATCCTCTCCCCTGCAGCAGTGTCCCGCGCAGGTCCGTTCCTCTCTGCTCAGCCCGAGCTTGGCGTTGCCTTTATCCTCTCCCCTGCAGCAGTGTCCCGCGAAGGTCCGTTCCTCTCTGCTCAGCCCGAGCCTGGCGCTGCCTTTATCCTCTCCCCTGGCGCTGCCTCTATCCTCTCCCCTGCAGCACAGTGTCCCGCGCAGATCCGTTCCTCTCTGACAAGCCCGAGCATGGCGCTGTCTTTATCCTCTCCCCTGCAGCACAGTGTCCCGCGCAGGTCCGTTCCTCTCTGCTCAGCCCGAGCCTGGCGCTGCCTTTATCCTCTCCCATGCAGCAGTGTCCCGCGCATGTCCGCCCCTCTCTGCTCAGCCCGAGCCTGGCGCTGCCTTTATCCTTTCTGCTCAGCCTCTCCCCTGGCGCTGCCTTTATCCTCTCCCCTGCAGCAGTGTCCCGCGCAGGTCCATTTCTCTCTGCTAAGCCGCTCCCCTGGCGCTGCCTTTATCCTCTCCCCTGCAGCAGTGTCCCGCGCAGGTACGTTCCTCTCTGCTCAGCCTCGAGCCTGGCGCTGCCTTTATCCTCTCCTCTGGCGCTGCCTTTATCCTCTCCCCTGCAGCACAGTGTCCCGCGCAGGTCCGTTCCTCTCTGCTCAGCCTGTGCCTGGCGCTGCCTTTATCCTCTCCCCTGCAGCACAGTGTCCCGCGCAGGTCCATTCCTCTCTGCTCAGCCCGAGCCTGGCGCTGCCTTTATCCTCTCCCCTGCAGCAGTGTCCCGCGCAGGTCTGCCCCTCTCTGCTCAGCCCAGGCCTGGCGCTGCCTTTATCCTCTCCCCAGCAGCAGTGTCCCGCGCAGGCCCACCCCTCTCTGCTCAGCCCGAGCCTGGCGCTGCCTTTATCCTCTCCCCTGCAGCAGTGTCCCGCGCTGGTCCGTTCCTCTCTGCTCTGCCCAAGCCTGGCGCTGCCTTTATCCTCTCCCCTGTACCAGTGTCCCGCGCTGATCCGCCCCTCTCTGCTCAGCCTCTCCCCTGGCACTGCCTTTATCCTCTCACCTGCAGCAGTGTCCCGCGCAGGTCCGCCCCTCTCCGCTCAGCCTCTCCGCTGGTGCTGCCTTTATCCTCTCCCCTGCAGCAGTGTCCCGCGCAAGTCCGCCCCTCTCTGTTCAGCCTCTCTGCTGGCGCTGCCTTTATCCTCTCCCCTGCAGCAGTGTCCCGCGCAGGTCCGTTCCTCTCTGCTCAGCCTCTCCGCTGGCGCTGCCTTTATCCTCTCCCCTGCAGCAGTGTCCCGCGCAGGTCCGTTCCTCTCTGCTCAGCACGAGCCTGGCGCTGCCTTTATCCTCTCCCTGGCAGAAGTGTCCCGCGCAGGTCCGTGTCTCTCTGCTCAGCCTTGAGCCTGGTGCTCCCTTCATCCTCTCCCCTGCAGCCCAGTGACCCGCACAGGTCCGTTCCTCTCTGCACAGCCCGAGCCTGTAGCTGCCTTTATCCTCTCCCCTGCAGCAGTGTCCCGCGCAGATCCGCCTCTCTCTGCTAAGCTGCTCCCCTCGCGCTGACATTTTCCTCTCCCCTACAGCAGTGCCCCGCGCAGGTCTGTTCCTCTCTGCTCAGCCCGAGCTTGGCGCTGCCTTTATCCTCTCCCCTGCAGCAGTGTCCCGCGCAGGTCCATTGATCCCTGCACAGCCTCGAGCTTAGCGCTCCCTTTGTCCTCTCCCCTGCGGCAGTGTCCCGCACAGGTCCTTTCCTCTCTGCTCTGCCCGAGCCTGGCGCTGCCTTAATCCTCTCCCCTGCAGCAGTGTCCCGCGCAGGCCCACCCCTCTCTGCTCAGCCCGAGCCTGGCGCTGCCTTTATCCTCTCCCCTGCAGCACAGTGTCCCGCGCAGGTCCGTTCCTCTCTGCTCAGCCCGAGCCTGGCGCTGCCTTTATCCTCTCCCCTGCAGCACAGTGTCCCGCGCCGGTCCGCCCCTCTCTGCTCAGCCCGAGCCTGGCGCTGCAGTTATCCTCTCTGCTCAGCCTCTCCCCTGGCGCTGCCTTTATCCATTCCCCTGCAGCAGTGTCCCGCGCCGGTACGTTCCTCTCTGCTCAGCCCGAGACTGGCGCTGCCTTTATACTCTCCCCTGCAGCAGTGTTCCGCGCAGGTCCGTTTCTCTCTGCTCAACCTCGAGCTTGGCGCTCCCTTTATCCTCTCCCCTGCGGCAGTGTCCCGCGAAGGTCCGTTCCTCTCTGCTCAGCCCGAGCCTGGCGCTGCCTTAATCCTCTCCCCTGCAGCAGTCTCCCGCGCAGGTCCGTTTCTCTCTGCTCAGCCTCTCCCCTGGCGCTGCCTTTATCCTCTCCCCTGCAGCAGTGTCCCGCGCAGGTCCGTTCTTCTCTGCTCAGCCCGAGCCTGGCGCTGCCTTTATCCTTTCTGCTCAGCCTCTCGCCTGGCGCTGCCTTTATCTTTTCCCCTGCAGCAGTGTCCCGCGCAGGTCCGTTTCTCTTTGCTAAGCAGCTCCCATTGCGCTGCCATTATCCTCTCCCCTGCAGCAGTGTCCCGCGCAGGTCCGTTCCTCTCTGCTCAGCCTCGAGCCTGGCGCTGCATTTATCCTCTCACCTGGCGCTGCCTTTATCCTCTCCCCTGCAGCACAGTGTCCCGCGCAGGTCCGATCGTCTCTGCTCAGCCCGAGCCTGGCGCTGCCTTTATCCTCTCCCCTGCAGCACAGAGTCCCGCGCAGGTCCGTTCCTCTCTGTTCAGCCCGAGCCTGGTGCTGCCTTTATCCTCTCCCCTGCAGCAGTGCCCCGCGCAGGCCCGCCCCTCTCTGCTCAGCCCGAGCCTGGCGCTGCCTTTTTTCCTTTCTGCTCAGTCTCTCCCCTGGCGCTGCCTTTATCCTCTCCCCTGCAGCAGTGTCCCGCGCAGGTCCGTTCCTCTCTGCTCAGCCCGAGCTTGGCGTTGCCTTTATCCTCTCCCCTGCAGCAGTGTCCCGCGAAGGTCCGTTCCTCTCTGCTCAGCCCGAGCCTGGCGCTGCCTTTATCCTCTCCCCTGGCGCTGCCTCTATCCTCTCCCCTGCAGCACAGTGTCCCGCGCAGGTCCGTTCCTCTCTGCTCAGCCCGAGCCTGGCGCTGCCTTTATCCTCTCCCATGCAGCAGTGTCCCGCGCATGCCCGCCCCTCTCTGCTCAGCCCGAGCCTGGCGCTGCCTTTATCCTTTCTGCTCAGCCTCTCCCCTGGCACTGCCTTTATCCTCTCCACTGCAGCAGTGTCCCGCGCAGGTCCGTTCTTCTCTGCTCAGCCCGAGCCTGGCGCTGCCTTTATCCTTTCTGCTCAGCCTCTCCCCTGGCGCTGCCTTTATCCTCTCCCCTGCAGAAGTGTCCCGCGCAGGTCCGTTTCTCTCTGCTAAGCCGCTCCCCTGGCGCTGCCTTTATCCTCTCCCCTGCAGCAGTGTCCCGCGCAGGTACGTTCCTCTCTGCTCAGCCTCGAGCCTGGCGCTGCCTTTATCCTCTCCTCTGGCGCTGCCTTTATCCTGTCCCCTGCAGCACAGTGTCGCGCGCAGGTCCGTTCCTCTCTGCTCAGCCCGTGCCTGGCGCTGCCTTTATCCTCTCCCCTGCAGCACAGTGTCCCGCGCAGGTCCGTTCCTCTCTGCTCAGCCCGAGCCTGGCGCTGCCTTTATCCTCTCCCCTGCAGCAGTGTCCCGCGCAGGTCCGCCCCTCTCTGCTCAGCCCAGGCCTGGCGCTGCCTTTATCCTCTCCCCAGCAGCAGTGTCCCGCGCAGGCCCACCCCTCTCTGCTCAGCCCGAGCCTGGCGCTGCCTTTATCCTCTCCCCTGCAGCAGTGTCCCGCGCTGGTCCGTTCCTCTCTGCTCTGCCCGAGCCTGGCGCTGCCTTTATCCTCTCCCCTGTACCAGTGTCCCGCGCTGATCCGCCCCTCTCTGCTCAGCCTCTCCCCTGGCACTGCCTTTATCCTCTCACCTGCAGCAGTGTCCCACGCAGGTCCGTGTCTCTCTGCTCAGCCTCGAACCTGGCGCTGCCTTTATCCTCTCCCCTGCAGCAGTGTCCCGCGCTGGTCCGCCCCTCTCTGCTGAGCCCGAGCCTGGCGCTGCCTTTATCCTCTTCACTGCAGCAGTGTCCCGCGCAGGTCCGCCCCTCTCTGCTCAGCCTCTCCGCTGGCGCTGCCTTTATCCTCTCCCCTGCAGCAGTGTCCCGCGCAGGTAAGTTCCTCTCTGCTCAGCACGAGCCTGGCGCTGCCTTTATCCTCTCCCTGGCAGAAGTGTCCCGCGCAGGTCCGTGTCTCTCTGCTCAGCCTTGAGCCTGGTGCTCCCTTTATCCTCTCCCCTGCAGCACAGTGTCCCGCACAGGTCCGTTCCTCTCTGCACAGCCCGAGCCTGTAGCTGCCTTTATCCTCTCCCCTGCAGCAGTGTCCCGCGCAGATCCGCCTCTCTCTGCGAAGCCGCTCCCCTCGCGCTGCCTTTTTTCTCTCCCCTACAGCAGTGTCCCGCGCAGGTCAGTTCCTCTCTGCTCAGCTCGAGCCTGGCGCTGCATTTATCCTCTCACCTGGCGCTGCCTTTATCCTCTCCCCTGCAGCACAGTGTCCCGCGCAGGTCCGTTCGTCTCTGCTCAGCCCGAGCCTGGCGCTGCCTTTATCCTCTCCCCTGCAGCAGTGTCCCGCGCAGGCCCGCCCCTCTCTGCTCAGCCCGTGCCTGGCGCTGCCTTTATCCTCTCCCCTGCAGCAGTGTCCCGCGCAGGCCCGCCCCTCTCTGCTCAGCCCGTGCCTGGCGCTGCCTTTTTTCCTTTCTGCTCAGTCTCTCCCCTGGCGCTGCCTTTATCCTCTCCCCTGCAGCAGTGTCCCGCGCAGGTCCATTTCTCTCTGCTCAGCCGCTCCCCTGGCGCTGCCTTTATCCTCTCCCCTGCAGCAGTGTCCCGCGCAGGTCCGTTCCTCTCTGCTCAGCCCGAGCTTGGCGTTGCCTTTATCCTCTCCCCTGCAGCAGTGTCCCGCGAAGGTCCGTTCCTCTCTGCTCAGCCCGAGCCTGGCGCTGCCTTTATCCTCTCCCCTGGCGCTGCCTCTATCCTCTCCCCTGCAGCACAGTGTCCCGCGCAGATCCGTTCCTCTCTGACAAGCCCGAGCATGGCGCTGTCTTTATCCTCTCCCCTGCAGCACAGTGTCCCGCGCAGGTCCGTTCCTCTCTGCTCAGCCCGAGCCTGGCGCTGCCTTTATCCTCTCCCATGCAGCAGTGTCCCGCGCATGTCCGCCCCTCTCTGCTCAGCCCGAGCCTGGCGCTGCCTTTATCCTTTCTGCTCAGCCTCTCCCCTGGCGCTGCCTTTATCCTCTCCCCTGCAGCAGTGTCCCGCGCAGGTCCATTTCTCTCTGCTAAGCCGCTCCCCTGGCGCTGCCTTTATCCTCTCCCCTGCAGCAGTGTCCCGCGCAGGTACGTTCCTCTCTGCTCAGCCTCGAGCCTGGCGCTGCCTTTATCCTCTCCTCTGGCGCTGCCTTTATCCTCTCCCCTGCAGCACAGTGTCCCGCGCAGGTCCGTTCCTCTCTGCTCAGCCCGTGCCTGGCGCTGCCTTTATCCTCTCCCCTGCAGCACAGTGTCCCGCGCAGGTCCATTCCTCTCTGCTCAGCCCGAGCCTGGCGCTGCCTTTATCCTCTCCCCTGCAGCAGTGTCCCGCGCAGGTCTGCCCCTCTCTGCTCAGCCCAGGCCTGGCGCTGCCTTTATCCTCTCCCCAGCAGCAGTGTCCCGCGCAGGCCCACCCCTCTCTGCTCAGCCCGAGCCTGGCGCTGCCTTTATCCTCTCCCCTGCAGCAGTGTCCCGCGCTGGTCCGTTCCTCTCTGCTCTGCCCAAGCCTGGCGCTGCCTTTATCCTCTCCCCTGTACCAGTGTCCCGCGCTGATCCGCCCCTCTCTGCTCAGCCTCTCCCCTGGCACTGCCTTTATCCTCTCACCTGCAGCAGTGTCCCGCGCAGGTCCGCCCCTCTCCGCTCAGCCTCTCCGCTGGTGCTGCCTTTATCCTCTCCCCTGCAGCAGTGTCCCGCGCAAGTCCGCCCCTCTCTGTTCAGCCTCTCTGCTGGCGCTGCCTTTATCCTCTCCCCTGCAGCAGTGTCCCGCGCAGGTCCGTTCCTCTCTGCTCAGCCTCTCCGCTGGCGCTGCCTTTATCCTCTCCCCTGCAGCAGTGTCCCGCGCAGGTCCGTTCCTCTCTGCTCAGCACGAGCCTGGCGCTGCCTTTATCCTCTCCCTGGCAGAAGTGTCCCGCGCAGGTCCGTGTCTCTCTGCTCAGCCTTGAGCCTGGTGCTCCCTTCATCCTCTCCCCTGCAGCCCAGTGACCCGCACAGGTCCGTTCCTCTCTGCACAGCCCGAGCCTGTAGCTGCCTTTATCCTCTCCCCTGCAGCAGTGTCCCGCGCAGATCCGCCTCTCTCTGCTAAGCTGCTCCCCTCGCGCTGACATTTTCCTCTCCCCTACAGCAGTGCCCCGCGCAGGTCTGTTCCTCTCTGCTCAGCCCGAGCTTGGCGCTGCCTTTATCCTCTCCCCTGCAGCAGTGTCCCGCGCAGGTCCATTGATCCCTGCACAGCCTCGAGCTTAGCGCTCCCTTTGTCCTCTCCCCTGCGGCAGTGTCCCGCACAGGTCCTTTCCTCTCTGCTCTGCCCGAGCCTGGCGCTGCCTTAATCCTCTCCCCTGCAGCAGTGTCCCGCGCAGGCCCACCCCTCTCTGCTCAGCCCGAGCCTGGCGCTGCCTTTATCCTCTCCCCTGCAGCACAGTGTCCCGCGCAGGTCCGTTCCTCTCTGCTCAGCCCGAGCCTGGCGCTGCCTTTATCCTCTCCCCTGCAGCACAGTGTCCCGCGCCGGTCCGCCCCTCTCTGCTCAGCCCGAGCCTGGCGCTGCAGTTATCCTCTCTGCTCAGCCTCTCCCCTGGCGCTGCCTTTATCCATTCCCCTGCAGCAGTGTCCCGCGCCGGTACGTTCCTCTCTGCTCAGCCCGAGACTGGCGCTGCCTTTATACTCTCCCCTGCAGCAGTGTTCCGCGCAGGTCCGTTTCTCTCTGCTCAACCTCGAGCTTGGCGCTCCCTTTATCCTCTCCCCTGCGGCAGTGTCCCGCGAAGGTCCGTTCCTGTCTGCTCAGCCCGAGCCTGGCGCTGCCTTAATCCTCTCCCCTGCAGCAGTCTCCCGCGCAGGTCCGTTTCTCTCTGCTCAGCCTCTCCCCTGGCGCTGCCTTTATCCTCTCCCCTGCAGCAGTGTCCCGCGCAGGTCCGTTCTTCTCTGCTCAGCCCGAGCCTGGCGCTGCCTTTATCCTTTCTGCTCAGCCTCTCGCCTGGCGCTGCCTTTATCTTTTCCCCTGCAGCAGTGTCCCGCGCAGGTCCGTTTCTCTTTGCTAAGCAGCTCCCATTGCGCTGCCATTATCCTCTCCCCTGCAGCAGTGTCCCGCGCAGGTCCGTTCCTCTCTGCTCAGCCTCGAGCCTGGCGCTGCATTTATCCTCTCACCTGGCGCTGCCTTTATCCTCTCCCCTGCAGCACAGTGTCCCGCGCAGGTCCGTTCGTCTCTGCTCAGCCCGAGCCTGGCGCTGCCTTTATCCTCTCCCCTGCAGCACAGAGTCCCGCGCAGGTCCGTTCCTCTCTGTTCAGCCCGAGCCTGGTGCTGCCTTTATCCTCTCCCCTGCAGCAGTGCCCCGCGCAGGCCCGCCCCTCTCTGCTCAGCCCGAGCCTGGCGCTGCCTTTTTTCCTTTCTGCTCAGTCTCTCCCCTGGCGCTGCCTTTATCCTCTCCCCTGCAGCAGTGTCCCGCGCAGGTCCGTTCCTCTCTGCTCAGCCCGAGCTTGGCGTTGCCTTTATCCTCTCCCCTGCAGCAGTGTCCCGCGAAGGTCCGTTCCTCTCTGCTCAGCCCGAGCCTGGCGCTGCCTTTATCCTCTCCCCTGGCGCTGCCTCTATCCTCTCCCCTGCAGCACAGTGTCCCGCGCAGGTCCGTTCCTCTCTGCTCAGCCCGAGCCTGGCGCTGCCTTTATCCTCTCCCATGCAGCAGTGTCCCGCGCATGCCCGCCCCTCTCTGCTCAGCCCGAGCCTGGCGCTGCCTTTATCCTTTCTGCTCAGCCTCTCCCCTGGCACTGCCTTTATCCTCTCCACTGCAGCAGTGTCCCGCGCAGGTCCGTTCTTCTCTGCTCAGCCCGAGCCTGGCGCTGCCTTTATCCTTTCTGCTCAGCCTCTCCCCTGGCGCTGCCTTTATCCTCTCCCCTGCAGAAGTGTCCCGCGCAGGTCCGTTTCTCTCTGCTAAGCCGCTCCCCTGGCGCTGCCTTTATCCTCTCCCCTGCAGCAGTGTCCCGCGCAGGTACGTTCCTCTCTGCTCAGCCTCGAGCCTGGCGCTGCCTTTATCCTCTCCTCTGGCGCTGCCTTTATCCTGTCCCCTGCAGCACAGTGTCGCGCGCAGGTCCGTTCCTCTCTGCTCAGCCCGTGCCTGGCGCTGCCTTTATCCTCTCCCCTGCAGCACAGTGTCCCGCGCAGGTCCGTTCCTCTCTGCTCAGCCCGAGCCTGGCGCTGCCTTTATCCTCTCCCCTGCAGCAGTGTCCCGCGCAGGTCCGCCCCTCTCTGCTCAGCCCAGGCCTGGCGCTGCCTTTATCCTCTCCCCAGCAGCAGTGTCCCGCGCAGGCCCACCCCTCTCTGCTCAGCCCGAGCCTGGCGCTGCCTTTATCCTCTCCCCTGCAGCAGTGTCCCGCGCTGGTCCGTTCCTCTCTGCTCTGCCCGAGCCTGGCGCTGCCTTTATCCTCTCCCCTGTACCAGTGTCCCGCGCTGATCCGCCCCTCTCTGCTCAGCCTCTCCCCTGGCACTGCCTTTATCCTCTCACCTGCAGCAGTGTCCCACGCAGGTCCGTGTCTCTCTGCTCAGCCTCGAACCTGGCGCTGCCTTTATCCTCTCCCCTGCAGCAGTGTCCCGCGCTGGTCCGCCCCTCTCTGCTGAGCCCGAGCCTGGCGCTGCCTTTATCCTCTTCACTGCAGCAGTGTCCCGCGCAGGTCCGCCCCTCTCTGCTCAGCCTCTCCGCTGGCGCTGCCTTTATCCTCTCCCCTGCAGCAGTGTCCCGCGCAGGTAAGTTCCTCTCTGCTCAGCACGAGCCTGGCGCTGCCTTTATCCTCTCCCTGGCAGAAGTGTCCCGCGCAGGTCCGTGTCTCTCTGCTCAGCCTTGAGCCTGGTGCTCCCTTTATCCTCTCCCCTGCAGCACAGTGTCCCGCACAGGTCCGTTCCTCTCTGCACAGCCCGAGCCTGTAGCTGCCTTTATCCTCTCCCCTGCAGCAGTGTCCCGCGCAGATCCGCCTCTCTCTGCGAAGCCGCTCCCCTCGCGCTGCCTTTTTTCTCTCCCCTACAGCAGTGTCCCGCGCAGGTCAGTTCCTCTCTGCTCAGCCCGAGCTTGGCGCTGCCTTTATCCTCTCCCCTGCAGCAGTGTCTCGCGCAGGTCCGTTTCTCTCTGCACAGCCTCGAGCTTGGCGCTCCCTTTGTCCTCTCCCCTGCGGCAGTGTCCCGCGAAGGTCCGTTCCTCTCGGCTCAGCCTGTCCCCTGGCGCTGCCTTTATCCTCTCCCCTTCAGCAGTGTCCCGCGCAGGTCCGTTCCTCTCTGCTCAGCCCGAGACTTGGCGCTGCGTTTATCCTCTCCCCTGCAGCACAGTGTCCCGCGCAGGTCCGTTCTTCTCTGCTCAACCCGAGCCTGGCGCTGCCTTTATCCTCTCCCCTGCAGCACTGTGTCCCGCGAAGGTCCGTTCCTCTCGGCTCAACCTGTCCCCTGGCGCTGCCTTTATCCTCTCCCCTGCAGCAGTGTCCCGCGCAGGTCCGTTCCTCTCTGCTCAGCCCGAGCCTGGCGCTGCCTTTATCCTCTCCCCTGCAGCGGTGTCCCGCGCCGGTCCGCCCCTCTCTGCTCAGCCCGAGCCTGGCGCTGCCGTTATCCTCTCTGCTCAGCCTCTCCCCTGGCGCTGCCTTTATCCATTCCCCTGCAGCAGTGTTCCGCGCAGGTCCGTTTCTCTCTGCTCAGCCTCGAGCTTGGCGCTCCCTTTATCCTCTCCCCTGCGGCAGTGTCCCGCGATGGTCCGTTCCTCTCTGCTCAGCCCGAGCCTGGCGCTGCCTTAATCCTCTCCCCTGCAGCAGTGTCCCGCGCAGGTCCGTTTCTCTCTGCTCAGCCTGTCCCCTGGCGCTGCCTTTATCCTCTCCCCTGCAGCAGTGTCCCGCGCAGGTCCGTTCTTCTCTGCTCAGCCCGAGCCTGGCGCTGCCTTTATCCTTTCTGCTCAGCCTCTCGCCTGGCGCTGCCTTTATCTTCTCCCCTGCAGCAGTGTCCCGCGCAGGTCCGTTTCTCTTTGCTAAGCCGCTCCACTGGCGCTGCCATTATCCTCTCCCCTGCAGCAGTGTCCCGCGCAGGTCCGTTCCTCTCTGCTCAGCCTCGAGCCTGGCGCTGCATTTATCCTCTCACCTGGCGCTGCCTTTATCCTCTCCCCTGCAGCACAGTGTCCCGCGCAGGTCCGTTCGTCTCTGCTCAGCCCGAGCCTGGTGCTGCCTTTATCCTCTCCCCTGCAGCTGTGTCCCGCGCAGGTCCGTTCCTCTCTGCTCTGCCCGAGCCTGGCGCTGCCTTTATCCTCTCCCCTGCAGCAGTGTGCCGCGCAGGTCTGCTCCTGTCTGTTCAGCCCGAGCCTGGCGCTGCCTTTATCCTCTCCCCTGCAGCAGTGTCCCGCGCAGGCCCACCCCTCTCTGCTCAGCCCGAGCCTGGTGCTGCCTTTATCCTCTCCCCTGCAGCTGTGTCCCGCGCAGGTCCGTTCCTCTCTGCTCAGCCCGAGCTTGGCGTTGCCTTTATCCTCTCCCCTGCAGCAGTGTCCCGCGCAGGTCCGTTTCTCTCTGCTCAGCCTCGAGCTTCGCGCTCCCTTTATCCTCTCCCCTGCGGCAGTGTCCCGCGAAGGTCCGTTCCTCTCTGCTCAGCCCGAGCCTGGCGCTGCCTTTATCCTCTCCCCTGGCGCTGCCTCTATCCTCTCCCCTGCAGCACAGTGTCCCGCGCAGATCCGTTCCTCTCTGACAAGCCCGAGCCTGGCGCTGTCTTTCTCCTCTCCCCTGCAGCACAGTGTCCCGCGCAGGTCCGTTCCTCTCTGCTCAGCCCGAGCCTGGCGCTGCCTTTATCCTCTCCCATGCAGCAGTGTCCCGCGCATGTCCGCCCCTCTCTGCTCAGCCCGAGCCTGGCGCTGCCTTTATCCTTTCTGCTCAGCCTCTCCCCTGGCGCTGTCTTTATCCTCTCCCCTGCAGCAGTGTCCCGCGCAGGTCCGTTTCTCTCTGCTAAGCCGCTCCCCTGGCGCTGCCTTTATCCTCTCCCCTGCAGCAGTGTCCCGCGCAAGTACGTTCCTCTCTGCTCAGCCTCGACCCTGGCGCTGCCTTTATCCTCTCCTCTGGCGCTGCCTTTATCCTCTCCCCTGCAGCACAGTGTCCCGCGCAGGTCCGTTCCTCTCTGCTCAGCCCGAGCCTGGCGCTGCCTTTATCCTCTCCCCTGCAGCAGTGTCCCGCGCAGGCCCACCCCTCTCTGCTCAGCCCGAGCCTGGCGCTGCCTTTATCCTCTCCCCTGCAGCAGTGTCCCGCGCTGGTCCGTTCCTCTCTGCTCTGCCCGAGCCTGGCGCTGCCTTTATCCTCTCCCCTGTACCAGTGTCCCGCGCTGATCCGCACCTCTCTGCTCAGCCTCTCCCCTGGCACTGCCTTTATCCTCTCAACTGCAGCAGTGTCCCGCGCAGGTCCGCCCCTCTCCGCTCAGCCTCTCCGCTGGCGCTGCCTTTATCCTCTCCCCTGCAGCAGTGTCCCGCGCAAGTCCGCCCCTCTCTGCTCAGCCTCTCTGCTGGCGCTGCCTTTATCCTCTCCCCTGCAGCAGTGTCCCGCGCAGGTCCGTGTCTCTCTGCTCAGCCTCGAACCTGGCGCTGCCTTTATCCTCTCCCCTGCAGCAGTGTCCCGCGCTGGTCCGCCCCTCTCTGCTGAGCCCGAGCGTGGCGCTGCCTTTATCCTCTTCACTGCAGCAGTGTCCCGCGCAGGTCCGCCCCTCTCTGCTCAGCCTCTCCGCTGGCGCTGCCTTTATCCTCTCCCCTGCAGCAGTGTCCCGCGCAGGTCCGTTCCTCTCTGCTCAGCACGAGCCTCGCGCTGCCTTTATCCTCTCCCTGGCAGAAGTGTCCCGCGCAGGTCCGTGTCTCTCTGCTCAGCCTTGAGCCTGGTGCTCCCTTTATCCTCTCCCCTGCAGCAGTGTGCCGCGCAGGTCTGCTCCTGTCTGTTCACCCCGAGCCTGGCGCTGCCTTTATCCTCTCCCCTGCAGCAGTGTCCCGTGCAGGCCCACCCCTCTCTGCTCAGCCCGAGCCTGGCGCTGCCTTTATCCTTTCTGCTCAGCCTCTCCCCTGGCACTGCCTTTATCCTCTCCACTGCAGCAGTGTCCCGCGCAGGCCCGTTCCTCTCTGCTCAGCCCGAGCCTGTCGCTGCCTTTATCCTCTTCCCTGCAGCAGTGTGCCGCGCAGGCCCACCCCTCTCTGCTCAGCCCGAGCCTGGTGCTGCCTTTATCCTCTACCCTGCAGCTGTGTCCCGCGCAGGTCCGTTTCTCTCTGCTCTGCCCGAGCCTGGCGCTGCCTTTATCCTCTCCCCTGCAGCAGTGTCCCGCGCAGGCCCACCCCTCTCTGCTCAGCCCGAGCCTGGCACTGCCTTTATCCTCTCCCCTGCAGCAGTGTCCCGCGCTGGTCCGTTTCTCTCTGCACAGCCTCGAGCTTGGCGCTCCCTTTATCCTCTCCCCTGCGGCAGTGTCCCGCGAAGGTCCGTTCCTCTCTGCTCAGCCCGAGCCTGTCGCTGCCTTTATCCTCTCCCCTGCAGCAGTGTGCCGCGCAGGTCTGCTCCTGTCTGTTGAGCCCGAGCCTGGCGCTGCCTTTATCCTCTCCCCTGCAGCAGTGTCCCGTGCAGGCCCACCCCTCTCTGCTCAGCCCGAGCCTGGCGCTGCCTTTATCCTCTCCCCTGCAGCACAGTGTCCCGCGCAGGTCCGTTCCTCTCGGCTCAGCCTGTCCCCTGGATCTGCCTTTATCCTCTCCCCTGCAGCAGTGTCCCGCGCAGGTCCGTTCCTCTCTGCTCAGCCCGAGCCTGGTGCTGCCTTTATCCTCTCCCCTGCAGCTGTGTCCCGCGCAGGTCCGTTCCTCTCTGCTCAGCCCGAGCCTGCCGCTGCCTTTATCCTCTCCCCTGCAGCAGTGTCCCGCGCTGGTCCGTTCCTCTCTGCTCTGCCCAAGCCTGGCGCTGCCTTTATCCTCTCCCCTGTACCAGTGTCCCGCGCTGATCCGCACCTCTCTGCTCAGCCTCTCCCCTGGCACTGCCTTTATCCTCTCAACTGCAGCAGTGTCCCGCGCAGGTCCGCCCCTCTCCGCTCAGCCTCTCCGCTGGCGCTGCCTTTATCCTCTCCCCTGCAGCAGTGTCCCGCGCAAGTCCGCCCCTCTCTGCTCAGCCTCTCTGCTGGCGCTGCCTTTATCCTCTCCCCTGCAGCAGTGTCCCGCGCAGGTCCGTGTCTCTCTGCTCAGCCTCGAACCTGGCGCTGCCTTTATCCTCTCCCCTGCAGCAGTGTCCCGCGCTGGTCCGCCGCTCTCTGCTGAGCCCGAGCCTGGCGCTGCCTTTATCCTCTTCACTGCAGCAGTGTCCCGCGCAGGTCCGCCCCTCTCTGCTCAGCCTCTCCGCTGGCGCTGCCTTTATCCTCTCCCCTGCAGCAGTGTCCCGCGCAGGTCCGTTCCTCTCTGCTCAGCACGAGCCTCGCGCTGCCTTTATCCTCTCCCTGGCAGAAGTGTCCCGCGCAGGTCCGTGTCTCTCTGCTCAGCCTTGAGCCTGGTGCTCCCTTTATCCTCTCCCCTGCAGCAGTGTGCCGCGCAGGTCTGCTCCTGTCTGTTCACCCCGAGCCTGGCGCTGCCTTTATCCTCTCCCCTGCAGCAGTGTCCCGTGCAGGCACACCCCTCTCTGCTCAGCCCGAGCCTGGCGCTGCCTTTATCCTTTCTGCTCAGCCTCTCCCCTGGCACTGCCTTTATCCTCTCCACTGCAGCAGTGTCCCGCGCAGGCCCGTTCCTCTCTGCTCAGCCCTAGCCTGTCGCTGCCTTTATCCTCTTCCCTGCAGCAGTGTGCCGCGCAGGTCTGCTCCTGTCTGTTCAGCACGAGCCTGGCGCTGCCTTTATCCTCTCCCCGGCAGCAGTGTCCCGCGCAGGCCCACCCCTCTCTGCTCAGCCCGAGCCTGGTGCTGCATTTATCCTCTCCCCTGCAGCTGTGTCCCGCGCAGGTCCGTTTCTCTCTGCTCTGCCCGAGCCTGGCGCTGCCTTTATCCTCTCCCCTGCAGCAGTGTCCCGCGCAGGCCCACCCCTCTCTGCTCAGCCCGAGCCTGGCACTGCCTTTATCCTCTCCCCTGCAGCAGTGTCCCGCGCTGGTCCGTTTCTCTCTGCACAGCCTCGAGCTTGGCGCTCCCTTTATCCTCTCCCCTGCGGCAGTGTCCCGCGAAGGTCCGTTCCTCTCTGCTCAGCCCGAGCCTGGCGCTGCCTTAATCCTCTCCCCTGCAGCAGTGTCCCGCGCAGGTCCGTTTCTCTCTGCTCAGCCTCTCCCCTGGCGCTGCCTTTATCTTCTCCCCTGCAGCAGTGTCCCGCGCAGGTCCGTTTCTCTTTGCTAAGCCGCTCCCCTGGCGCTGCCATTATCCTCTCCCCTGCAGCAGTGTCCCGCGCAGGTCCGTTCCTCTCTGCTCAGCCCGAGCCTGGCGCTGCCTTTATCCTCTCCCCTGCAGCAGTGTCACGCGCCGGTCCACCCCTCTCTGCTCAGCCCGAGCCTGGCGCTGCCTTTATCCTTTCTGCTCAACCTCTCCCCTGGCACTGCCTTTATCCTCTCCACTGCAGCAGTGTCCCGCGCAGGTCCGTTCCTCTCTGCTCAGCCCGAGCCTGTCGCTGCCTTTATCCTCTTCCCTGCAGCAGTGTGCCGCGCAGGTCTGCTCCTGTCTGTTCAGCACGAGCCTGGCGCTGCCTTTATCCTCTCCCCTGCAGCAGTGTACCGCGCAGGCCCACCCCTCTCTGCTCAGCCCGAGCCTGGTGCAGCCTTTATCCTCTCCCCTGCAGCTGTGTCCCGCGCAGGTCCGTTCCTCTCTGCTCTGCCCGAGCCTGGTGCTGCCTTTATCCTCTCCCCTGCAGCTGTGTCCCGCGCAGGTCCGTTCCTCTCTGCTCTGCCCGAGCCTGGCGCTGCCTTTATCCTCTCCCCTGCAGCAGTGTCCCGCGCAGGCCCACCCCTCTCTGCTCAGCCCGAGCCTGGCGCTGCCTTTATCCTCTCCCCTGCAGCAGTGTCCCGCGCAGGTCCGTTCCTCTCTGCTCTGCCCGAGCCTGGCGCTGCCTTAATCCTCTCCCCTGCAGCAGTGTCCCGCGCAGGCCCACCCCTCTCTGCTCAGCCCGAGCCTGACGCTGCATTTATCCTCTCCCCTGCAGCAGTGTCCCGCGCAGGTCCGCCCCTCTCCGCTAAGCCCGAGCCTGGCGCTGCCTTTATGCTCACTGCTCAGCCTGTCCCCTGGCGCTGCCTTTATCCTCTCCCCTGCAGCAGTGTCGCGCGCAGGTCCCTTCCTCTCTGCTCAGCCCGAGGCTGATGCTGCCTTTATCCTCTCTGCTGAGCCTGTCCCCTGGCGCTGCCTTTATCCTCTCCCCTGTAGCAGTGTCCCGCGCACGTCCGTTCCTCTCTGCTCAGCCCGAGCCTGGCGCTGCTTTTATCCGCACCCCTGCAGCAGTGTCCTGCGCAGGTCCATTCCTCTCCGCTCAGCCCGAGGCTGATGCTGCCTTTATCCTCTCTGCTCAGCCTGTCCCCTGGCGCTGCCTTTATCCTCTCCCCTGTAGCAGTGTCCCGCGCACTTCCGTTTCTCTCTGCTCAGCCTCGAGCCAGGCACTGCCTTTATCCTTACCCCTGCAGCAGTGTCCCGCTCAGGTCCGCACCTCTCTGCTCAGCACCGAGCCTGGGGCTGTCTTTATCCTCTCCCCTGCAGCAGTGTCCCGCGCAGGTCCGTTCCTCTCTGCTCAGCCCGAGCTTGATGCTGCCGTTATCCTCTCTGCTCAGCCTCTCCCCGGCGCTGCCTTTATCCATTCCCCTGCAGCAGTGTCCCGCGCCGGTACGTTCCTCTCTGCTCAGCCAGAGACTGGCGCTGCCTTTATAGTCTCCCCTGCAGCAGTGTTCCGCGCAGGTCCGTTTCTCTCTGCTCAGCCTCGAGCTTGGCGCTCCCTTTATCCTCTCCCCTGCGGCAGTGTCCCGCGAAGGTCCGTTCCTCTCTGCTCAGCCCGAGCCTGGCGCTGCCTTAATCCTCTCCCCTGCAGCAGTGTCCCGCGCAGGTCCGTTTCTCTCTGCTCAGCCTCTCCCCTGGCGCTGCCTTTATCTTCTCCCCTGCAGCAGTGTCCCGCGCAGGTCCGTTTCTCTTTGCTAAGCCGCTCCCCTGGCGCTGCCATTATCCTCTCCCCTGCAGCAGTGTCCCGCGCAGGTCTGTTCCTCTCGTCTCAGCCTGTCCCCTGGCGGTGCCTTTATCCTCTCCCCTGCAGCAGTGTCCCGCGCAGGTCCGTTCCTCTCTGCTCAGCCCGAGCCTGGCGCTGCCTTTATCCTCTCCCCTGCAGCAGTGTCCCGCGCCGGTCCACCCCTCTCTGCTCAGCCCGAGCCTGGCACTGCCTTTATCCTTTCTGCTCAGCCTCTCCCCTGGCACTGCCTTTATCCTCTCCACTGCAGCAGTGTCCCGCGCAGGTCCGTTCCTCTCTGCTCAGCCCGAGCCTGTCGCTGCCTTTATCCTCTTCCCTGCAGCAGTGTGCCGCGCAGGTCTGCTCCTGTCTGTTCAGCACGAGCCTGGCGCTGCCTTTATCCTCTCCCCTGCAGCAGTGTCCCGCGCAGGCCCACCCCTCTCTGCTCAGCCCGAGCCTGGTGCAGCCTTTATCCTCGCCCCTGCAGCAGTGTCCCGCGCTGGTCCGTTTCTCTCTGCACAGCCTCGAGCTTGGCGCTCCCGTTATCCTCTCCCCTGCGGCAGTGTCCCGCGAAGGTCCGTTCCTCTCTGCTCAGCCCGAGCCTGGCGCTGCCTTTATCCTCTCCCCTGGCGCTGCCTTTATCCATTCCCCTGCAGCACAGTGTCCCGCGCAGGTCCGTTCCTCTCTGCTCAACCCGAGCCTGGCGCTGCCTTTATCCTCTCCCCTGGAGCACAGTGTCCCGCGCAGGTCCGTTCCTCTCGGCTCAGCCTGTCCCCTGGCGCTGCCTTTATCCTCTCCCCTGCAGCAGTGTCCCGCGCAGGTCCGTTCCTCTCTGCTCAGCCCGAGTCTGGTGCTGCCTTTATCCTCTCCCCTGCAGCAGTGTCCCGCGCCGGTCCGCCCCTCTCTGCTCAGCCCGAGCCTGGCGCTGCCTTTATCCTTTCTGCTCAGCCTCTCCCCTGTCACTGCCTTTATCCTCTCCCCTTCAGCAGTGTCCCGCACAGGTCCGTTCCTCTCTGCTCAGCCCGAGCCTGTCGCAGCCTTTATCCTCTCCCCTGCAGCAGTGTGCCGCGCAGGTCTGCTCCTGTCTGTTCAGCCCGAGCCTGGCGCTGCCTTTATCCTCTCCCCTGCAGCAGTGTCCCGCGCAGGCCCACCCCTCTCTGCTCAGCCCGAGCCTGGTGCTGCCTTTATCCTCTCCCCTGCAGCTGTGTCCCGCGCAGGTCCGTTCCTCTCTGCTCTGCCCGAGCCTGGCGCTGCCTTTATCCTCTCCCCTGCAGCAGTGTCCCGCGCTGGCCCACCCCTCTCTGCTCAGCCAGAGCCTGGCGCTGCCTTTATCCTCTCCCCTGCAGCAGTGTCCCGCGCAGGTCCGTTCCTCTCTGCTCTGCCCGAGCCTGGCGCTGCCTTAATCCTCTCCCCTGCAGCAGTGTCCCGCGCAGGCCCACCCCTCTCTGCTCAGCCCGAGCCTGACGCTGCATTTATCCTCTCCCCTGCAGCAGTGTCCCGCGCAGGTCCGCCCCTCTCCGCTAAGCCCGAGCCTGGCGCTGCCTTTATCCTTACTGCTCAGCCTGTCCCCTGGCGCTGCCTTTATCCTCTCCCCTGCAGCAGTGTCGCGCGCAGGTCCCTTCCTCTCTGCTCAGCCCGAGGCTGATGCTGCCTTTATCCTCTCTGCTGAGCCTGTCCCCTGGCGCTGCCTTTATCCTCTCCCCTGTAGCAGTGTCCCGCGCACGTCCGTTCCTCTCTGCTCAGCCCGAGCCTGGCGCTGCTTTTATCCGCACCCCTGCAGCAGTGTCCTGCGCAGGTCCGTTCCTCTCTGCTCAGCCCGAGGCTGATGCTGCCTTTATCCTCTCTGCTCAGCCTGTCCCCTGGCGCTGCCTTTATCCTCTCCCCTGTAGCAGTGTCCCGCGCACGTCCGTATCTCTCTGTTCAGCCTCGAGCCAGGCACTGCCTTTATCCTTACCCCTGCAGCAGTGTCCCGCTCAGGTCCGCTCCTCTCTGCTCAGCACCGAGCCTGGGGCTGTCTTTATCCTCTCCCCTGCAGCAGTGTCCCGCGCAGGTCCGTTCCTCTCTGCTCAGCCCGATCTTGATGCTGCCGTTATCCTCTCTGCTCAGCCTCTCCCCTGGCGCTGCCTTTATTCATTCCCCTGCAGCAGTGTCCCGCGCCGGTACGTTCCTCTCTGCTCAGCCCGAGACTGGCGCTGCCTTTATACTCTCCCCTGCAGCAGTGTTCCGCGCAGGTCCGTTTCTCTGTGCTCAGCCTCGCGCTTGGCGCTCCCTTTATCCTCTCCCCTGCGGCAGTGTCCCGCGAAGGTCCGTTCCGCTCTGCTCAGCCCGAGCCTGGCGCTGCCTTAATCCTCTCCCCTGCAGCAGTGTCCCGCGCAGGTCCGTTTCTCTCTGCTCAGCCTCTCCCCTGGCGCTGCCTTTATCCTCTCCCCTGCAGCACTGTCCCGCGCAGGTCCGTTCTTCTCTGCTCAGCCCGAGCCTGGCGCTGCCTTTATCCTTTATGCTCAGCCTCTCGCCTGGCGCTGCCTTTATCTTCTCCCCTGCAGCAGTGTCCCGCGCAGGTCCGTTTCTCTTTGCTAAGCCGCTCCCCTGGCGCTGCCATTATCCTCTCCCCTGCAGCAGTGTCCCGCGCAGGTCCGTTCCTCTCTGCTCAGCCTCGAGCCTGGCGCTGCATTTATCCTCTCCCCTGGCGCTGCCTTTATCCTCTCCCCTGCAGCACAGTGTCCCGCGCAGGTCCGTTCGTCTCTGCTCAGCCCGAGCCTGGCGCTGCCTTTATCCTCTCCCCTGCAGCAGTGTCCCGCGCAGCTCCGTTTCTCACTGCTCAGTCTCGAGCTTGGCGCTCCCTTTATCCTCTCCCCTGCGGCAGTGTCCCGCGAAGGTCCGTTCCTCTCTGCTCAGCCCGAGCCTGGCGCTGCCTTTATCCTCTCCCCTGGCGCTGCCTTTATCCTCTCCCCTGCAGCACAGTGTCGCGCGCAGATCCGTTCCTCTCTGCTCAGCCCGAGCCTAGCGCTGCCTTTATCCTCTCCCCTGCAGCACAGTGTCCCGCGCAGGTCCGTTCCTCTCTGCTCAGCCCGAGCCTGGTGCTGCCTGTACCCTCTCCCTTACAGCAGTGTCCCGCGCAGGCCCGCCCCTCTCTGCTCAGCCCGAGCCTGGCGCTGCCTTTTTTCCTTTCTGCTCAGTCTCTCCCCTGGCGCTGTCTTTATCCTCTCCCCTGCAGCAGTGTCCCGCGCAGGTCCGTTTCTCTCTGCTCAGCCTCGAGCTTGGCGCTCCCTTTATCCTCTCCCCTGCGGCAGTGTCCCGCGAAGGTCCGTTCCGCTCTGCTCAGCCCGAGCCTGGCGCTGCCTTTATCCTCTCCCCTGGCGCTGCCTCTATCCTCTCCCCAGCAGCACAGTGTCCCGCGCAGATCCGTTCCTCTCTGACAAGCCCGAGCCTGGCGCTGTCTTTATCCTCTCCCCTGCAGCACAGTGTCCCGCGCAGGTCCGTTCCTCTCTGCTCAGCCCGAGCCTGGCGCTGCCTTTATCCTCTCCCCTGCAGCAGTGACCCGCACAGGTCCGTTCCTCTCTGCTCTGCCCGAGCCTGGCGCTGCCTTAATCCTCTCCCCTGCAGCAGTGTCCCGCGCAGGCCCACCCCTCTCTGCTCAGCCCGAGCCAGACGCTGCATTTATTCTCTCCCCTGCAGCAGTGTCCCGCGCAGGTCCGCCCCTCTCCGCTAAGCCCGAGCCTGGCGCTGCCTTTATCCTCACTGCTCAGCCTGTCCCCTGGCGCTGCCTTTATCCTCTCCCCTGCAGCAGTGTCGCGCGCAGGTCCCTTCCTCTCTGCTCAGCCCGAGGCTGATGCTGCCTTTATCCTCACTGCTGAGCCTGTCCCCTGGCGCTGCCTTTATCCTCTCCCCTGTAGCAGTGTCCCGCGCACGTCCGTTCCTCTCTGCTCAGCCCGAGCCTGGCGCTGCTTTTATCCGCACCCCTGCAGCAGTGTCCTGCGCAGGTCCGTTCCTCTCTGCTCAGCCCGAGGCTGATGCTGCCTTTATCCTCTCTGCTCAGCCTGTCCCCTGGCGCTGCCTTTATCCTCTCCCCTGTAGCAGTGTCCCGCGCACGTCCGTTTCTCTCTGCTCAGCCTCGAGCCAGGCACTGCCTTTATCCTTACCCCTGCAGCAGTGTCCCGCTCAGGTCCGCTCCTCTCTGCTCAGCACCGAGCCTGGGGCTGTCTTTATGCTCTCCCCTGCAGCAGTGTCCCGCGCAGGTCCGTTCCTCTCTGCTCAGCCCGAGCTTGATGCTGCCGTTATCCTCTCTGCTCAGCCTCTCCCCTGGCGCTGCCTTTATCCATTCCCCTGCAGCAGTATCCCGCGCCGGTACGTTCCTCTCTGCTCAGCCCGAGACTGGCGCTCCCTTTATCCTCTCCCCTGCGGCAGTGTCCCGCGAAGGACCGTTCCTCTCTGCTCAGCCCGAGCCTGGCGCTGCCTTAATCCTCTCCCCTGCAGCAGTGTCCCGCGCAGGTCCGTTTCTCTCTGCTCAGCCTCTCCCCTGGCGCTGCCTTTATCCTCTCCCCTGCAGCAGTGTCCCGCGCAGGTCCGTTCTTCTCTGCTCAGCCCGAGCCTGGCGCTGCCTTTATCCTTTCTGCTCAGCCTCTCGCCTGGCGCTGGCTTTATCTTCTCCCCTGCAGCAGTGTCCCGCGCAGGTCCGTTTCTCTTTGCTAAGCCGCTCCCCTGGCGCTGCCATTGTCCTCTCCCCTGCAGCAGTGTCCCGCGCAGGTCCGTTCCTCTCTGCTCAGCCTCGAGCCTGGCGCTGCATTTATCCTCTCCCCTGGCGCTGCCTTTATCCTCTCCCCTGCAGCACAGTGTCCCGCGCAGGTCCGTTCGTCTCTGCTCAGCCTGAGCCTGGCGCTGCCTTTATCCTCTCCCCTGCAGCAGTGTCCCGCGCAGGTCCGTTTCTCACTGCTCAGTCTCGAGCTTGGCGCTCCCTTTATCCTCTCCCCTGCGGCAGTGTCCCGCGAAGGTCCGTTCCTCCCCGCTCAGCCCGAGCCTGGCGCTGCCTTTATCCTCCCCCTGGCGCTGCCTTTATCCTCTCCCCTGCAGCAGTGTCCCGCGCAGGTCCGTTCCTCTCTGCTCAGCCCGAGCCTGGTGCTGCCTTTATCCTCTCCCCTGCAGCAGTGTCCCGCACAGGCCCGCCCCTCTCTGCTCAGCCCGAGCCTGGCGCTGCCTTTTTTCCTTTCTGCTCAGTCTCTCCCCTGGCGCTGCCTTTATCCTCTCCCCTGCAGCAGTGTCCCGCGCAGGTCCGTTCCTCTCTGCTCAGCCTCGAGCTTGGCGCTCCCTTTATCCTCTCCCCTGCGGCAGTGTCCCGCGAAGGTCCGTTCCTCTCTGCTCACCCCGAGCCTGGCGCTCCCTTTATCCTCTCCCCTGCAGCACAGTGTCCCGCGCAGGTCCGTTCCTCTCTGACAAGCCCGAGCCTGGCGCTGCCTTTATCCTCTCCCATGCAGCAGTGTCCCGCGCATGTCCGCCCCTCTCTGCTCAGCCCGAGCCTGGCGCTGCCTTTATCCTTTCCCCTGCAGCAGTGTCCCGCGCAGGTCCGTTTCTCTCTGCTAAGCCGCTCCCCTGGCGCTGCCTTTATCCTCTCCCCTGCAGCAGTGTCCCGCGCAGGTACGTTCCTCTCTCCTCAGACTCGAGCCTGGCGCTGCCTTTATCCTCTCCTCTGGCGCTGCCTTTATCCTCTCCCCTGCAGCACAGTGTCCCGCGCAGGTCCGTTCCTCTCTGCTCAGCCCGTGCCTGGCGCTGCCTTTATCCTCTCCACTGCAGCACAGTGTCCCGCGCAGGTCCGTTCCTCTCTGCTCAGCCCGAGCCTGGCGCTGCCTTTATCCTCTCCCCAGCAGCAGTGTCCCGCGCAGGCCCACCCCTCTCTGCTCAGGCCGAGCGTGGCGCTGCCTTTATCCTCTCCCCTGCAGCAGTGTCCCGCGCTGGTCCGTTCCTCTCTGCTCTGCCCGAGCCTGGCGCTGCCTTTATCCTCTCCCCTGTACCAGTGTCCCGCGCTGATCCGCCCCTCTCTGCTCAGCCTCTCCCCTGGCACTGCCTTTATCCTCTCACCTGCAGCAGTGTCCCGCGCAGGTCCGCCCCTCTCCACTCAGCCTCTCCGCTGGCGCTGCCTTTATCCTCTCCCTTGCAGCAGTGTCCCGCGCAAGTCCGCCCCTCTCTGCTCAGCCTCTCTGCTGGCGCTGCCTTTATCCTCTCCCCTGCAGCAGTGTCCCGCGCAGGTCCATGTCTCTCTGCTCAGCCTCGAACCTGGCGCTGCCTTTATCCTCTCCCCTGCAGCAGTGTCACGCGCTTGTCCGCCCCTCTCTGCTGAGCCCGAGCCTGGCGCTGCCTTTATCCTCTCCCCTGCAGCAGTGTCCCGCGCAGGTCCGTTCCTCTCTGCTCAGCACGAGCCTGGCGCTGCCTTTGTCCTCTCCCTGGCAGAAGTGTCCCGTGCAGGTCCGTGTCTCTCTGCTCAGCCTTGAGCCTGGTGCTCCCTTTATCCTCTCCCCTGCAGCACAGTGTCCCGCACAGTTCCGTTCCTCTCTGCACAGCCCGAGCCTGTAGCTGCCTTTACCTCTCCCCTACAGCAGTGTCCCGCGCAGGTCCGTTTCTCTCTGCACAACCTCGAGCTTGGCGCTCCCTTTGTCCTCTCCCCTGCAGCAGTGTCCCGCGCAGGTCCGTTCCTCTCTGCTCAGCCTCGAGCTTGGCGCTCCCTTTATCCTCTCCCCTGCGGCAGTGTCCCGCGAAGGTCCGTTCCTCTCTGCTCACCCCGAGCCTGGCGCTCCCTTTATCCTCTCCCCTGCAGCACAGTGTCCCGCGCAGGTCCGTTCCTCTCTGACAAGCCCGAGCCTGGCGCTGCCTTTATCCTCTCCCATGCAGCAGTGTCCCGCGCATGTCCGCCCCTCTCTGCTCAGCCCGAGCCTGGCGCTGCCTTTATCCTTTCCCCTGCAGCAGTGTCCCGCGCAGGTCCGTTTCTCTCTGCTAAGCCGCTCCCCTGGCGCTGCCTTTATCCTCTCCCCTGCAGCAGTGTCCCGCGCAGGTACGTTCCTCTCTCCTCAGCCTCGAGCCTGGCGCTGCCTTTATCCTCTCCTCTGGCGCTGCCTTTATCCTCTCCCCTGCAGCACAGTGTCCCGCGCAGGTCCGTTCCTCTCTGCTCAGCCCGTGCCTGGCGCTGCCTTTATCCTCTCCACTGCAGCACAGTGTCCCGCGCAGGTCCGTTCCTCTCTGCTCAGCCCGAGCCTGGCGCTGCCTTTATCCTCTCCCCAGCAGCAGTGTCCCGCGCAGGCCCACCCCTCTCTGCTCAGGCCGAGCCTGGCGCTGCCTTTATCCTCTCCCCTGCAGCAGTGTCCCGCGCTGGTCCGTTCCTCTCTGCTCTGCCCGAGCCTGGCGCTGCCTTTATCCTCTCCCCTGTACCAGTGTCCCGCGCTGATCCGCCCCTCTCTGCTCAGCCTCTCCCCTGGCACTGCCTTTATCCTCTCACCTGCAGCAGTGTCCCGCGCAGGTCCGCCCCTCTCCACTCAGCCTCTCCGCTGGCGCTGCCTTTATCCTCTCCCTTGCAGCAGTGTCCCGCGCAAGTCCGCCCCTCTCTGCTCAGCCTCTCTGCTGGCGCTGCCTTTATCCTCTCCCCTGCAGCAGTGTCCCGCGCAGGTCCATGTCTCTCTGCTCAGCCTCGAACCTGGCGCTGCCTTTATCCTCTCCCCTGCAGCAGTGTCACGCGCTGGTCCGCCCCTCTCTGCTGAGCCCGAGCCTGGCGCTGCCTTTATCCTCTCCCCTGCAGCAGTGTCCCGCGCAGGTCCGTTCCTCTCTGCTCAGCACGAGCCTGGCGCTGCCTTTGTCCTCTCCCTGGCAGAAGTGTCCCGTGCAGGTCCGTGTCTCTCTGCTCAGCCTTGAGCCTGGTGCTCCCTTTATCCTCTCCCCTGCAGCAGTGTCCCGCGCAGGTATGCTCCTGTCTGTTCAGCCAGAGCCTGGCGCTGCCTTTAGCCTCTCCCCTGCAGCAGTGTCCCGCGCAGGTCAGTTCCTCTCTGCTCAGCCCGAGCCTGACGCTGCCTTTATCCTCTCCCCTGCAGCAGTGTCCCGCGCAGGTCCACTCCTCTCTGCTCAGCACCGAGCCTGGTGCTGTCTTTATCCTCTCTGCTCAGCCTGTCCCCTGGCGCTGCCTTTATCCTCTCCCCTGCAGCAGTGTTCAACGCAGGTCCGTTCCTCTCTGCTCAGCCCGAGGCTGATGCTGCCTTTATCCTCTCTGCTCAGCCTGTCCCCTGGCGCTGCCTTTATCCTCTCCCCTGCAGCAGTGTCCCGCGCAGGTCCGTTCCTCTCTGCTCAGCCCGAGCCTGGTGCTGCTTTTATCCTCTCCCCTGCAGCAGTGTCCCGCGCAGGTCCATTTCTCTCTGCTCAGCCTCGAGCCAGGCACTGCCTTTATCCTTACACCTGCAGCAGTGACCCGCGCAGGTCTGCTCCTCTCTGCTCAGCACCGAGCCTGGGGCTGTCTTTATCCTCTCCCCTGCAGCAGTGTCCCGCGCAGGTCCGTTCCTCTCTGCTCAGCCCGAGCCTGATGCTGCCGTTACCCTCTCTGCTCAGCCTCTCCCCTGGCGCTGCCTTTATCCTCTCCCCTGCAGCAGTGTCCCGCGCAGGTCCGTTTCTCTCTGCTCAGCCTCGAGCCAGGCACTGCCTTTATCCTCTCCCCTGCAGCAGTGTCCCGCGCAGGTCCGTTTCTCTCTGCTCAGCCTCTCCCCGGCGCTGCCTTTATCCTCTCCCCTGCAGCAGTGTCCCGCGTAGGTCCGCTCCTCTCTGCTCAGCACCGAGCCTGGCGCTGTCTTTATCCTCTCCTTTGCAGCAGCGCTCCCCCGCAGGTCCGTTCCTCTCTGCTCAGCCCGAGCCTGATGCTGCCGTAATCCTCTCTGCTCAGCCCCTCCGCTGGCGCTGCCTTTATCCTCTCCCCTGCAGCAGTGTCCTGCGCAGGTCCGTTCCTCTCTGCTCAGCCCGAGACTGGCGCTGCCTTTATACTCTCCCCTGCAGCAGTGTTCCGCGCAGGTCCGTTTCTCTCTGCTCAGCCTCGAGCCTGGCACTGCCTTTATCCTTACCCCGTCAGCAGTGTCTCGCGCAGGTCCGTTCCTCTCTGCTCAGCCCGTGCCTAGCACTGCCTTTATCCTCTCCCCTGCAGCACAGTGTCCCGCGCAGGTCCGTTCCTCTCTGCTCAGCCCGAGCCTGGCGCTGCCTTTATCCTCTCCCCTGCAGCAGTGTCTCGCGCAGGTCCGCCCCTCTCTGCTCAGCCCGAGCCTGGCGCTGCCTTTATCCTCTCCCCTGCAGCACAGTGTCCCGCGCAGGTCCGTTCCTCTCTGCTCAGCCCGAGCCTGGCGCTGCCTTTATCCTCTCCCCTGCAGCAGTGTCCCACGCAGGTCCGCCACTCTCTGCTCAGCCTCTCCGCTGTCGCTGCCTTTATCCTCTCCCCTGCAGCAGTGTCCCGCGCAGGTCCGCTCCTCTCTGCTCAGCACCGAGCCTGGCGCTGTCTTTATCCTCTCCCCTGCAGCAGTGCTCCCCCGCAGGTCCGTTCCTCTCTGCTCAGCCCGAGCCTGATGCTGCCGTTATCCTCTCTGCTCAGCCCCTCCGCTGGCGCTGCCTTTATCCTCTCCCCTGCAGCAGTGTCCTGCGCAGGTCCGTTCCACTCTGCTCAGCCCGAGACTGGCGCTGCTTTTATACTCTCCCCTGCAGCAGTGTTCCGCGCAGGTCCGTTTCTCTCTGCTCAGCCTCGAGCCTGGCACTGCCTTTATCCTTACCCCTACAGCACAGTGTCCCGCGCAGGTCCGTTCCTCTCTGCTCTGCCCGAGCTTGGCGCTGCCTTTATCCTCTCCCCTGCAGCAGTGTCCCGCGCAGATCCGCTCCTCTCTGCTCAGCCCCGAGCCAGGCGCAGCCTTTATCATCTCCCCTGCAGCAGTGTCCCGCGAAGGTCCGTTCCTCTCTGCTCAGCCCAAGCCTGGCGCTGCCTTTATCCTCTCCCCTGGCGCTGCCTTTATCCTCTCCCCTGCAGCACAGTGTCCCGCGCAGGCCCGTTCCTCTCTGCTCAGCCCGAGCCTGGCGCTGCCTTTATCCTCTCCCCTGCAGCAGTGTCCCGCGCAGGTATGCTCCTGTCTGTTCAGCCCGAGCCTGGCACTGCCTTTATCCTCTCCCCTGCAGGAGTGTCCCGCGCAGGTCCGTTCCTCTCTGCTCAGCCCGAGCCTGGCGCTGCATTTATCCTCTCCCCTGCAGCAGTGTCCCGCGCAGGTCCGCTCCTCTCTGCTCAGCACCGAGCCTGGTGCTGTCTTTATCCTCTCCCCTGCAGCAGTGTCCCGCGCAGATCCGTTCCTCTCTGCTCAGCCCGAGCCTGACGCTGCCTTTATCCTCACCCCTGCAGCAGTGTCCCGCGCAGGTCCGCCCCTCTCCGCTAAGCCCGAGCCCGGCGCTGCCTTTATCCTCTCTGCTCAGCCTGTCCCCTGGCGCTGCCTTTATCCTCTCCCCTGCAGCAGTGTTCAACGCAGGTCCGTTCCTCTCTGCTCAGCCCGAGGCTGATGCTGCCTTTATCCTCTCTGCTCAGCCTGTCCCCTGGCGCTGCCTTTATCCTCTCCCCTGCAGCAGTGTCCCGCGCAGGTCCGTTCCTCTCTGCTCAGCCCGAGCCTGGTGCTGCTTTTATCCTCTCCCCTGCAGCAGTGTCCCGCGCAGGTCCGTTTCTCTCTGCTCAGCCTCGAGCCAGGCACTGCCTTTATCCTTACCACTGCAGCAGTGTCCCGCGCAGGTCTGCTCCTCTCTGCTCAGCACCGAGCCTGGGGCTGTCTTTATCCTCTCCACTGCAGCAGAGTCCCGCGCAGGTCCGTTCCTCTCTGCTCAGCCCGAGACTGGCGCTGCCTTTATACTCTCCCCTGCAGCAGTGTTCCGCGCAGGTCCGTTCCTCTCTGCTCTGCCCCTCCGCTGGCGCTGCCTTTATACTCTCCCCTGCAGCAGTGTTCCGCGCAGGTCCGTTCCTCTCTGCTCAGCCCGAGACTGGCGCTGCCTTTATACTCTCCCCTGCAGCAGTGTTCCGCGCAGGTCCGTTTCTCTCTGCTCAGCCTCGAGCCTGGCACTGCCTTTATCCTTACCCCTGCAGCAGTGTCCCGCGCAGGTCCGCCCCTCTCTGCTCAGCCCGAGCCTGGCGCTGCCTTTATCCTTTCTGCTCAGCCTCTCCCCTGGCCCTGCCTTTATCCTCTCCCCTGCAGCAGTGTCCCGCGCAAGTCCATTTCTCTCTGCTAAGCCGCTCCCCTGGCGCTGCCTTTATCCTCTCCCCTGCAGCAGTGTCCCGCGCAGTTCCGTTCCTCTCTGCTCAGCCTCGAGCCTGGCGCTGCCTTTATCCTCTCCACTGGCGCTGCCTTTATCCTCTCCCCTGCAGCAGTGTCCCGCGCAGATCCGCCTCTCTCTGCTAAACCGCTCCCCTGGCGCTGCCTTTATCCTCTCCCCTGCAGCAGTGTCCCGTGCAGGTCCGTTTCTCTCTGCTCAGCCTCGAGCTTGGCGCTCCCTTTATCCTCTCCCCTGTGGCAGTGTCCAGCGAAGGTCCGTTCCTCTCTGCTCAGCCCGAGCCTGGCGCTGCCTCTATCCTCTCCCCTGGCGCTGCCTTTATCCTCTCCCCTGCAGCACAGTGTCCCGCGCAGATCCGTTCCTCTCTGACAAGCCCGAGCCTGGCGCTGTCTTTATCCTCTCCCATGCAGCAGTGTCCCGCGCAGGTCCGCCCCTCTCTGCTCAGCCCGAGCTTGGCGCTGCCTTTATCCTTTCTGCTCAGCCTCTCCCCTGGCGCTGCCTTTATCCTCTCCCCTGCAGCTGTGTCCCGCGCAGGTCCGTTTCTCTCTGCTAAGCCGCTCCCCTGGCGCTGCCTTTATCCTCTCCCCTGCAGCGCAGTGTCCCGCGCAGGTCCGTTTCTCTCTGCTCAGCCCGAGCCTGGCGCTGCCTTTATCCTCTCCCCTGCAGCAGTGTCCCGCGCAGGTCCGCCCCTCTCTGCTCAGCCCGAGCCTGGCGCTGCCGTTATCCTCTCCCCTGCAGCAGTGTCCCGCGCTGGTCCGTTTCTCTCTGCTAAGCCGCTCCACTGGCGCTGCCTTTATCCTCTCCCCTGCAGCAGTGTCCCGCGCAGGTCCGTTCCCCTCTGCTCAGCCTTTCGCCTGGCGCTGCCTTGATCCTCTCCCCTGCAGCTGTGTCCCGCGCAGGTCCGTTTCTCTCTGCTAAGCCGCTCCCCTGGCGCTGCCTTTATCCTCTCCCCTGCAGCGCAGTGTCCCGCGCAGGTCCGTTTCTCTCTGCTCAGCCCGAGCCTGGCGCTGCCTTTATCCTCTCCCCTGCAGCAGTGTCCCGCGCAGGTCCGCCCCTCTCTGCTCAGCCCGAGCCTGGCGCTGCCTTTATCCTCTCCCCAGCAGCAGTGTCCCCCGCAGGCCCACCCCTCTCTGCTCAGCCCGAGCCTGGCGCTGCCTTTATCCTCTCCCCTGCAGCAGTGTCCCGCGCTGGTCCGTTTCTCTCTGCTAAGCCGCTCCACTGGCGCTGCCTTTATCCTCTCCCCTGCAGCAGTGTCCCGCGCAGGTCCGTTCCCCTCTGCTCAGCCTCGAGCCTGGCGCTGCCTTTATCCTTTCGCCTGGCGCTGCCTTGATCCTCACCCCTGCAGCACAGTGTCCCGCGCAGGTCCGTTCCTCTCTGCTCAGCGCGTGCCTGGCGCTGCCTTTAAACTCTCCCCTGCAGCACAGTGTCCCGCATAGGTCCGTTCCTCTCTGCTCTGCCCGAGCCTGGCGCTGCCTTTATCCTCTCCCCTGCAGCAGTGTCCCGCGCAGGTCCGCCCCTCTCTGCTCAGCCCGAGCCTGGCGCCGCCTTTATCCTCTCCCCTGCAGCAGTGTCCCGCGCAGGTACGCCCCTCTCCGCTAAGCCCGAGCCTGGCGCTGCCTTTATCCTCCCTCCTCAGCCTGTCCCCTGGCGCTGCCTTTATCCTCATCCCCTGCAGCAGTGTCCCGCGCAGGTCCGTTCCTCTCTGCTCAGCCCGTGCCTGGCGCTGCCTTTATCCTCTCCCCTGCAGCAGTGTCCCGCGCATGTCTGCTCCTGTCTGTTCAGCCCGAGCTTGGCGCTGCCTTTATCCTCTCACCTGCAGCAGTGTCCCGCGCAGATCCGCTCCTCTCTGCTCAGCCCCGAGCCAGGCGCAGCCTTTATCATCTCCCCTGCGGCAGTGTCCCGCGAAGGTCCGATCCTCTCTGCTCAGCCCGAGCCTGGCGCTGCCTTTATCCTCTCCCCTGGCGCTACCTTTATCCTCTCACCTGCAGCACAGTGTCCCGCGCAGGCCCGTTCCTCTCTGCTCAGTCCGAGTCTGGCGCTGCCTTTATCCTCTCCCCTGCAGCAGTGTCCCGCGCAGGTATGCTCCTGTCTGTTCAGCCAGAGCCTGGCGCTGCCTTTATCCTCTCCCCTGCAGCAGTGTCCCGCGCAGGTCAGTTCCTCTCTGCTCAGCCCGAGCCTGACGCTGCCTTTATCCTCTCCCCTGCAGCAGTGTCCCGCGCAGGTCCACTCCTCTCTGCTCAGCACCGAGCCTGGTGCTGTCTTTATCCTCTCTGCTCAGCCTGTCCCCTGGCGCTGCCTTTATCCTCTCACCTGCAGCAGTGTTCAACGCAGGTCCGTTCCTCTCTGCTCAGCCCGAGGCTGATGCTGCCTTTATCCTCTCTGCTCAGCCTGTCCCCTGGCGCTGCCTTTATCCTCTCCCCTGCAGCAGTGTCCCGCGCAGGTCCGTTCCTCTCTGCTCAGCCCGAGCCTGGTGCTGCTTTTATCCTCTCCCCTGCAGCAGTGTCCCGCGCAGGTCCATTTCTCTCTGCTCAGCCTCGAGCCAGGCACTGCCTTTATCCTTACACCTGCAGCAGTGACCCGCGCAGGTCTGCTCCTCTCTGCTCAGCACCGAGCCTGGGGCTGTCTTTATCCTCTCCCCTGCAGCAGTGTCCCGCGCAGGTCCGTTCCTCTCTGCTCAGCCCGAGCCTGATGCTGCCGTTACCCTCTCTGCTCAGCCTCTCCCCTGGCGCTGCCTTTATCCTCTCCCCTGCAGCAGTGTCCCGCGCAGGTCCGTTTCTCTCTGCTCAGCCTCGAGCCAGGCACTGCCTTTATCCTCTCCCCTGCAGCAGTGTCCCGCGCAGGTCCGTTTCTCTCTGCTCAGCCTCTCCCCGGCGCTGCCTTTATCCTCTCCCCTGCAGCAGTGTCCCGCGTAGGTCCGCTCCTCTCTGCTCAGCACCGAGCCTGGCGCTGTCTTTATCCTCTCCTTTGCAGCAGCGCTCCCCCGCAGGTCCGTTCCTCTCTGCTCAGCCCGAGCCTGATGCTGCCGTAATCCTCTCTGCTCAGCCCCTCCGCTGGCGCTGCCTTTATCCTCTCCCCTGCAGCAGTGTCCTGCGCAGGTCCGTTCCTCTCTGCTCAGCCCGAGACTGGCGCTGCCTTTATACTCTCCCCTGCAGCAGTGTTCCGCGCAGGTCCGTTTCTCTCTGCTCAGCCTCGAGCCTGGCACTGCCTTTATCCTTACCCCGTCAGCAGTGTCTCGCGCAGGTCCGTTCCTCTCTGCTCAGCCCGTGCCTAGCACTGCCTTTATCCTCTCCCCTGCAGCACAGTGTCCCGCGCAGGTCCGTTCCTCTCTGCTCAGCCCGAGCCTGGCGCTGCCTTTATCCTCTCCCCTGCAGCAGTGTCTCGCGCAGGTCCGCCCCTCTCTGCTCAGCCCGAGCCTGGCGCTGCCTTTATCCTCTCCCCTGCAGCACAGTGTCCCGCGCAGGTCCGTTCCTCTCTGCTCAGCCCGAGCCTGGCGCTGCCTTTATCCTCTCCCCTGCAGCAGTGTCCCACGCAGGTCCGCCACTCTCTGCTCAGCCTCTCCGCTGTCGCTGCCTTTATCCTCTCCCCTGCAGCAGTGTCCCGCGCAGGTCCGCTCCTCTCTGCTCAGCACCGAGCCTGGCGCTGTCTTTATCCTCTCCCCTGCAGCAGTGCTCCCCCGCAGGTCCGTTCCTCTCTGCTCAGCCCGAGCCTGATGCTGCCGTTATCCTCTCTGCTCAGCCCCTCCGCTGGCGCTGCCTTTATCCTCTCCCCTGCAGCAGTGTCCTGCGCAGGTCCGTTCCACTCTGCTCAGCCCGAGACTGGCGCTGCTTTTATACTCTCCCCTGCAGCAGTGTTCCGCGCAGGTCCGTTTCTCTCTGCTCAGCCTCGAGCCTGGCACTGCCTTTATCCTTACCCCTACAGCACAGTGTCCCGCGCAGGTCCGTTCCTCTCTGCTCAGCCCGAGCTTGGCGCTGCCTTTATCCTCTCCCCTGCAGCAGTGTCCCGCGCAGATCCGCTCCTCTCTGCTCAGCCCCGAGCCAGGCGCAGCCTTTATCATCTCCCCTGCAGCAGTGTCCCGCGAAGGTCCGTTCCTCTCTGCTCAGCCCGAGCCTGGCGCTGCCTTTATCCTCTCCCCTGGCGCTGCCTTTATCCTCTCCCCTGCAGCACAGTGTCCCGCGCAGGCCCGTTCCTCTCTGCTCAGCCCGAGCCTGGCGCTGCCTTTATCCTCTCCCCTGCAGCAGTGTCCCGCGCAGGTATGCTCCTGTCTGTTCTGCCCGAGCCTGGCACTGCCTTTATCCTCTCCCCTGCAGGAGTGTCCCGCGCAGGTCCGTTCCTCTCTGCTCAGCCCGAGCCTGGCGCTGCATTTATCCTCTCCCCTGCAGCAGTGTCCCGCGCAGGTCCGCTCCTCTCTGCTCAGCACCGAGCCTGGTGCTGTCTTTATCCTCTCCCCTGCAGCAGTGTCCCGCGCAGATCCGTTCCTCTCTGCTCAGCCCGAGCCTGACGCTGCCTTTATCCTCACCCCTGCAGCAGTGTCCCGCGCAGGTCCGCCCCTCTCCGCTAAGCCCGAGCCCGGCGCTGCCTTTATCCTCTCTGCTCAGCCTGTCCCCTGGCGCTGCCTTTATCCTCTCCCCTGCAGCAGTGTTCAACGCAGGTCCGTTCCTCTCTGCTCAGCCCGAGGCTGATGCTGGCTTTATCCTCTCTGCTCAGCCTGTCCCCTGGCGCTGCCTTTATCCTCTCCCCTGCAGCAGTGTCCCGCGCAGGTCCGTTCCTCTCTGCTCAGCCCGAGCCTGGTGCTGCTTTTATCCTCTCCCCTGCAGCAGTGTCCCGCGCAGGTCCGTTTCTCTCTGCTCAGCCTCGAGCCAGGCACTGCCTTTATCCTTACCACTGCAGCAGTGTCCCGCGCAGGTCTGCTCCTCTCTGCTCAGCACCGAGCCTGGGGCTGTCTTTATCCTCTCCACTGCAGCAGAGTCCCGCGCAGGTCCGTTCCTCTCTGCTCAGCCCGAGACTGGCGCTGCCTTTATACTCTCCCCTGCAGCAGTGTTCCGCGCAGGTCCGTTCCTCTCTGCTCTGCCCCTCCGCTGGCGCTGCCTTTATACTCTCCCCTGCAGCAGTGTTCCGCGCAGGTCCGTTCCTCTCTGCTCAGCCCGAGACTGGCGCTGCCTTTATACTCTCCCCTGCAGCAGTGTTCCGCGCAGGTCCGTTTCTCTCTGCTCAGCCTCGAGCCTGGCACTGCCTTTATCCTTACCCCTGCAGCAGTGTCCCGCGCAGGTCCGCCCCTCTCTGCTCAGCCCGAGCCTGGCGCTGCCTTTATCCTTTCTGCTCAGCCTCTCCCCTGGCCCTGCCTTTATCCTCTCCCCTGCAGCAGTGTCCCGCGCAAGTCCATTTCTCTCTGCTAAGCCGCTCCCCTGGCGCTGCCTTTATCCTCTCCCCTGCAGCAGTGTCCCGCGCAGTTCCGTTCCTCTCTGCTCAGCCTCGAGCCTGGCGCTGCCTTTATCCTCTCCACTGGCGCTGCCTTTATCCTCTCCCCTGCAGCAGTGTCCCGCGCAGATCCGCCTCTCTCTGCTAAACCGCTCCCCTGGCGCTGCCTTTATCCTCTCCCCTGCAGCAGTGTCCCGTGCAGGTCCGTTTCTCTCTGCTCAGCCTCGAGCTCGGCGCTCCCTTTATCCTCTCCCCTGTGGCAGTGTCCAGCGAAGGTCCGTTCCTCTCTGCTCAGCCCGAGCCTGGCGCTGCCTCTATCCTCTCCCCTGGCGCTGCCTTTATCCTCTCCCCTGCAGCACAGTGTCCCGCGCAGATCCGTTCCTCTCTGACAAGCCCGAGCCTGGCGCTGTCTTTATCCTCTCCCATGCAGCAGTGTCCCGCGCAGGTCCGCCCCTCTCTGCTCAGCCCGAGCTTGGCGCTGCCTTTATCCTTTCTGCTCAGCCTCTCCCCTGGCGCTGCCTTTATCCTCTCCCCTGCAGCTGTGTCCCGCGCAGGTCCGTTTCTCTCTGCTAAGCCGCTCCCCTGGCGCTGCCTTTATCCTCTCCCCTGCAGCGCAGTGTCCCGCGCAGGTCCGTTTCTCTCTGCTCAGCCCGAGCCTGGCGCTGCCTTTATCCTCTCCCCTGCAGCAGTGTCCCGCGCAGGTCCGCCCCTCTCTGCTCAGCCCGAGCCTGGCGCTGCCTTTATCCTCTCCCCAGCAGCAGTGTCCCCCGCAGGCCCACCCCTCTCTGCTCAGCCCGAGCCTGGCGCTGCCTTTATCCTCTCCCCTGCAGCAGTGTCCCGCGCTGGTCCGTTTCTCTCTGCTAAGCCGCTCCACTGGCGCTGCCTTTATCCTCTCCCCTGCAGCAGTGTCCCGCGCAGGTCCGTTCCCCTCTGCTCAGCCTTTCGCCTGGCGCTGCCTTGATCCTCTCCCCTGCAGCACAGTGTCCCGCGCAGGTCCGTTCCTCTCTGCTCAGCCCGTGCCTGGCGCTGCCTTTATCCTCTCCCCTGCAGCACAGTGTCCCGCATAGGTCCGTTCCTCTCTGCTCAGCCCGTGCCTGGCACTGCCTTTATTCTCTCCCCTGCAGCACAGTGTCCCGCGCAGGTCCGTTCCTCTCTGCTCAGCCCGTGCCAGGCGCTGCCTTTATCCTCTCACCTGCAGCACAGTGTCCGGCGCAGGTCCGTTCCTCTCTGCTCTGCGCGAGCCTGGCGCTGCCTTTATCCTCTCCCCTGCAGCAGTGTTCCGCGCAGGTCCGCCCCTCTCTGCTCAGCCCGAGCCTGGCGCCGCCTTTATCCTCTCCCCTGCAGCAGTGTCCCGCGCAGGTACGCCCCTCTCCGCTAAGCCCGAGCCTGGCGCTGCCTTTATCCTCCCTGCTCAGCCTGTCCCCTGGCGCTGCCTTTATCCTCTCCCCTGCAGCAGTGTCCCGCGCAGGTCCGTTCCTCTCTGCTCAGCCCGTGCCTGGCGCTGCTTTTATCCTCTCCCCTGCAGCACAGTGTCCCGCGCAGGTCCGTTCCTCTCTGCTCAGCCCCAGCCTGGCTCTGCCTTTATCCTCTCCCCTGCAGCAGTGTCCCGCGCAGGTCCGCCCCTCTCTGCTCAGCCCGAGCCCGGCGCTGCCTTTATCCTCTCCCCTGCAGCTGTCTCCCGCGCATGTCCGTTCCTCTCTGCTCAGCCCGAGCCTGTCGCTGCCTTTATCCTCTCCCCTGCAGCAGTGTCCCGCGCATGTCTGCTCCTGTCTGTTCAGCCCGAGCCTGGCGCCGCCTTTATCCTCTCCCCTGCAGCTGTCTCCCGCGCAGGTCCGCCCCTCTCTGCTCAGCCTCTCTGCTGGCGCTGCCTTTATCCTCTCCACTGCAGCAGTGTCCCGCGCAGGTCCGCCCATATCTGCTCAGCCTCTCTGCTGGCGCTGCCTTTATCCTCTCCCCTGCAGCAGTGTCGCACGCAGGTCCGTGTCTCTCTGATCAGCCTCGAACCTGGCGCTGCCTTTATCCTCTCCCCTGCAGCAGTGTCCAGCGCAGGTCCGCCCCTCTCTGCTCAGCCGCTCCCCTGGCGCTGCCTTTATCCTCTCCCCTGCAGCAGTGTCCCGCGCAGGTCCGTTCCTCTCTGCTCAGCCCGAGCTTGGCGCTGCCTTTATCCTCTCCCCTACAGCAGTGTCCCGCGCAGATCCGCTCCTCTGTGCTCAGCCCCGAGCCAGGCGCAGCCTTTATCCTCTCCCCTGCAGCAGTGTCCCGCAAAGGTCCGTTCCTCTCTGCTCAGCCCGAGCCTGGCGCTGCCTTTATCCTCTCCCCTGGCGCTGCCTTTATCCTCTCCCCTGCAGCACAGTGTCCCGCGCAGGTCCGTTCCTCTCTGCTCAGCCCGAGCCTGGCGCTGCCTTTATCCTCTCCCCTGCAGCAGTGTCCCGCGCAGGTATGCTCCTGTCTGTTCAGCCAGAGCCTGGCGCTGCCTTTATCCTCTCCCCTGCAGCAGTGTCCCGCGCAGGTCCGTTCCTCTCTGCTCAGCCCGAGCCTGGCGCTGCATTTATCCTCTCCCCTGCAGCAGTGTCCCGCGCAGGTCCGCTCCTCTCTGCTCAGCCCCGAGCCTGGCGCTGTCCTTATCCTCTCCCCTGCAGCAGTGTCCCTCGCAGGTCCGACCCTCTCCGCTAAGCCCGAGCCTGGCGCTGCCTTTATCCTCACTGCTCAGCTTGTCCCCTGGCGCTGCCTTTATACTCTCCCCTGCAGCAGTGTCCCGCGCAGGTCCGTTCCTCTCTGCTCAGCCCGAGGCTGATGCTGCCTTTATCCTCTCTGCTCACCCTGTCCCCTGGCGCTGCCTTTATCCTCTCCCCTGTAGCAGTGTCCCGCGCAGGTCCGTTCCTCTCTGCGTAGCCCGAGCCTGGCGCTGCTTTTATCCTCTCCCCTGCAGCAGTGTCCAGCGCAGGTCCGTTTCTCTCTGCTCAGCCTCGAGCCAGGCACTGCCTTTATCCTTACCCCTGCAGCAGTGTCCCGCGCAGGTCCGCTCCTCTGCTCAGCACCGAGCCTGGCACTGTCTTTATCCTCTCCCCTGCAGTAGTGTCCCGCGCAGGTCCGTTCCTCTCTGCTCAGCCGGAGCCTGATGCTGCCGTTATCCTCTCTGCTCAGCCTCTCCCCTGGCGCTGCCTTTATCCATTCCCCTGCAGCAGTGTCCCGCGCCGGTCCGTTCCTCTCTGCTCAGCCCGAGACTGGCGCTGCCTTTGTACTCTCCCCTGCAGCAGTGTTCCGCGCAGGTCCGTTTCTCTCTGCTCAGTCTCGAGCTTGGCGCTCCCTTTATCCTCTCCCCTGCGGCAGTGTCCCGCGAAGGTCAGTTCCTATCTGCTCAGCCCGAGCCTGGCGCTGCCTTAATTCTCTCCCCTGCAGCAGTGTCCCGCGCAGGTCCGTTTCTCTCTGCTCAGCCTCTCCCGTGGCGCCGCCTTTATCCTCTCCCCTGCAGCAGTGTCCCGCGCAGGTCCGCTCCTCTCTGCTCAACACAGAGCCTGGCGCTTGTCTTTATCCTCTCCCCTGCAGCAGTGCTCCCCCGCAGGTCCGTTCCTCTCTGCTCAGCCCGAGCCTGATGCTGCCGTTATCCTCTCTGCTCAGCCTCTCCCCTGGCGCTGCCTTTATCCTCTCCCCTGCAGCAGGCTCCCGCGCAGGTCCGTTCCTTTCTGCTCAACCCGAGCCTGGCGCTGCCTTTATCCTCTCCCCTGCAGCACAGTGTCCCGCGCAGGTCCGTTCCTCTCTGCTCAGCCTGTCCCCTGGCGCTGCCTTTATCCTCTCCCCTGCAGCAGTGTCCCGCGCAGGTCCGTTCCTCTCTGCTCAGCCCGAGCCTGGCGCTGCCTTTATCCTCTCCCCTGCAGCAGTGTCCCGCGCCGGTCCACCCCTCTCTGCTCAGCCCGAGCCTGGCGCTGCCTTTATCCTTTCTGCTCAGCCTCTCCCCTGGCACTGCCTTTATTCTCTCCCCTGCAGCAGTGTCCCGCGCAGGTCCGTTCCTCTCTGCTCAGCCCGAGCCTGTCGCTGCCTTTATCCTCTCCCCTGCAGCAGTGTGCCGCGCAGGTCTGCTCCTGTCTGTTCAGCCCGAGCCTGGTGCTGCCTTTATCCTCTCCCCTGCAGCAGTGTCCCGCGCATGCCCACCCCTCTCTGCTCAGCCCGAGCCTTGTGCTGCCTTTATCCTTGTGGTGATACACCACCGTACCTCCCTACCATTGTACATAGTATATAATAGTTGTGCGTAACGTGGCCCTGTAATTCTGTGTATTGTACTGTAACTCTGCAGAGGTTCGGTCACTGGTAGGTAACCCGACCTGGCCACGGAGAGCTCCGCCTTCGCCACTCCCCCGGGAGTCAGTATAAGAACCTTCTCTGGGACAAGCCCCATTCTGTCTGGGGTCGTCTGTGTCGGGTAAGCCTCCCATGTAGTATATTAAAGCCTGAGTTAAAGTCTCACATGTCTTTGTGGTTCTTGACGCTTAGCGCATCAATTTAATATACTACAGTTATAATGGAGGCTGCTCTGAAACCCGACAAGCTCTCGCTCGACCCCCACGCTCCATGCGCGGACCACCTTTTCAACTGCTGGCTCCGGTGTTTCGAGGCCTACCTGGAAGCATCCTCCGCCTTCGCCAAAACGGAGGCCGACCGACTCAATCTCCTGTGCTCCCAGCTCGACTACGGGCTTTTCAACCTCATCACGGGAACAACGACCTATGCCGAGGCCATCGTGAAGCTCAAAAGCCGGTATGCACGAACTGTTAATTCTATTTACGCCCACCACCGCCTCGCCTCCCGGCACCAGCAGCCGGGTGAACCCCTATCCGTGTTTGTTCGGGACCTCCGTGCCCTCGCGCTCACCTGCAACGCGCCAGCAGTCTCCGCTGAGCAGAACACTGAGGCCCTGGCGCTTGATGCCTTTGTAGCTGGCATTGCTTCTGTCCCGATTCGCCAACTCCTTCTGGCACAAACTACCCTGACTCTGGACACGGCAGTCACTATGGCAGAGGCCCAACAGGCAGCCTACGACAATAATGCGTCCTACACGCCTGCACAAACTTCCTATGCTCCTGTCCATGCTCCCTACGTGGCCGCTACCTCCCAGCAACAACCCCTGCAAGTCACGGCCCACCCAGCCACTCCAGCAGTAAAAATGCCTGGGCCCCAGTGTTACTTTTGTGGCCAGGCAAAACACCCCAGGATACGCTGCCCTGCTAGAGATGCTACCTGTTCAGCCTGTGGCAAGAAAGGCCACTTTGCAAACGTCTGCCGCTCCACTGCTGCCTCGGGGTCCAACGCCGCGGTCTGCTACTCCGGGGTGCCGCCGTCCTCCGTTCACGGCTCGCTGTTCAACATGTGCGACGCAAGGGCGCCGCCATCTTTGATCATCCCCGGCCCGGCTCACTTCACTCCCGGTTCGCCGATCGTCACTTCCGGTTCGCCGATCGCCACTTCCGGTTCGCCGATCGTCACTTCCGGTTCGCCGATCTTCGCTTCCGGTCCGTCGCCGATCGTCGCTTCCGGTCCGTCGCCGATCGTCGCTTCCGGTCCGTCGCCGATCGTCGCTTCCGGGTCCGCCCCGCCACCGAATTGCGCCACTTCAGGTCCACCGCCGATCGTCACTTCCGGTCCTGTGCACTGGACCGAAATGCTGCAAACAAAGGGGATGCAGCCACCAACAGCAACCTGGCCTCCAGCAGCAGCCTACGACGCCTGGGCGCTGCCACCTTCTCCCACAGGCCGCTCCTCGGATCCGGCACCCTTCTGCAACAGCTCCACCATCGCATCCATCGTCCTCGACCAGGACCGACTGCATCAGCTCGCCAGATCCACCATGGAGGTTCAGGTAAATTGTTTCACTGTCACCTGCCTCTTCGACAGCGGCAGCACGGAGAGCTTCCTCCACCCGGACACCGTGCGCCACTGCTCCCTCAAGGTACTACCCACGCGCAGGCATATTTTCATGGCCTCCAACTCCCAGTTGGCCGAGGTTTCGGGCTACTGCGTCGTCACCCTCTCAGTGAACGGCGTGGTGTTCCAGGATTTCAAATTCATGGTCCTCCCTCACCTCTGCGCCCCCGCGCTCCTCGGCCTGGACTTCCAATGCCACCTGCTCAGCCTCACCTTGCGTTTTAACGGCCCCCTCCCCCCCCCCTCACGGTCTCCAACCCCCAGTTCTTCCCTGATTCCCCCCCGGGTCCCACCTGTAGTCTCTCCACGCTCAGGATCCCCCCCCCTTCACTGTTTGCTAATCTCACCCCCGACTGCAAGCCCGTGGCTACTAAAAGTCGGCGTTACAGTTTCGGGGACCGCCAATTCATTCGAGCGGAGATTAAGCGCCTTCTCTCGGAAAATATCATTGCTCCCAGCACCAGCCCCTGGCGAGCCCAAGTGGTGGTAGTCAAGTCTGGTGAGAAACACCGCATGGTCATTGACTACAGTCAGACCATCAACCGGTACACGCTGCTTGATGCGTATCCCCTGCCCCGCATATCTGACATGGTCAACCAGATTGCACAGTACCGGGTGTTCTCCACCATAGACTTGAAATCCGCCTACCACCAGCTCCCTATCCGCCCGGAGGACCGTAACTTCACGGCCTTCGAGGCGGACGGCCGCCTCTACCACTTCCTTAGGGTACCCTTTGGCGTCACCAATGGAGTCTCGGTCTTCCAACGGCAGATGGACCGAATGGTGGACCAGAACAGACTGCGGGCTACCTTCCCGTATCTGGACAACGTCACCATCTGCGGCCACAACCAGCAGGACCATGACGTCAACCTCACGAAATTCCTCCAAACTGCCAAACGCCTCAACCTCACATACAACGCGGCAAAATGTGTTTTCGGCACCACCCGCCTCGCCATACTCGGCTACGTGGTGGAGAACGGTGTCCTCGGCCCCGATCCCGACCGTCTGCGCCCCCTTCTCGAACTCTCCATTCCCACCTGCCCCAAAGAACTGAGGCGATGCCTCGGACTCTTTGCCTATTATGCCCAGTGGGTGCCTGAGTACGCTGACAAGGCCCGACCCCTCCTCCGTTCCCCCTCATTCCCCCTCCCGCCCGAGGCCTGCCAGGCCTTCCACCTCCTAAAAACCACTATCGCCAGAGCATGCATGCGGTAGACGAGTCTGCACCATTCCAAGTCGAGAGCGATGCCTCCGACTTTGCCCTGGGTCCACCCTCAACCAGGCGGGCAGGCCCATCGCCTTCTTTTCCCGCACACTCCAACGCCCCGAGATCAGCCACTCCTCTGTTGAGAAGGACGCACAAGCCATAGTGGAAGCCGTCCGGCACTGGAGGCACTACCTGGCCGGAAAACCATTTACCCTCGTTACTGACCAACGATCAGTTGCGTTCATGTTCGACAACAAACAACGAGGTAAAATCAAAAATGATAAGATATTACGGTGGAGGATCGAACTCTCCACCTACAATTATACTATCTTATACCGGCCAGGTAAGCTCAATGATCCTCCTGATGCCCTGTCCCGTAGTACTTGTGCCAACGCACAGGATGACCGGCTGCGGGCACTACATAATGACCTCTGTCACCCGGGCGTCAGGCGGCTCTACCACTACATCAAGGGCCACAACCTACCCTTCTCAGTCGAGGAGGTCAAGGCCATGACTAGGGACTGCCAAGTCTGTGCGGAGTGCAAGCCGCAATTCTACAAGCCAGACAAGGCGCACCTAATCAAGGCCACCCGCCCCTTTGAACGACTCAGCATTGACTTCAAAGGGCCCCTCCCCACCCACAACCGCAACACGTACTTCCTCAACGTCATCGACGAGTACTCGCGGTTCCCCTTCGCCATTCCCTGCCCCGACACGACCTCCGCCACCGTCATCAAAGCGTTGCACAACCTCTTCATGCTGTTCGGTTATCCCAATTACGTTCACAGTGACCGGGGCTCCTCCTTCATGAGCGAGGAGCTGCGTCGGTACCTGCTCGCCAGGGGCGTTGCCTCGAGCAGGACGACCAGCTACAACCCCCGGGGGAACGGACAGGTGGAGAGGGAGAACGCGACTGTTTGGAAGGCCGTGCTGCTCGCCCTCAAGTCCAAAGGCCTACCAGTCTCCCGTTGGCAGGAGGCCCTCCCGGCCGCACTCCACTCCATCCGGTCTCTTTTGTGTACTGCAACGAATGCTACCCCTCATGAGCGGATGTTTCTCTTCTCCAGGAGATCGGCATCCGTGACATCGCTTCCATCCTGGCTCCTGTCCCCGGGAGACGTCCTGCTCCGCAAGCACGTGCGGACCTCTAAGGCGGAGCCCCTGGTGGAGAGAGTCCATCTCCTCCACGCCAACCCACAGTACGCGTACATAGCGTACCCCGACGGGCGTGAGGAGACCGTCTCCATCAAGGACCTGGCCCCCTCTGGGGCCCCTGCCGCCCCCGCCCCGCAGCCTCCACCCCACTCCTTCTCTGCTCCCGTCGATCCCTCGGTCTGTTACTACTCCGTGCCAGCCGCTGTCATCCCGCAGTTTCGCCTCGAGCCAGCCGAAGCGGCGGGGGAAGTCATGCCGCCTCGCGACCCAGCACCACCGACCGCACGGATACAACCGGACACTACCTCAGCGCCGCAGCTCCGACGTTCAAAGAGATCAACCAAACCCATCGTTCGTCTCGACCTTTGACGACACGGAACCTCCTGATGGACTCTGTTCACTGCTCCAAATTTTCACCCCGGACTTCCTTCTAAACAAGGGGTGAATGTGGTGATACACCACTGTACCTCCCTACCATTGTACATAGTATATAATAGTTGTGCGTAACGTGGCCCTGTAATACTGTGTATTGTACTGTAACTCTGCAGAGGTTCGGTCACTGGTAGGTAACCCGACCTGGCCACGGAGAGCTCCACCTTAGCCACTCCCCCGGGAGTCAGTATAAGAACCTCTTCTGGGACAGGCCCCATTCTGTCTGGGGTCGTCTGTGTCGGGTGAGCCTCCCATGTAGTATATTAAAGCCTGAGTTAAAGTCTCACATGTCTTTGTGGTTCTTGACGCTTAGCGCATCAATCCTCTCCCCTGCAGCAGTGTCCCGCGCAGGCCCACCCCTCTCTGCTCAGCCCGAGCCTGGCGCTGCCTTTATCCTCTCCCCTGCAGCAGTGTCCCGCGCTGGTCCACCACTCTCTGCTCAGCCTCTCCCCTGGCGCTGCCTTTATCCTCTACCCTGCAGCAGTGTCCCGCGCAGGTCCGTTCCTCTCTGCTCTGCCTCGAGCCTGGCGCAGCCTTTATCCTTTTTCCTGGCGCTGCCTTTATCCTCTCCCCTGCAGCACAGTGTCCCGCGCAGGTCCGTTCCTCTGCTCTGCCCGTGCCTGGCGCTGCCTTTATCCTCTCCCCTGCAGCTGTGTCCCGCGCATGTCTGCTCCTGTCTGTTCAGCCCGAGCCTGGCGCCGCCTTTATCCTCTCCCCTGCAGCAGTGTCCCGCGCAGGTCCGCCCCTCTCTGCTCAGCCTCTCCGCTGGGGCTGCCTTTATCCTCTCCCCTGCAGCAGTGTCCCGCGCAGGTCCGCCCCTCTCTGCTCAGCCTCTCCGCTGGGGCTGCCTTTATCCTCTTCCCTGCAGCAGTGTCCCACGCAGGTCCGTGTCTCTCTGCTCAGCCTCGAACCTGGCGCTGCCTTTATCCTCTCCCCTGCAGCAGTGTCCCGCGCAGGTCCGCCCCTCTCTGCTCAGCCCGAGCCTGGCGCTGCCTTTATCCTCTCCCCTGCAGCAGTGTCCCGCGCATGTCTGCTCCTGTCTGATCAGCCCGAGCCTGGCGCCGCCTTTATCCTCTCCCCTGCAGCAGTGTCCCGCGCAGGTCCGCCCCTCTCTGCTCAGCCTCTCCGCTGGCGCCGCCTTTATCCTCTCCCCTGCAGCAGTGTCCATCGCAGGTCCGCCCCTCTCTGCTCAGCCTCTCCGCTGGCGCTGCCTTTATCCTCTCCCCTGCAGCAGTGTCCCGCGCAGGTCCGCCCCTCTCTGCTCAGCCTCTCTGCTGGCGCTGCCTTTATCCTCTCCCCTGCAGCAGTGGCCCACGCAGGTCCGTGTCTCTCTGCTCAGCCTCGAACCTGGCGCTGCCTTTATCCTCTCCCCTGCAGCAGTGTCCAGCGCTGGTCCGTGTCTCTCTGCTCAGCCCGAGCCTGGCGCTGCTTTTATCCTCTCCCTGGCAGAAGTGTCCCGCGCAGGTCCGTGTCTCTCTGCTCAGCCTTGAGCCTAGTGCTCCCTTTATCCTCTCCCCTGCAGCATAGTGTCCCGCACAGGTCCGTTCCTCTCTGCACAGCCCGAGCCTGTAGCTGCCTTTATCCTCTCCCCTGCAGCAGTGTCCCGCGCAGGTCTGTTCCTCTCTGCTCAGCCCGAGCTTGGCGCTGCCTTTATCCTCTCCCCTGCAGCAGTGTCCCGCTCAGGTCCGTTTCTCTCTGCACAGCCTCGAGCTTGGCGCTCCCTTTATCATCTCCCCTGCGGCAGTGTCCCGCGAAGGTCCGTTCCTCTCTGCTCAGCCCGAGCCTGGCGCTGCCTTTATCCTCTCCCCTGCAGCTGTGTCCCGCGCAGGTCCGTTCCTCTCTGCTCAGCCCGAGCCTGTCGCTGCCTTTATCCTCTCCCCTGCAGCAGTGTCCCGCGCATGTCTGCTCCTGTCTGTTCAGCCCGAGCCGGGCGCCGCCTTTATCCTCTCCCCTGCAGCAGTATCCCGCGCAGGTCCGCCCCTCTCTGCTCAGCCTCTCCGCTGGCGCTGCCTTTATCCTCTCCCCTGCAGCAGTGTACCGCGCAGGTCCGCCCCTCTCTGCTCAGCCCGAGCCTGGCGTGCTTTTATCCTCTCCCCTGCAGCAGTGTCCCGCGCAGGTCCGCCCCTCTCTGCTCAGCCTCGAACCTGGCGCTGCCTTTATCCTCTCCCCTGCAGCAGTGTCCAGCGCTGGTCCGCCCCTCTCTGCTCAGCCCGAGCCTGGCGTGCTTTTATCCTCTCCCCTGCAGCAGTGTCCCGCGCAGGTCCGCCCCTCTCTGCTCAGCCGCTCCCTTGGCGCTGCCTTTATCCTCTCCCCTGCAGCAGTGTCCCGCGCAGGTCCGTTCCTCTCTGCACAGCCCCGAGCATGGCGCGCCTTTATCCTCTCCCCTGCATCAGTGTCCGCGCAGGTCTGTTCCTCTCTGCTCAGCCTCGAGCCTGGCGCTGCCTTTATCCTCTCCCCTGTAGCAGTGTCCGCGCAGGTCTGTTCCTCTCTGCTCAGCCCGAGCCTGGCGCTGCCTTTATCCTCTCCCCTGCAGCAGTGTCACGCGCAGGTCCGCCCCACTCTGCTCAGCCCGAGCCTGGCGCTGCCTTTATCCTCTCCCCTGCAGCTGTGTCCCGCGCAGGTCCGTTCCTCTCTGCTCAGCCCGAGCCTGTCGCTGCCTTTATCCTCTCCCCTGCAGCAGTGTCCCGCGCATGTCTGCTCCTGTCTGGTCAGCCCGAGCCTGGCGCCGCCTTTATCCTCTCCCCTGCAGCAGTGTCCCGCGCAGGTCCGCCCCTCTCTGCTCAGCCTCTCCGCTGGCGCTGCCTTTATCCTCTCCCCTGCAGCAGTGTCCCACGCAGGTCCGTGTCTCTCTGCTCAGCCTCAAACCTGGCGCTGCCTTTATCCTCTCCCCTGCAGCAGTGTCCAGCGCTGGTCCGCCCCTCTCTGCTCAGCCCGAGCCTGGCGTGCTTTTATCCTCTCCCCTGCAGCAGTGTCCCGCGCAGGTCCGCCCCTCTCTGCTCAGCCGCTCCCTTGGCGCTGCCTTTATCCTCTCCCCTGCAGCAGTGTCCCGCGCAGGTCCGTTCCTCTCTGCACAGCCCCGAGCATGGCGCGCCTTTATCCTCTCCCCTGCATCAGTGTCCGCACAGGTCTGTTCCTCTCTGCTCAGCCTCGAGCCTTGCGCTGCCTTCATCCTCTCCCCTGCATCAGTATCCGCGCAGGTCTGTCCTCTCTGGTCAGCCTCGAGCCTGGCGCTGCCTTTATCCTCTTCCCCTGCGGCAGTGTCCCGCGAAGGTCCGTTCCTCTCTGCTCAGCCCGAGCCTGGCGCTGCCTTTATCCTCTCCCCTGGCGCTGCCTTTATCCTCTCCCCTGCAGCACAGTGTCCCGCCAAGGTATGCTCCTGGCTGTTCAGCCCGTGCCTGGCGCTGCCTTTATCCTCTCCCCTGCAGCTGTGTCCCGCGCATGTCTGCTCCTGTCTGTTCAGCCCGAGCCTGGCGCCGCCTTTATCCTCTCCCCTGCAGCAGTGTCCCGCGCAGGTCGGCTCCTCTCTGCTCAGCCTCTCCGCTGGCGCTGCCTTTATCCTCTCCCCTGCAGCAGTGTCCTGTGTAGGTCCGCCCCTCTCTGCTCAGCCTCTCCGCTGGCGCTGCCTTTATCCTCTCCCCTGCTGCAGTGTCCCGCGCAGGTCCGTACCTCTCTGCTGAGCACGAGCCTGGCGCTGCCTTTATCCTCTCCCTGGCAGCAGTGTCCCACGCAGGTCCGTTTCTCTCTGCTCAGCCTCGAGCCTGGCGCTGCCTTTATCCTCTCCCCTGGCGCTGCCTTTATCCTCTCCCCTGCAGCAGTGTCCCGCGCAGATCCGCCTCTCTCTGGTAAGCCGCTCCCCTGGCGCTGCCTTTATCCTCTCCGCTGCAGCAGTGTCCCGTGCAGGTCCGTTCCTCTCTGCTCAGCCTCGAGCCTGGCGCTGCCTTTATCCTCTCCCCTGGCGCTGCCTTTATCCTCTCCCCTGCAGCACAGTGTCCAGCGCAGGTCCGTTCCTCTCTGCTCAGCCTGAGCCTGGCGCTGCCTTTATCCTCTCCCCTGCAGCACAGTGTCCTGCGCAGATCGGTTCCACTCTGCTCAGCCCGAGCCTGGCGCTGCCTTTATCCTCTCCCCTGCAGCAGTGTCCCGCGCAGGTCCGCCCCTCTCTGCTCAGCACGAGCCTGGCGCTGCCTTTGTCCTCTCCCCTGCAGCTGTGTCCCCCGCAGGTCCGTTCCTCTCTGCTCAGCCCTAGCCTGGCGCTGCCTTTATCCTTTCCCCTGCAGCAGTGTCCCGCGCAGGTCCGCCCCTCTCTGCTCAGCCCGAGCCTGGCGCTGCCTTTATCCTCTCCCCTGCAGCAGTGTCACGCGCAGGTCCGTTCCTCTCTGCTCAGCCCGAGCCTGTCACTGCCTTTATCCTCTCCCCTGCAGCAGTGTCCCGCGCATGTCTGCTCCTGTCTGTTCAGCCCGAGCCTGGCGCCGCCTTTATCCTCTCCCCTGCAGCAGTGTCCCGCGCAGGTCCGCCCCTCTCTGCTCAGCCTCTCCGCTGGCGCTGCCTTTATCCTCTCCCCTGCAGCAGTGTCCCGCGCAGGTCCGCCCCTCTCTGCTCAGCCTCTCTGCTGGCGCAGCCTTTATCCTCTCCCCTGCGGCAGTATCCCACGCAGGTCCGTGTCTCTCTGCTCAGCCTCGAACCTGGCGCTGCCTTTATCCTCTCCCCTGCAGCAGTGTCCAGCGCTGGTCCGCCCCTCTCTGCTCAGCCCGAGCCTGGCGTGCTTTTATCCTCTCCCCTGCAGCAGTGTCCCGCGCAGGTCCGCCCCTCTCTGCTCAGCCGCTCCCTTGGCGCTGCCTTTATCCTCTCCCCTGCAGCAGTGTCCCGCGCAGGTCCGTTCCTCTCTGCACAGCCCCGAGCATGGCGCGCCTTTTTCCTCTCCCCTGCATCGGCGTCCGCGCCGGTCTGTTCCTCTCTGCTCAGCCTCGAGCCTGGCGCTGTTTTATCCTCTCCCCTGTAGCAGTGTCCGCGCAGGTCTGTTCCTCTCTGCTCAGCCTGAGCCTGGCGCTGCCTTTATCCTCTCCCCTGCAGCAGTGTCACGCGCAGGTCCACCCCTCTCTGCTCAGCCTCTCCTCTGGTGCTGCTTTTATCCTCTCCCCTGCATCAGTGTCCGCGCAGGTCTGTTCCTCTCTGCTCAGCCTCGAGCCTGGCGCTGCCTTCATCCTCTCCCCTGCATCAGTATCCGTGCAGGTCTGTCCTCTCTGCTCAGCCTCGAGCCTGGCGCTGCCTTTATCCTCTTCCCCTGCGGCAGTGTCCCGCGAAGGTCCGTTCCTCTCTGCTCAGCCCGAGCCTGGCGCTGCCTTTATCCTCTCCCCTGGCGCTGACTTTATCCTCTCCCCTGCAGCAGTGTCACGCGCAGGTCCACCCCTCTCTGCTCAGCCTCTCCTCTGGTGCTGCTTTTATCCTCTCCCCTGCATCAGTGTCCCGTGCAGGTCCGTTCCTCTCTGCACAGCCCGAGCCTGGCGCTGCCTTTATCCTCTCCCCTGCAGCAGTGTCCCGCGCAGATCCGCCTCTCTCTGGTAAGCCGCTCCCCTGGCGCTGCCTTTATCCTCTCCGCTGCAGCAGTGTCCCGTGCAGGTCCGTTCCTCTCTGCTCAGCCTCGAGCCTGGCGCTGCCTTTATCCTCTCCCCTGGCGCTGCCTTTATCCTCTCCTGCAGCACAGTGTCCAGCGCAGGTCCGTTCCTCACTGCTCAGCCTGAGCCTGGCGCTGCCTTTATCCTCTCCCCTGCAGCACAGTGTCCTGCGCAGATCGGTTCCACTCTGCTCAGCCCGAGCCTGGCGCTGCCTTTATCCTCTCCCCTGCAGCAGTGTCCCGCGCAGGTCCGCCCCTCTCTGCTCAGCACGAGCCTGGCGCTGCCTTTGTCCTCTCCCCTGCAGCTGTGTCCCCCGCAGGTCCGTTCCTCTCTGCTCAGCCCTAGCCTGGCGCTGCCTTTATCCTTTCCCCTGCAGCAGTGTCCCGCGCAGGTCCGCCCCTCTCTGCTCAGCCCGAGCCTGGCGCTGCCTTTATCCTCTCCCCTGCAGCTGTGTCCCGCGCAGGTCCGTTCCTCTCTGCTCAGCCCGAGCCTGTCGCTGCCTTTATCCTCTCCCCTGCAGCAGTGTCCCGCGCATGTCTGCTCCTGTCTGTTCAGCCCGAGCCTGGCGCCGCCTTTATCCTCTCCCCTGCAGCAGTGTCCCGCGCAGGTCCGCCCCTCTCTGCTCAGCCTCTCCGCTGGCGCTGCCTTTATCCTCTCCCCTGCAGCAGTGTCCCGCGCAGGTCCGCCCCTCTCTGCTCAGCCTCTCTGCTGGCGCAGCCTTTATCCTCTCCCCTGCGGCAGTATCCCACGCAGGTCCGTGTCTCTCTGCTCAGCCTCGAACCTGGCGCTGCCTTTATCCTCTCCCCTGCAGCAGTGTCCAGCGCTGGTCCGCCCCTCTCAGCTCAGCCCGAGCCTGGCGTGCTTTTATCCTCTCCCCTGCAGCAGTGTCCCGCGCAGGTCCGCCCCTCTCTGCTCAGCCTCTCCGCTGGCGCTGCCTTTATCCTCTCCCCTGCAGCAGTGTCCCGCGCAGGTCCGTTCCTCTCTGCACAGCCCCGAGCATGGCGCGCCTTTATCCTCTCCCCTGCATCAGCGTCCGCGCAGGTCTGTTCCTCTCTGCTCAGCCTCGAGCCTGGCGCTGCCTTTATCCTCTCCCCTGTAGCAGTGTCCGCGCAGGTCTGTTCCTCTCTGCTCAGCCTGAGCCTGGCGCTGCCTTTATCCTCTCCCCTGCAGCAGTGTCACGCGCAGGTCCACCCCTCTCTGCTCAGCCTCTCCTCTGGTGCTGCTTTTATCCTCTCCCCTGCATCAGTGTCCGCGCAGGTCTGTTCCTCTCTGCTCAGCCTCGAGCCTGGCGCTGCCTTCATCCTCTCCCCTGCATCAGTATCCGTGCAGGTCTGTCCTCTCTGCTCAGCCTCGAGCCTGGCGCTGCCTTTATCCTCTTCCCCTGCGGCAGTGTCCCGCGAAGGTCCGTTCCTCTCTGCTCAGCCCGAGCCTGGCGCTGCCTTTATCCTCTCCCCTGGCGCTGACTTTATCCTCTCCCCTGCAGCAGTGTCACGCGCAGGTCCACCCCTCTCTGCTCAGCCTCTCCTCTGGTGCTGCTTTTATCCTCTCCCCTGCATCAGTGTCCGCGCAGGTCTGTTCCTCTCTGCTCAGCCTCGAGCCTGGGGCTGCCTTCATCCTCTCCCCTGCATCAGTATCTGCGCAGGTCTGTCCTCTCTGCTCAGCCTCGAGCCTGGCGCTGCCATTATCCTCTTCCCCTGCGGCAGTGTCCCGCGAAGGTCCGTTCCTCTCTGTTCAGCCCGTGCCTGGCGCTGCCTTTATCCTCTCCCCTGCAGCTGTGTCCCGCGCATGTCTGTTCAGCCCGAGCCTGGCGCCGCCTTTATCCTCTCCCCTGCAGCAGTGTCCCGCGCAGGTCTGCCCCTCTCTGCTCAGCCTCTCCGCTGGCGCTGCCTTTATCCTCTCCCCTGCAGCAGTGTCCCGCGCAGGTCCGTACCTCTCTGCTCAGCACGAGCCTGGCGCTGCCTTTATCCTCTCCCTGGCAGCAGTGTCCCGCGCAGTTCCGCCCCTCTCTGCTCAGCCGCTCCCTTGGCGCTGCCTTTATCCTCTCCCCTGCAGCAGTGTCTCGCGCAGGTCCGTTCCTCTCTGCACAGCCCCGAGCATGGCGCACCTTTATCCTCTCCCCTGCATCAGTGTCCGCGCAGGTCTGTTCCTCTCTGCTCAGCCCGAGCCTGGCGCTGCCTTTATCCTCTCCCCTGCAGCAGTGTCACGCGCAGGTCCGCCCCTCTCTGCTCAGCCTCGAGCCTGGCGCTGCCTTTATCCTCTCCCCTGTAGCAGTGTCCGCGCAGGTCTGTTCCTCTCTGCTCAGCCCGAGCCTGGCGCTGCCTTTATCCTCTCCCCTGCAGCAGTGTCACGCGCAGGTCCGCCCCACTCTGCTCAGCCCGAGCCTGGCGCTGCCTTTATCCTCTCCCCTGCAGCTGTGTCCCGCGCAGGTCCGTTCCTCTCTGCTCAGCCCGAGCCTGTCGCTGCCTTTATCCTCTCCCCTGCAGCAGTGTCCCGCGCATGTCTGCTCCTGTCTGTTCAGCCCGAGCCTGGCGCCACCTTTATCCTCTCCCCTGCAGCAGTGTCCCGCGCAGGTCCGCCCCTCTCTGCTCAGCCTCTCCGCTGGCGCTGCCTTTATCCTCTCCCCTGCAGCAGTGTCCAGCGCTGGTCCGCCCCTCTCTGCTCAGCCCGAGCCTGGCGTGCTTTTATCCTCTCCCCTGCAGCAGTGTCCCGCGCAGGTACGCCCCTCTCTGCTCAGCCTCTCCGCTGGCGCTGCCTTTATCCTCTCCCCTGCAGCAGTGTCCCGCGCAGGTCCGTTCCTCTCTGCACAGCCCCGAGCATGGCGCGCCTTTATCCTCTCCCCTGCATCAGCGTCCGCGCAGGTCTGTTCCTCTCTGCTCAGCCTCGAGCCTGGCGCTGTTTTATCCTCTCCCCTGTAGCAGTGTCCGCGCAGGTCTGTTCCTCTCTGCTCAGCCTGAGCCTGGCGCTGCCTTTATCCTCTCCCCTGCAGCAGTGTCACGCGCAGGTCCACCCCTCTCTGCTCAGCCTCTCCTCTGGTGCTGCTTTTATCCTCTCCCCTGCATCAGTGTCCGCGCAGGTCTGTTCCTCTCTGCTCAGCCTCGAGCCTGGCGCTGCCTTCATCCTCTCCCCTGCATCAGTATCCGTGCAGGTCTGTCCTCTCTGCTCAGCCTCGAGCCTGGCGCTGCCTTTATCCTCTTCCCCTGCGGCAGTGTCCCGCGAAGGTCCGTTCCTCTCTGCTCAGCCCGAGCCTGGCGCTGCCTTTATCCTCTCCCCTGGCGCTGACTTTATCCTCTCCCCTGCAGCAGTGTCACGCGCAGGTCCACCCCTCTCTGCTCAGCCTCTCCTCTGGTGCTGCTTTTATCCTCTCCCCTGCATCAGTGTCCGCGCAGGTCTGTTCCTCTCTGCTCAGCCTCGAGCCTGGGGCTGCCTTCATCCTCTCCCCTGCATCAGTATCTGCGCAGGTCTGTCCTCTCTGCTCAGCCTCGAGCCTGGCGCTGCCATTATCCTCTTCCCCTGCGGCAGTGTCCCGCGAAGGTCCGTTCCTCTCTGTTCAGCCCGTGCCTGGCGCTGCCTTTATCCTCTCCCCTGCAGCTGTGTCCCGCGCATGTCTGTTCAGCCCGAGCCTGGCGCCGCCTTTATCCTCTCCCCTGCAGCAGTGTCCCGCGCAGGTCCGTACCTCTCTGCTCAGCCTCTCCGCTGGCGCTGCCTTTATCCTCTCCCCTGCAGCAGTGTCCCGCGCAGGTCCGTACCTCTCTGCTCAGCCTCTCCGCTGGCGCTGCCTTTATCCTCTCCCCTGCAGCAGTGTCCCGCGCAGGTCCGCCCCTCTCTGCTCAGCCTCTCCGCTGGCGCTGCCTTTATCCTCTCCCCTGCAGCAGTGTCCCGCGCAGGTCCGTACCTCTCTGCTCAGCACGAGCCTGGCGCTGCCTTTATCCTCTCCCCTGCAGCAGTGTCCTGTGCAGGTCCGCCCCTCTCTGCTCAGCCTCTCCGCTGGCGCTGCCTTTATCCTCTCCCCTGCAGCAGTGTCTCGCGCAGGTCCGTTCCTCTCTGCACAGCCCCGAGCATGGCGCACCTTTATCCTCTCCCCTGCATCAGTGTCCGCGCAGGTCTGTTCCTCTCTGCTCAGCCTCGAGCCTGGCGCTGCCTTTATCCTCTCCCCTGTAGCAGTGTCCGCGCAGGTCTGTTCCTCTCTGCTCAGCCCGAGCCTGGCGCTGCCTTTATCCTCTCCCCTGCAGCAGTGTCACGCGCAGGTCCGCCCCACTCTGCTCAGCCCGAGCCTGGCGCTGCCTTTATCCTCTCCCCTGCAGCTGTGTCCCGCGCAGGTCCGTTCCTCTCTGCTCAGCCCGAGCCTGTCGCTGCCTTTATCCTCTCCCCTGCAGCAGTGTCCCGCGCATGTCTGCTCCTGTCTGTTCAGCCCGAGCCTGGCGCCACCTTTATCCTCTCCCCTGCAGCAGTGTCCCGCGCAGGTCCGCCCCTCTCTGCTCAGCCTCTCCGCTGGCGCTGCCTTTATCCTCTCCCCTGCAGCAGTGTCCCGCGCAGGCCGGTACCTCTCTGCTCAGCACGAGCCTGGCGCTGCCTTTATCCTCTCCCTGGCAGCAGTGTCCCGCGCAGGTCCGTTTCTCTCTGCTCAGCCTCGAGCCTGGTGCTGCCTTTATCCTCTCCCCTGCAGCAGTGTCCCGTGCAGGTCCGTTCCTCTCTGCACAGCCCGAGCCTGGCGCTGCCTTTATCCTCTCCCCTGCAGCAGTGTCCCGCGAAGATCCGCCTCTCTCTGCTAAGCCGCTCCCCTGGCGCTGCCTTTATCCTCTCCCCTGCAGCAGTGTCCCGTGCAGGTCCGTTCTTCTCTGCTCAGCCTCGAGCCTGGCGCTGCCTTTATCCTCTCCCCTGGCGCTGCCTTTATCCTCTCCCCTGCAGCACAGTGTCCCGCGCAGGTCCGTTCCTCTCTGCTCAGCCCGAGCCTGGCGCTGCCTTTATCCTCTCCCCTGCAGCACAGTGTCCCGCGCAGGTCGGTTCCTCTCTGCTCAGCCCGAGCCTGGCGCTGCGTTTATCCTCTCCCCTGCAGCAGTGTCCCGCGCAGGTCCGCCCCTCTCTGCTCAGCACGAGCCTGGCGCTGCCTTTATCCTCTCCCCTGCAGCTGTGTCCCGCGCAGGTCCGTTCCTCTCTGCTCAGCCCGAGCCTGGCGCTGCCTTTATCCTCTCCCCTGCAGCTGTCTCCCGCGCAGGTCCGTTCCTCTCTGCTCAGCCCGAGCCTGTCACTGCCTTTATCCTCTCCCCTGCAGCAGTGTCCCGCGCATGTCTGCTCCTGTCTGTTCAGCCCGAGCCTGGCGCCGCCTTTATCCTCTCCCCTGCAGCAGTATCCCGCGCAGGTCCGCCCCTCTCTGCTCAGCCTCTCCGCTGGCGCTGCCTTTATCCTCTCCCCTGCAGCAGTGTCCCGCGCAGGTCCGCCCCTCTCTGCTCAGCCTCTCTGCTGGCGCTGCCTTTATCCTCTCCCCTGCAGCAGTGGCCCACGCAGGTCCGTGTCTCTCTGCTCAGCCTCGAACCTGGCGCTGCCTTTATCCTCTCCCCTGCAGCAGTGTCCAGCGCTGGTCCGTGTCTCTCTGCTCAGCCCGAGCCTGGCGCTGCTTTTATCCTCTCCCTGGCAGAAGTGTCCCGCGCAGGTCCGTGTCTCTCTGCTCAGCCTTGAGCCTGGTGCTCCCTTTATCCTCTCCCCTGCAGCAGTGGCCCACGCAGGTCCGTGTCTCTCTGCACAGCCCGAGCCTGTAGCTGCCTTTATCCTCTCCCCTGCAGCAGTGTCCTGCGCAGGTCTGTTCCTCTCTGCTCAGCCCGAGCTTGGCGCTGCCTTTATCCTCTCCCCTGCAGCAGTGTCCCGCGCAGGTCCGTTTCTCTCTGCACAGCCTCGAGCTTGGCGCTCCCTTTATCATCTCCCCTGCGGCAGTGTCCCGCGAAGGTCCGTTCCTCTCTGCTCAGCCCGAGCCTGGCGCTGCCGTTATCCTCTCCCCTGCAGCAGTGTCCCGCGCATGTCTGCTCCTGTCTGTTCAGCCCGAGCCTGGTGCCGCCTTTATCCTCTCCCCTGCAGCAGTGTCCCGCGCAGGTCCGCCCCTCTCTGCTCAGCCTCTCCGCTGGCGCTGCCTTTATCCTCTCCCCTGCAGCAGTGTCCCGCGCAGCTCCGCCCCTCTCTGCTCAGCCTCTCTGCTGGCGCTGCCTTTATCTTATCCCCTGCAGCAGTATCCCACGCAGGTCCGTGTCTCTCTGCTCAGCCTCGAACCTGGCGCTGCCTTTATCCTCACCCCTGCAGCAGTGTCCAGCGCTGGTCCGCCCCTCTCTGCTCAGCCCGAGCCTGGCGTGCTTTTATCCTCTCCCCTGCAGCAGTGTCCCGCGCAGTTCCGCCCCTCTCTGCTCAGCCGCTCCCTTGGCGCTGCCTTTATCCTCTCCCCTGCAGCAGTGTCCCGCGCAGGTCCGTTCCTCTCTGCACAGCCCCGAGCATGGCGCACCTTTATCCTCTCCCCTGCATCAGTGTCCGCGCAGGTCTGTTCCTCTCTGCTCAGCCTCGAGCCTGGCGCTGCCTTTATCCTCTTCCCCTGCGGCAGTGTCCCGCGAAGGTCCGTTCCTCTCTGCTCAGCCCGAGCCTGGCGCTGCCTTTATCCTCTCCCCTGGCGCTGACTTTATCCTCTCCCCTGCAGCAGTGTCACGCGCAGGTCCACCCCTCTCTGCTCAGCCTCTCCTCTGGTGCTGCTTTTATCCTCTCCCCTGCATCAGTGTCCGCGCAGGTCTGTTCCTCTCTGCTCAGCCTCGAGCCTGGGGCTGCCTTCATCCTCTCCCCTGCATCAGTATCTGCGCAGGTCTGTCCTCTCTGCTCAGCCTCGAGCCTGGCGCTGCCATTATCCTCTTCCCCTGCGGCAGTGTCCCGCGAAGGTCCGTTCCTCTCTGTTCAGCCCGAGCCTGGCGCCGCCTTTATCCTCTCCCCTGCAGCAGTGTCCCGCGCAGGTCTGCCCCTCTCTGCTCAGCCTCTCCGCTGGCGCTGCCTTTATCCTCTCCCCTGCAGCAGTGTCCCGCGCAGGTCCGTACCTCTCTGCTCAGCACGAGCCTGGCGCTGCCTTTATCCTCTCCCTGGCAGCAGTGTCCCGCGCAGTTCCGCCCCTCTCTGCTCAGCCGCTCCCTTGGCGCTGCCTTTATCCTCTCCCCTGCAGCAGTGTCCCGCGCAGGTCCGTTCCTCTCTGCACAGCCCCGAGCATGGCGCACCTTTATCCTCTCCCCTGCATCAGTGTCCGCGCAGGTCTGTTCCTCTCTGCTCAGCCTCGAGCCTGGCGCTGCCTTTATCCTCTCCCCTGTAGCAGTGTCCGCGCAGGTCTGTTCCTCTCTGCTCAGCCCGAGCCTGGCGCTGCCTTTATCCTCTCCCCTGCAGCAGTGTCACGCGCAGGTCCGCCCCACTCTGCTCAGCCCGAGCCTGGCGCTGCCTTTATCCTCTCCCCTGCAGCTGTGTCCCGCGCAGGTCCGTTCCTCTCTGCTCAGCCCGAGCCTGTCGCTGCCTTTATCCTCTCCCCTGCAGCAGTGTCCCGCGCATGTCTGCTCCTGTCTGTTCAGCCCGAGCCTGGCGCCACCTTTATCCTCTCCCCTGCAGCAGTGTCCCGCGCAGGTCCGCCCCTCTCTGCTCAGCCTCTCCGCTGGCGCTGCCTTTATCCTCTCCCCTGCAGCAGTGTCCCGCGCAGGTCCGTACCTCTCTGCTCAGCACGAGCCTGGCGCTGCCTTTATCCTCTCCCTGGCAGCAGTGTCCCGCGCAGGTCCGTTTCTCTCTGCTCAGCCTCGAACCTGGCGCTGCCTTTATCCTCTCCCCTGCAGCAGTGTCCAGCGCTGGTCCGTGTCTCTCTGCTCAGCCCGAGCCTGGCGCTGCTTTTATCCTCTCCCTGGCAGAAGTGTCCCGCGCAGGTCCGTGTCTCTCTGCTCAGCCTTGAGCCTGGTGCTCCCTTTATCCTCTCCCCTGCAGCAGTGGCCCACGCAGGTCCGTGTCTCTCTGCACAGCCCGAGCCTGTAGCTGCCTTTATCCTCTCCCCTGCAGCAGTGTCCTGCGCAGGTCTGTTCCTCTCTGCTCAGCCCGAGCTTGGCGCTGCCTTTATCCTCTCCCCTGCAGCAGTGTCCCGCGCAGGTCCGTTTCTCTCTGCACAGCCTCGAGCTTGGCGCTCCCTTTATCATCTCCCCTGCGGCAGTGTCCCGCGAAGGTCCGTTCCTCTCTGCTCAGCCCGAGCCTGGCGCTGCCGTTATCCTCTCCCCTGCAGCAGTGTCCCGCGCATGTCTGCTCCTGTCTGTTCAGCCCGAGCCTGGTGCCGCCTTTATCCTCTCCCCTGCAGCAGTGTCCCGCGCAGGTCCGCCCCTCTCTGCTCAGCCTCTCCGCTGGCGCTGCCTTTATCCTCTCCCCTGCAGCAGTGTCCCGCGCAGCTCCGCCCCTCTCTGCTCAGCCTCTCTGCTGGCGCTGCCTTTATCTTATCCCCTGCAGCAGTATCCCACGCAGGTCCGTGTCTCTCTGCTCAGCCTCGAACCTGGCGCTGCCTTTATCCTCACCCCTGCAGCAGTGTCCAGCGCTGGTCCGCCCCTCTCTGCTCAGCCCGAGCCTGGCGTGCTTTTATCCTCTCCCCTGCAGCAGTGTCCCGCGCAGTTCCGCCCCTCTCTGCTCAGCCGCTCCCTTGGCGCTGCCTTTATCCTCTCCCCTGCAGCAGTGTCCCGCGCAGGTCCGTTCCTCTCTGCACAGCCCCGAGCATGGCGCACCTTTATCCTCTCCCCTGCATCAGTGTCCGCGCAGGTCTGTTCCTCTCTGCTCAGCCTCGAGCCTGGCGCTGCCTTTATCCTCTCCCCTGTAGCAGTGTCCGCGCAGGTCTGTTCCTCTCTGCTCAGCCCGAGCCTGGCGCTGCCTTTATCCTCTCCCCTGCAGCAGTGTCACGCGCAGGTCCGCCCCACTCTGCTCAGCCCGAGCCTGGCGCTGCCTTTATCCTCTCCCCTGCAGCTGTGTCCCGCGCAGGTCCGTTCCTCTCTGCTCAGCCCGAGCCTGTCGCTGCCTTTATCCTCTCCCCTGCAGCAGTGTCCCGCGCATGTCTGCTCCTGTCTGTTCAGCCCGAGCCTGGCGCCACCTTTATCCTCTCCCCTGCAGCAGTGTCCCGCGCAGGTCCGCCCCTCTCTGCTCAGCCTCTCCGCTGGCGCTGCCTTTATCCTCTCCCCTGCAGCAGTGTCCCGCGCAGGTCCGCCCCTCTCTGCTCAGCCTCTCTGCTGGCGCTGCCTTTATCCTCTCCCCTGCAGCAGTATCCCACGCAGGTCCGTGTCTCTCTGCTCAGCCTCGAACCTGGCGCTGCCTTTATCCTCTCCCCTACAGCAGTGTCCAGCGCTGGTCCGTGTCTCTCTGCTCAGCCCGAGCCTGGCGCTGCTTTTATCCTCTCCCTGGCAGAAGTGTCCCGCGCAGGTCCGTGTCTCTCTGCTCAGCCTTGAGCCTGGTGATCCCTTTATCCTCTCCCCTGCAGCAGTGGCCCACGCAGGTCCGTGTCTCTCTGCACAGCCCGAGCCTGTAGCTGCCTTTATCCTCTCCCCTGCAGCAGTGTCCCGCGCAGGTCTGTTCCTCTCTGCTCAGCCCGAGCTTGGCGATGCCTTTATCCTCTCCCCTGCAGCAGTGTCCCGCGCAGGTCCGTTTCTCTCTGCACAGCCTCGAGCTTGGCGCTCCCTTTATCATCTCCCCTGCGGCAGTGTCCCGCGAAGGTCCGTTCCTCTCTGCTCAGCCCGAGCCTGGCGCTGCCGTTATCCTCTCCCCTGCAGCAGTGTCCCGCGCATGTCTGCTCCTGTCTGTTCAGCCCGAGCCTGGTGCCGCCTTTATCCTCTCCCCTGCAGCAGTGTCCCGCGCAGGTCCGCCCCTCTCTGCTCAGCCTCTCCGCTGGCGCTGCCTTTATCCTCTCCCCTGCAGCAGTATCCCACGCAGGTCCGTGTCTCTCTGCTCAGCCTCGAACCTGGCGCTGCCTTTATCCTCACCCCTGCAGCAGTGTCCAGCGCTGGTCCGCCCCTCTCTGCTCAGCCCGAGCCTGGCGTGCTTTTATCCTCTCCCCTGCAGCAGTGTCCCGTGCAGGTCCGCCCCTCTCTGCTCAGCCGCTCCCTTGGCGCTGCCTTTATCCTCTCCCCTGCAGCAGTGTCCCGCGCAGGTCCGTTCCTCTCTGCACAGCCCCGAGCATGGCGCGCCTTTATCCTCTCCCCTGTAGCAGTGTCCGCGCAGGTCTGTTCCTCTCTGCTCAGCCCGAGCCTGGCGCTGCCTTTATCCTCTCCCCTGCAGCAGTGTCACGCGCAGGTCTGTTCCTCTCTGCTCAGCCCGAGCCTGGCGCTGCCTTTATCCTCTCCCCTGCAGCTGTGTCCCGCGCAGGTCCGTTCCTCTCTGCTCAGCCCGAGCCTGTCGCTGCCTTTATCCTCTCCCCTGCAGCAGTGTCCCGCGCATGTCTGCTCCTGTCTGTTCAGCCCGAGCCTGGCGCCACCTTTATCCTCTCCCCTGCAGCAGTGTCCCGCGCAGGTCCGCCCCTCTCTGCTCAGCCTCTCCGCTGGCGCTGCCTTTATCCTCTCCCCTGCAGCAGTGTCCCGCGCAGGTCCGTACCTCTCTGCTCAGCACGAGCCTGGCGCTGCCTTTATCCTCTCCCTGGCAGCAGTGTCCCGCGCAGGTCCGTTTCTCTCTGCTCAGCCTCGAGCCTGGTGCTCCCTTTATCCTCTCCCCTGCAGCAGTGTCCCGTGCAGGTCCGTTCCTCTCTGCACAGCCCGAGCCTGGCGCTGCCTTTATCCTCTCCCCTGCAGCAGTGTCCCGCGAAGATCCGCCTCTCTCTGCTAAGCCGCTCCCCTGGCGCTGCCTTTATCCTCTCCCCTGCAGCAGTGTCCCGTGCAGGTCCGTTCTTCTCTGCTCAGCCTTGAGCCTGGCGCTGCCTTTATCCTCTCCCCTGGCGCTGCCTTTATCCTCTCCCCTGCAGCACAGTGTCCCGCGCAGGTCCGTTCCTCTCTGCTCAGCCCGAGCCTGGCGCTGCCTTTATCCTCTCCCCTGCAGCACAGTGTCCCGCGCAGGTCGGTTCCTCTCTGCTCAGCCCGAGCCTGGCGCTGCGTTTATCCTCTCCCCTGCAGCAGTGTCCCGCGCAGGTCCGCCCCTCTCTGCTCAGCACGAGCCTGGCGCTGCCTTTATCCTCTCCCCTGCAGCTGTGTCCCGCGCAGGTCCGTTCCTCTCTGCTCAGCCCGAGCCTGGCGCTGCCTTTATCCTCTCCCCTGCAGCTGTCTCCCGCGCAGGTCCGTTCCTCTCTGCTCAGCCCGAGCCTGTCGCTGCCTTTATCCTCTCCCCTGCAGCAGTGTCCCGCGCATGTCTGCTCCTGTCTGTTCAGCCCGAGCCTGGCGCCGCCTTTATCCTCTCCCCTGCAGCAGTATCCCGCGCAGGTCCGCCCCTCTCTGCTCAGCCTCTCCGCTGGCGCTGCCTTTATCCTCTCCCCTGCAGCAGTGTCCCGCGCAGGTCCGCCCCTCTCTGCTCAGCCTCTCTGCTGGCGCTGCCTTTATCCTCTCCCCTGCAGCAGTGGCCCACGCAGGTCCGTGTCTCTCTGCTCAGCCTCGAACCTGGCGCTGCCTTTATCCTCTCCCCTGCAGCAGTGTCCAGCGCTGGTCCGTGTCTCTCTGCTCAGCCCGAGCCTGGCGCTGCTTTTATCCTCTCCCTGGCAGAAGTGTCCCGCGCAGGTCCGTGTCTCTCTGCTCAGCCTTGAGCCTGGTGCTCCCTTTATCCTCTCCCCTGCAGCAGTGGCCCACGCAGGTCCGTGTCTCTCTGCACAGCCCGAGCCTGTAGCTGCCTTTATCCTCTCCCCTGCAGCAGTGTCCTGCGCAGGTCTGTTCCTCTCTGCTCAGCCCGAGCCTGGCGCTGCCTTTATCCTCTCCCCTGCAGCAGTGTCACGCGCAGGTCCGCCCCACTCTGCTCAGCCCGAGCCTGGCGCTGCCTTTATCCTCTCCCCTGCAGCTGTGTCCCGCGCAGGTCCGTTCCTCTCTGCTCAGCCCGAGCCTGTCGCTGCCTTTATCCTCTCCCCTGCAGCAGTGTCCCGCGCATGTCTGCTCCTGTCTGTTCAGCCCGAGCCTGGCGCCACCTTTATCCTCTCCCCTGCAGCAGTGTCCCGCGCAGGTCCGCCCCTCTCTGCTCAGCCTCTCCACTGGCGCTGCCTTTATCCTCTCCCCTGCAGCAGTGTCCCGCGCAGGTCCGCCCCTCTCTGCTCAGCCTCTCTGCTGGCGCTGCCTTTATCCTCTCCCCTGCAGCAGTATCCCACGCAGGTCCGTGTCTCTCTGCTCAGCCTCGAACCTGGCGCTGCCTTTATCCTCTCCCCTACAGCAGTGTCCAGCGCTGGTCCGTGTCTCTCTGCTCAGCCCGAGCCTGGCGCTGCTTTTATCCTCTCCCTGGCAGAAGTGTCCCGCGCAGGTCCGTGTCTCTCTGCTCAGCCTTGAGCCTGGTGCTCCCTTTATCCTCTCCCCTGCAGCAGTGGCCCACGCAGGTCCGTGTCTCTCTGCACAGCCCGAGCCTGTAGCTGCCTTTATCCTCTCCCCTGCAGCAGTGTCCCGCGCAGGTCTGTTCCTCTCTGCTCAGCCCGAGCTTGGCGCTGCCTTTATCCTCTCCCCTGCAGCAGTGTCCCGCGCAGGTCCGTTTCTCTCTGCACAGCCTCGAGCTTGGCGCTCCCTTTATCATCTCCCCTGCGGCAGTGTCCCGCGAAGGTCCGTTCCTCTCTGCTCAGCCCGAGCCTGGCGCTGCCGTTATCCTCTCCCCTGCAGCAGTGTCCCGCGCATGTCTGCTCCTGTCTGTTCAGCCCGAGCCTGGTGCCGCCTTTATCCTCTCCCCTGCAGCAGTGTCCCGCGCAGGTCCGCCCCTCTCTGCTCAGCCTCTCCGCTGGCGCTGCCTTTATCCTCTCCCCTGCAGCAGTATCCCACGCAGGTCCGTGTCTCTCTGCTCAGCCTCGAACCTGGCGCTGCCTTTATCCTCACCCCTGCAGCAGTGTCCAGCGCTGGTCCGCCCCTCTCTGCTCAGCCCGAGCCTGGCGCTGCCTTTATCCTCTTCACTGCAGCAGTGTCCCGCGCAGGTCCGCCCCTCTCTGCTCAGCCGCTCCCTTGGCGCTGCCTTTATCCTCTCCCCTGCAGCAGTGTCCCGCGCAGGTCCGCCCCTCTCTGCTCAGCCGCTCCCTTGGCGCTGCCTTTATCCTCTCCCCTGCAGCAGTGTCCCGCGCAGGTCCGTTCCTCTCTGCACAGCCCCGAGCATGGCGCGCCTTTATCCTCTCCCCTGTAGCAGTGTCCGCGCAGGTCTGTTCCTCTCTGCTCAGCCCGAGCCTGGCGCTGCCTTTATCCTCTCCCCTGCAGCAGTGTCACGCGCAGGTCTGTTCCTCTCTGCTCAGCCCGAGCCTGGCGCTGCCTTTATCCTCTCCCCTGCAGCTGTGTCCCGCGCAGGTCCGTTCCTCTCTGCTCAGCCCGAGCCTGTCGCTGCCTTTATCCTCTCCCCTGCAGCAGTGTCCCGCGCATGTCTGCTCCTGTCTGTTCAGCCCGAGCCTGGCGCCACCTTTATCCTCTCCCCTGCAGCAGTGTCCCGCGCAGGTCCGCCCCTCTCTGCTCAGCCTCTCCGCTGGCGCTGCCTTTATCCTCTCCCCTGCAGCAGTGTCCCGCGCAGGTCCGTACCTCTCTGCTCAGCACGAGCCTGGCGCTGCCTTTATCCTCTCCCTGGCAGCAGTGTCCCGCGCAGGTCCGTTTCTCTCTGCTCAGCCTCGAGCCTGGTGCTCCCTTTATCCTCTCCCCTGCAGCAGTGTCCCGTGCAGGTCCGTTCCTCTCTGCACAGCCCGAGCCTGGCGCTGCCTTTATCCTCTCCCCTGCAGCAGTGTCCCGCGAAGATCCGCCTCTCTCTGCTAAGCCGCTCCCCTGGCGCTGCCTTTATCCTCTCCCCTGCAGCAGTGTCCCGTGCAGGTCCGTTCTTCTCTGCTCAGCCTCGAGCCTGGCGCTGCCTTTATCCTCTCCCCTGGCGCTGCCTTTATCCTCTCCCCTGCAGCACAGTGTCCCGCGCAGGTCCGTTCCTCTCTGCTCAGCCCGAGCCTGGCGCTGCCTTTATCCTCTCCCCTGCAGCACAGTGTCCCGCGCAGGTCGGTTCCTCTCTGCTCAGCCCGAGCCTGGCGCTGCGTTTATCCTCTCCCCTGCAGCAGTGTCCCGCGCAGGTCCGCCCCTCTCTGCTCAGCACGAGCCTGGCGCTGCCTTTATCCTCTCCCCTGCAGCTGTGTCCCGCGCAGGTCCGTTCCTCTCTGCTCAGCCCGAGCCTGGCGCTGCCTTTATCCTCTCCCCTGCAGCTGTCTCCCGCGCAGGTCCGTTCCTCTCTGCTCAGCCCGAGCCTGTCGCTGCCTTTATCCTCTCCCCTGCAGCAGTGTCCCGCGCATGTCTGCTCCTGTCTGTTCAGCCCGAGCCTGGCGCCGCCTTTATCCTCTCCCCTGCAGCAGTATCCCGCGCAGGTCCGCCCCTCTCTGCTCAGCCTCTCCGCTGGCGCTGCCTTTATCCTCTCCCCTGCAGCAGTGTCCCGCGCAGGTCCGCCCCTCTCTGCTCAGCCTCTCTGCTGGCGCTGCCTTTATCCTCTCCCCTGCAGCAGTGGCCCACGCAGGTCCGTGTCTCTCTGCTCAGCCTCGAACCTGGCGCTGCCTTTATCCTCTCCCCTGCAGCAGTGTCCAGCGCTGGTCCGTGTCTCTCTGCTCAGCCCGAGCCTGGCGCTGCTTTTATCCTCTCCCTGGCAGAAGTGTCCCGCGCAGGTCCGTGTCTCTCTGCTCAGCCTTGAGCCTGGTGCTCCCTTTATCCTCTCCCCTGCAGCAGTGGCCCACGCAGGTCCGTGTCTCTCTGCACAGCCCGAGCCTGTAGCTGCCTTTATCCTCTCCCCTGCAGCAGTGTCCTGCGCAGGTCTGTTCCTCTCTGCTCAGCCCGAGCTTGGCGCTGCCTTTATCCTCTCCCCTGCAGCAGTGTCCCGCGCAGGTCCGTTTCTCTCTGCACAGCCTCGAGCTTGGCGCTCCCTTTATCATCTCCCCTGCGGCAGTGTCCCGCGAAGGTCCGTTCCTCTCTGCTCAGCCCGAGCCTGGCGCTGCCGTTATCCTCTCCCCTGCAGCAGTGTCCCGCGCATGTCTGCTCCTGTCTGTTCAGCCCGAGCCTGGTGCCGCCTTTATCCTCTCCCCTGCAGCAGTGTCCCGCGCAGGTCCGCCCCTCTCTGCTCAGCCTCTCCGCTGCCTTTATCCTCTCCCCTGCAGCAGTGTCCCGCGCAGCTCCGCCCCTCTCTGCTCAGCCTCTCTGCTGGCGCTGCCTTTATCTTATCCCCTGCAGCAGTATCCCACGCAGGTCCGTGTCTCTCTGCTCAGCCCGAGCCTGGCGTGCTTTTATCCTCTCCCCTGCAGCAGTGTCCCGCGCAGTTCCGCCCCTCTCTGCTCAGCCGCTCCCTTGGCGCTGCCTTTATCCTCTCCCCTGCAGCAGTGTCCCGCGCAGGTCCGTTCCTCTCTGCACAGCCCCGAGCATGGCGCACCTTTATCCTCTCCCCTGCATCAGTGTCCGCGCAGGTCTGTTCCTCTCTGCTCAGCCTCGAGCCTGGCGCTGCCTTTATCCTCTCCCCTGTAGCAGTGTCCGCGCAGGTCTGTTCCTCTCTGCTCAGCCCGAGCCTGGCGCTGCCTTTATCCTCTCCCCTGCAGCAGTGTCACGCGCAGGTCCGCCCCACTCTGCTCAGCCCGAGCCTGGCGCTGCCTTTATCCTCTCCCCTGCAGCTGTGTCCCGCGCAGGTCCGTTCCTCTCTGCTCAGCCCGAGCCTGTCGCTGCCTTTATCCTCTCCCCTGCAGCAGTGTCCCGCGCATGTCTGCTCCTGTCTGTTCAGCCCGAGCCTGGCGCCACCTTTATCCTCTCCCCTGCAGCAGTGTCCCGCGCAGGTCCGCCCCTCTCTGCTCAGCCTCTCCGCTGGCGCTGCCTTTATCCTCTCCCCTGCAGCAGTGTCCCGCGCAGGTCCGCCCCTCTCTGCTCAGCCTCTCTGCTGGCGCTGCCTTTATCCTCTCCCCTGCAGCAGTATCCCACGCAGGTCCGTGTCTCTCTGCTCAGCCTCGAACCTGGCGCTGCCTTTATCCTCTCCCCTACAGCATTGTCCAGCGCTGGTCCGTGTCTCTCTGCTCAGCCCGAGCCTGGCGCTGCTTTTATCCTCTCCCTGGCAGAAGTGTCCCGCGCAGGTCCGTGTCTCTCTGCTCAGCCTTGAGCCTGGTGCTCCCTTTATCCTCTCCCCTGCAGCAGTGGCCCACGCAGGTCCGTGTCTCTCTGCACAGCCCGAGCCTGTAGCTGCCTTTATCCTCTCCCCTGCAGCAGTGTCCCGCGCAGGTCTGTTCCTCTCTGCTCAGCCCAAGCTTGGCGCTGCCTTTATCCTCTCCCCTGCAGCAGTGTCCCGCGCAGGTCCGTTTCTCTCTGCACAGCCTCGAGCTTGGCGCTCCCTTTATCATCTCCCCTGCGGCAGTGTCCCGCGAAGGTCCGTTCCTCTCTGCTCAGCCCGAGCCTGGCGCTGCCGTTATCCTCTCCCCTGCAGCAGTGTCCCGCGCATGTCTGCTCCTGTCTGTTCAGCCCGAGCCTGGTGCCGCCTTTATCCTCTCCCCTGCAGCAGTGTCCCGCGCAGGTCCGCCCCTCTCTGCTCAGCCTCTCCGCTGGCGCTGCCTTTATCCTCTCCCCTGCAGCAGTATCCCACGCAGGTCCGTGTCTCTCTGCTCAGCCTCGAACCTGGCGCTGCCTTTATCCTCACCCCTGCAGCAGTGTCCAGCGCTGGTCCGCCCCTCTCTGCTCAGCCCGAGCCTGGCGTGCTTTTATCCTCTCCCCTGCAGCAGTGTCCCGCGCAGGTCCGCCCCTCTCTGCTCAGCCGCTCCCTTGGCGCTGCCTTTATCCTCTCCCCTGCAGCAGTGTCCCGCGCAGGTCCGTTCCTCTCTGCACAGCCCCGAGCATGGCGCTGCCTTTATCCTCTCCCCTGCATCAGTGTCCGCGCAGGTCTGTTCCTCTCTGCTCAGCCTCGAGCCTGGCGCTGCCTTTATCCTCTCCCCTGTAGCAGTGTCCGCGCAGGTCTGTTCCTCTCTGCTCAGCCCGAGCCTGGCGCTGCCTTTATCCTCTCCCCTGCAGCAGTGTCACGCGCAGGTCCGCCCCACTCTGCTCAGCCCGAGCCTGGCGCTGCCTTTATCCTCTCCCCTGCAGCTGTGTCCCGCGCAGCTCCGTTCCTCTCTGCTCAGCCCGAGCCTGTCGCTGCCTTTATCCTCTGCCCTGCAGCAGTGTCCCGCGCATGTCTGCTCCTGTCTGTTCAGCCCGAGCCTGGCGCCACCTTTATCCTCTCCCCTGCAGCAGTGTCCCGCGCAGGTCCGCCCCTCTCTGCTCAGCCTCTCCGCTGGCGCTGCCTTTATCCTCTCCCCTGCAGCAGTGTCCCGCGCAGGTCCGCCCCTCTCTGCTCAGCCTCTCTGCTGGCGCTGCCTTTATCCTCTCCCCTGCAGCAGTATCCCACGCAGGTCCGTGTCTCTCTGCTCAGCCTCGAACCTGGCGCTGCCTTTATCCTCTCCCCTGCAGCAGTGTCCAGCGCTGGTCCGCCCCTGTCTGCTCAGCCGCTCCCTTGGCGCTGCCTTTATCCTCTCCCCTGCAGCAGTGTCCCGCGCAGGTCCGTTCCTCTCTGCACAGCCCCGAGCATGGCGCGCCTTTATCCTCTCCCCTGCATCAGTGTCCGCGCAGGTCTGTTCCTCTCTGCTCAGCCTCAAGCCTGGCGCTGCCTTTATCCTCTCCCCTGTAGCAGTGTCCGCACAGGTCTGTTCCTCTCTGCTCAGCCCGAGCCTGGCGCTGCCTTTATCCTCTCCCCTGCAGCAGTGTCACGCGCAGGTCCACCCCTCTCTGCTCAGCCTCTCCTCTGGTGCTGCTTTTATCCTCTCCCCTGCCTCAGTGTCCGCGCATGTCTGTTCCTCTCTGCTCAGCCTCGAGCCTGGCGCTGCCTTCATCCTCTCCCCTGCATCAGTATCCGCGCAGGTCTGTCCTCTCTGCTCAGCCTCGAGCCTGGCGCTGCCTTTATCCTCTTCCCCTGCGGCAGTGTCCCGCGAAGGTCGGTTCCTCTCTGCTCAGCCCGAGCCTGGCGCTGCCTTTATCCTCTCCCCTGGCGCTGCCTTTATCCTCTCCCCTGCAGCACAGTGTCCCGCGCAGGTATGCTGCTGGCTGTTCAGCCCGTGCCTGGCGCTGCCTTTATCCTCTCCCCTGCAGCTGTGTCCCGCGCATGTCTGCTCCTGTCTGTTCAGCCCGAGCCTGGCGCCGCCTTTATCCTCTCCCCTGCAGCAGTGTCCCGCGCAGGTCCGCTCCTCTCTGCTCAGCCTCTCCGCTGGCGCTGCCTTTATCCTCTCCCCTGCAGCAGTGTCCCGCGCAGGTCCGTACCTCTCTGCTCTGCACGAGCCTGGCGCTGCCTTTATCCTCTCCCTGGCAGCAGTGTCCCGCGCAGGCCCGCTCCTCTCTGCTCAGCCTCTCCGCTGGCGCTGCCTTTATCCTCTCCCCTGCAGCAGTGTCCCGCGCAGGTCCGTTCCTCTCTGCCCAGCCCGAGCCTGGCGCTGCCTTTATCCTCTCCCTTGCAGCAGTGTCCCGCGCAGATCCGCCTCTCTCTGGTAAGCCGCTCCCCTGGCGCTGCCTTTATCCTCTCCGCTGCAGCAGTGTCCCGTGCAGGTCCGTTCCTCTCTGCTCAGCCTCGAGCCTGGCGCTGCCTTTATCCTCTCCCCTGGCGCTGCCTTTATCCTCTCCCCTGCAGAACAGTGTCCTGCGCAGATCGGTTCCTCTCTGCTCAGCCCGAGCCTGGCGCTGCCTTTATCCTCTCCCCTGCAGCAGTGTCCCGCGCAGGTCCGCCCCTCTCTGCTCAGCCCGAGCCTGGCGCTGCCTTTATCCTCTCCCCTGCAGCTGTGTCCCGCGCAGGTCCGTTCCTCTCTGCTCAGCCCGAGCCTGTCGCTGCCTTTATCCTCTCCCCTGCAGCAGTGTCCCGCGCATGTCTGCTCCTGTCTGTTCAGCCCGAGCCTGGGGCCGCCTTTATCCTCTCCCCTGCAGCAGTGTCCCGCGCAGGTCCGCCCCTCTCTGCTCAGCCTCTCCGCTGGCGCTGCCTTTATCCTCTCCCCTGCAGCAGTGTCCCGCGCAGGTCCGCCCCTCTCTGCTCAGCCTCTCTGCTGGCGCAGCCTTTATCCTCTCCCCTGCAGCAGTATCCCACGCAGGTCCGTGTCTCTCTGCTCAGCCTCGAACCTGGCGCTGCCTTTATCCTCTCCCCTGCATCAGTGTCCATCGCTGGTCCGCCCCTCTCTGCTCAGCCCGAGCCTGGCGCTGCCTTTATCCTTTCCCCTGCAGCAGTGTCCCGCGAAGGTCCGTTCCTCTCTGTTCAGCCCGTGCCTGGCGCTGCCTTTATCCTCTCCCCTGCAGCTGTGTCCCGCGCATGTCTGTTCAGCCCGAGCCTGGCGCCGCCTTTATCCTCTCCCCTGCAGCAGTGTCCCGTGCAGGTCCGTTCCTCTCTGCACAGCCCGAGCCTGGCGCTGCCTTTATCCTCTCCCCTGCAGCAGTGTCCCGCGCAGGTCCGTTCCTCTCTGCACAGCCCGAGCCTGGCGCTGCCTTTATCCTCTCCCCTGCAGCAGTGTCCCGTGCAGGTCCGTTCCTCTCTGCACAGCCCGAGCCTGGCGCTGCCTTTATCCTCTCCCCTGCAGCAGTGTCCCGTGCAGGTCCGTTCCTCTCTGCACAGCCCGAGCCTGGCGCTGCCTTTATCCTCTCCCCTGCAGCAGTGTCCCGCGCAGATCCGCCTCTCTCTGCTAAGCCGCTCCCCTGGCGCTGCCTTTATCCTCTCCGCTGCAGCAGTGTCCCGTGCAGGTCCGTTCCTCTCTGCTCAGCCTCGAGCCTGGCGCTGCCTTTATCCTCTCCCCTGGCGCTGCCTTTATCCTCTCCCCTGCAGCACAGTGTCCAGCGCAGGTCCGTTCCTCTCTGCTCAGCCTGAGCCTGGCGCTGCCTTTATCCTCTCCCCTGCAGCACAGTGTCCTGCGCAGGTCGGTTCCTCTCTGCTCAGCCCGAGCCTGGCGCTGCCTTTCTCCTCTCCCCTGCAGCAGTGTCCCGCGCAGGTCCGCCCCTCTCTGCTCAGCACGAGCCTGGCGCTGCCTTTGTCCTCTCCCCTGCAGCTGTGTCCCCCGCAGGTCCGTTCCTCTCTGCTCAGCCCGAGCCTGGCGCTGCCTTTCTTCTCTCCCCTGCAGCAGTGACCCGCGCAGGTCCGCCCCTCTCTGCTCAGCACGAGCCTGGCGCTGCCTTTGTCCTCTCCCCTGCAGCTGTGTCCCCCGCAGGCCCACCCCTCTCTGCTCAGCCCGAGCCTGGCGCTGCCTTTATCCTTTCTGCTCAGCCTCTCCCCTGGCGCTGCCTTTATCCTCTCCCCTGCAGCAGTGTCCCGCGCAGGTCCGTTCCTCTCTGCTCAGCCCGAGCCTGTCGCTGCCTTTATCCTCTCCCCTGCAGCAGTGTCCCGCGCATGTCCGTTCCTCTCTGCTCAGCCCGAGCATGGCGCTGCCTTTATCCTCTCCCCTGCAGCAGTGTCCCGCGCAGGCCCACCCCTCTCTGCTCAGCCCGAGCCTGGCGCTGCCTTTATCCTTTCTGCTCAGCCTCTCCCCTGGCGCTGCCTTTATACTCTCACCTGCAGCACTGTCCCGCGCAGGTCCGCCCCTCTCTGCTCAGCCTCTCCGCTGGCGCTGCCTTCATCCTCTCCCCTGCAGCAGTGTCCCGCGCTGGTCCGCCCCTCTCTGCTCAGCCCGAGCCTGGCGCTGCCTTTATCCTCTCCCCTGCAGCAGTGTCCCGCACAGGTCCGCCCCTCTCTGCTCAGCCTCTCCGCTGGCGCTGCCTTTATCCTCTCCCCTGCAGCAGTGTCCCGCGCAGGTCCGTTCCTCTCTGCTCAGCACGAGCCTGGCGCTGCCTTTATCCTCTCCCTGGCAGCAGTGTCCCGCGCAGGTCCATGTCTCTCTGCTCAGCCTCGAGCCTGGTGCTCCCTTTATCCTCTCCCCTGCAGCAGTGTCCCACGAAGGTCCGCTCCTCTCTGCTCAACCTCGAGCCTGGTGCTGCCTTTATCCTCTCCCCTGCAGCACAGTGTCCCGCGCAGGTCCGTTCCTCGCTGCACAGCCCGAGCCTGGCGCTGCCTTTATCCTCTCCCCTGCAGCAGTGTCCCGCGAAGATCCGCCTCTCTCTGCTAAGCCGCTCCCCTGGCGCTGCCTTTATCCTCTCCCCTGCAGCACAGTGTCCCGCGCAGGTCCTTTCCTCTCTGCTCAGCCCGAGCCTGGCGCTGCCTTTATCCTCTCCCCTGCAGCACAGTGTCCCGCGCAGGTCGGTTCCTCTCTGCTCAGCCCGAGCCTGGCGCTGCGTTTATCCTCTCCCCTGCAGCAGTGTCCCGCGCAGGTCCGCCCCTCTCTGCTCAGCACGAGCCTGGCGCTGCCTTTATCCTCTCCCCTGCAGCTGTGTCCCGCGCAGGTCCGTTCCTCTCTGCTCAGCCCGAGCCTGGCGCTGCCTTTATCCTCTCCCCTGCAGCTGTCTCCCGCGCAGGTCCGTTCCTCTCTGCTCAGCCCGAGCCTGTCGCTGCCTTTATCCTCTCCCCTGCAGCAGTGTCCCGCGCATGTCTGCTCCTGTCTGTTCAGCCCGAGCCTGGCGCCGCCTTTATCCTCTCCCCTGCAGCAGTGTCCCGCGCAGGTCCGCCCCTCTCTGCTGGCGCTGCCTTTATCCTCTCCCCTGCAGCAGTGGCCCACGCAGGTCCGTGTCTCTCTGCTCAGCCTCGAACCTGGCGCTGCCTTTATCCTCTCCCCTGCAGCAGTGTCCAGCGCTGGTCCGTGTCTCTCTGCTCAGCCCGAGCCTGGCGCTGCTTTTATCCTCTCCCTGGCAGAAGTGTCCCGCGCAGGTCCATGTCTCTCTGCTCAGCCTTGAGCCTGGTGCTCCCTTTATCCTCTCCCCTGCAGCATAGTGTCCCGCACAGGTCCGTTCCTCTTTGCACAGCCCGAGCCAGTAGCTGCCTTTATCCTCTCCCCTGCAGCAGTGTCCCGCGCAGGTCTGTTCCTCTCTGCTCAGCCCGAGCTTGGCGCTGCCTTTATCCTCTCCCCTGCAACAGTGTCCCGCGCAGGTCCGTTTCTCTCTGCACAGCCTCGAGCTTGGCGCTCCCTTTATCATCTCCCCTGCGGCAGTGTCCCGCGAAGGTCCGTTCCTCTCTGCTCAGCCCGAGCCTGGCGCTGCCGTTATCCTCTCCCCTGCAGCTGTGTCCCGCGCAGGTCCGTTCCTCTCTGCTCAGCCCGAGCCTGTCGCTGCCTTTATCCTCTCCCCTGCAGCAGTGTCCCGCGCATGTCTGCTCCTGTCTGTTCAGCCCGAGCCTGGTGCCGCCTTTATCCTCTCCCCTGCAGCAGTGTCCCGCGCAGGTCCGCCCCTCTCTGCTCAGCCTCTCCACTGGCGCTGCCTTTATCCTCTCCCCTGCAGCAGTGTCCCGCGCAGGTCCGCCCCTCTCTGCTCAGCCTCTCTGCTGGCGCTGCCTTTATCCTCTCCCCTGCAGCAGTATCCCACGCAGGTCCGTGTCTCTCTGCTCAGCCTCGAACCTGGCGTGCTTTTATCCTCTCCCCTGCAGCAGTGTCCCGCGCAGGTCCGCCCCTCTCTGCTCAGCCGCTCCCTTGGCGCTGCCTTTATCCTCTCCCCTGCAGCAGTGTCCCGCGCAAGTCCGTTCCTCTCTGCACAGCCCCGAGCATGGCGCGCCTTTATCCTCTCCCCTGCATCAGTGTCCGCGCAGGTCTGTTCCTCTCTGCTCAGCCTCAAGCCTGGCGCTGCCTTTATCCTCTCCCCTGTAGCAGTGTCCGCACAGGTCTGTTCCTCTCTGCTCAGCCCGAGCCTGGCGCTGCCTTTATCCTCTCCCCTGCAGCAGTGACACGCGCAGGTCCACCCCTCTCTGCTCAGCCTCTCCTCTGGTGCTGCTTTTATCCTCTCCCCTGCATCAGTGTCCGCGCATGTCTGTTCCTCTCTGCTCAGCCTCGAGCCTGGCGCTGCCTTCATCCTCTCCCCTGCATCAGTATCCGCGCAGGTCTGTCCCCTCTGCTCAGCCTCGAGCCTGGCACTGCCTTTATCCTCTTCCCCTGCGGCAGTGTCCCGCGAAGGTCGGTTCCTCTCTGCTCAGCCCGAGCCTGGCGCTGCCTTTATCCTCTCCCCTGGCGCTGCCTTTATCCTCTCCCCTGCAGCACAGTGTCCCGCGTAGGTATGCTGCTGGCTGTTCAGCCCGTGCCTGGCGCTGCCTTTATCCTCTCCCCTGCAGCTGTGTCCCGCGCATGTCTGCTCCTGTCTGTTCAGCCCGAGCCTGGCGCCGCCTTTATCCTCTCCCCTGCAGCAGTGTCCCGCGCAGGTCCGCTCCTCTCTGCTCAGCCTCTCCGCTGGCGCTGCCTTTATCCTCTCCCCTGCAGCAGTGTCCTGTGCAGGTCCGCCCCTCTCTGCTCAGCCTCTCCGCTGGCGCTGCCTTTATCCTCTCCCCTGCAGCAGTGTCCCGCGCAGGTCCGTACCTCTCTGCTCAGCACGAGCCTGGCGCTGCCTTTATCCTTTCCCTGGCAGCAGTGTCCCGCGCAGGTCCGCTCCTCTCTGCTCAGCCTCTCCGCTGGCGCTGCCTTTATCCTCTCCCCTGCAGCAGTGTCCCGCGCAGGTCCGTTCCTCTCTGCACAGCCCGAGCCTGGCGCTGCCTTTATCCTCTCCCCTGCAGCAGTGTCCCGCGCAGATCCGCCTCTCTCTGGTAAGCCGCTCCCCTGGCGCTGCCTTTATCCTCTCCGCTGCAGCAGTGTCCCGTGCAGGTCCGTTCCTCTCTGCACAGCCTCGAGCCTGGCGCTGCCTTTATCCTCTCCCCTGGCGCTGCCTTTATCCTCTCCCCTGCAGCACAGTGTCCAGCGCAGGTCCGTTCCTCTCTGCTCAGCCTGAGCCTGACGCTGCCTTTATCCTCTCCCCTGGCGCTGCCTTTATCCTCTCCCCTGCAGCACAGTGTCCCGTGCAGGTCCGTTCCTCTCTGCACAGCCTCGAGCCTGGCGCTGCCTTTATCCTCTCCCCTGGCTCTGCCTTTATCCTCTCCCCTGCAGCAGTGTCCCGCGCAGGTCCGCCCCTCTCTGCTCAGCACGAGCCTGGCGCTGCCTTTGTCCTCTCCCCTGCAGCTGTGTCTCCCGCAGGTCCGTTCCTCTCTGCTCAGCCCTAGCCTGGCGCTGGCTTTATCCTTTCCCCTGCAGCAGTGTCCCGCGCAGGTCCGCCCCTCTCTGCTCAGCCCGAGCCTGGCGCTGCCTTTATCCTCTCCCCTGCAGCTGTGTCCCGCGCAGGTCCGTTCCTCTCTGCTCAGCCCGAGCCTGTCGCTGCCTTTATCCTCTCCCCTGCAGCAGTGTCCCGCGCATGTCTGCTCCTGTCTGTTCAGCCCGAGCCTGGCGCCGCCTTTATCCTCTCCCCTGCAGCAGTGTCCCGCGCAGGTCCGCCCCTCTCTGGTAAGCCGCTCCCCTGGCGCTGCCTTTATCCTCTCCGCTGCAGCAGTGTCCCGTGCAGGTCCGTTCCTCTCTGCTCAGCCTCGAGCCTGGCGCTGCCTTTATCCTCTCCCCTGGCGCTGCCTTTATCCTCTCCCCTGCAGAACAGTGTCCTGCGCAGATCGGTTCCTCTCTGCTCAGCCCGAGCCTGGCGCTGCCTTTATCCTCTCCCCTGCAGCAGTGTCCCGCGCATGTCTGCTCCTGTCTGTTCAGCCCGAGCCTGGGGCCGCCTTTATCCTCTCCCCTGCAGCAGTGTCCCGCGCAGGTCCGCCCCTCTCTGCTCAGCCTCTCCGCTGGCGCTGCCTTTATCCTCTCCCCTGCAGCAGTGTCCCGCGCAGGTCCGCCCCTCTCTGCTCAGCCTCTCTGCTGGCGCAGCCTTTATCCTCTCCCCTGCAGCAGTATCCCACGCAGGTCCGTGTCTCTCTGCTCAGCCTCGAACCTGGCGCTGCCTTTATCCTCTCCCCTGCATCAGTATCCGCGCAGGTCTGTCCTCTCTGCTCAGCCTCTCCGCTGGCGGTGCCTTTATCCTTTCCCCTGCAGCAGTGTCCCGCGAAGGTCCGTTCCTCTCTGTTCAGCCCGTGCCTGGCGCTGCCTTTATCCTCTCCCCTGCAGCTGTGTCCCGCGCATGTCTGTTCAGCCCGAGCCTGGCGCCGCCTTTATCCTCTCCCCTGCAGCAGTGTCCCGCGCAGGTCCGCCCCTCTCTGCTCAGCCTCTCCGCTGGCGCTGCCTTTATCCTCTCCCCTGCAGCAGTGTCCTGTGCAGGTCCGCCCCTCTCTGCTCAGCCTCTCCGCTGGCGCTGCCTTTATCCTCTCCCCTGCAGCAGTGTCCCGCGCAGGTCCGTACCTCTCTGCTCAGCACGAGCCTGGCGCTGCCTTTATCCTCTCCCTGGCAGCAGTGTCCCACGCAGGTCCGTTTCTCTCTGCTCAGCCTCGAGCCTGGTGCTCCCTTTATCCTCTCCCCTGCAGCAGTGTCCCGTGCAGGTCCGTTCCTCTCTGCACAGCCCGAGCCTGGCGCTGCCTTTCTCCTCTCCCCTGCAGCAGTGTCCCGCGCAGATCCGCCTCTCTCTGCTAAGCCGCTCCCCTGGCGCTGCCTTTATCCTCTCCGCTGCAGCAGTGTCCCGTGCAGGTCCGTTCCTCTCTGCTCAGCCTCGAGCCTGGCGCTGCCTTTATCCTCTCCCCTGGCGCTGCCTTTATCCTCTCCCCTGCAGCACAGTGTCCAGCGCAGGTCCGTTCCTCTCTGCTCAGCCTGAGCCTGGCGCTGCCTTTATCCTCTCCCCTGCAGCACAGTGTCCTGCGCAGGTCGGTTCCTCTCTGCTCAGCCCGAGCCTGGCGCTGCCTTTCTCCTCTCCCCTGCAGCAGTGTCCCGCGCAGGTCCGCCCCTCTCTGCTCAGCACGAGCCTGGCGCTGCCTTTGTCCTCTCCCCTGCAGCTGTGTCCCCCGCAGGTCCGTTCCTCTCTGCTCAGCCCGAGCCTGGCGCTGCCTTTCTTCTCTCCCCTGCAGCAGTGACCCGCGCAGGTCCGCCCCTCTCTGCTCAGCACGAGCCTGGCGCTGCCTTTGTCCTCTCCCCTGCAGCTGTGTCCCCCGCAGGCCCACCCCTCTCTGCTCAGCCCGAGCCTGGCGCTGCCTTTATCCTTTCTGCTCAGCCTCTCCCCTGGCGCTGCCTTTATCCTCTCCCCTGCAGCAGTGTCCCGCGCAGGTCCGTTCCTCTCTGCTCAGCCCGAGCCTGTCGCTGCCTTTATCCTCTCCCCTGCAGCAGTGTCCCGCGCATGTCCGTTCCTCTCTGCTCAGCCCGAGCATGGCGCTGCCTTTATCCTCTCCCCTGCAGCAGTGTCCCGCGCAGGCCCACCCCTCTCTGCTCAGCCCGAGCCTGGCGCTGCCTTTATCCTTTCTGCTCAGCCTCTCCCCTGGCGCTGCCTTTATACTCTCACCTGCAGCACTGTCCCGCGCAGGTCCGCCCCTCTCTGCTCAGCCTCTCCGCTGGCGCTGCCTTCATCCTCTCCCCTGCAGCAGTGTCCCGCGCTGGTCCGCCCCTCTCTGCTCAGCCCGAGCCTGGCGCTGCCTTTATCCTCTCCCCTGCAGCAGTGTCCCGCACAGGTCCGCCCCTCTCTGCTCAGCCTCTCCGCTGGCGCTGCCTTTATCCTCTCCCCTGCAGCAGTGTCCCGCGCAGGTCCGTTCCTCTCTGCTCAGCACGAGCCTGGCGCTGCCTTTATCCTCTCCCTGGCAGCAGTGTCCCGCGCAGGTCCATGTCTCTCTGCTCAGCCTCGAGCCTGGTGCTCCCTTTATCCTCTCCCCTGCAGCAGTGTCCCACGAAGGTCCGCTCCTCTCTGCTCAACCTCGAGCCTGGTGCTGCCTTTATCCTCTCCCCTGCAGCACAGTGTCCCGCGCAGGTCCGTTCCTCGCTGCACAGCCCGAGCCTGGCGCTGCCTTTATCCTCTCCCCTGCAGCAGTGTCCCGCGAAGATCCGCCTCTCTCTGCTAAGCCGCTCCCCTGGCGCTGCCTTTATCCTCTCCCCTGCAGCACAGTGTCCCGCGCAGGTCCTTTCCTCTCTGCTCAGCCCGAGCCTGGCGCTGCCTTTATCCTCTCCCCTGCAGCACAGTGTCCCGCGCAGGTCGGTTCCTCTCTGCTCAGCCCGAGCCTGGCGCTGCGTTTATCCTCTCCCCTGCAGCAGTGTCCCGCGCAGGTCCGCCCCTCTCTGCTCAGCACGAGCCTGGCGCTGCCTTTATCCTCTCCCCTGCAGCTGTGTCCCGCGCAGGTCCGTTCCTCTCTGCTCAGCCCGAGCCTGGCGCTGCCTTTATCCTCTCCCCTGCAGCTGTCTCCCGCGCAGGTCCGTTCCTCTCTGCTCAGCCCGAGCCTGTCGCTGCCTTTATCCTCTCCCCTGCAGCAGTGTCCCGCGCATGTCTGCTCCTGTCTGTTCAGCCCGAGCCTGGCGCCGCCTTTATCCTCTCCCCTGCAGCAGTGTCCCGCGCAGGTCCGCCCCTCTCTGCTGGCGCTGCCTTTATCCTCTCCCCTGCAGCAGTGGCCCACGCAGGTCCGTGTCTCTCTGCTCAGCCTCGAACCTGGCGCTGCCTTTATCCTCTCCCCTGCAGCAGTGTCCAGCGCTGGTCCGTGTCTCTCTGCTCAGCCCGAGCCTGGCGCTGCTTTTATCCTCTCCCTGGCAGAAGTGTCCCGCGCAGGTCCATGTCTCTCTGCTCAGCCTTGAGCCTGGTGCTCCCTTTATCCTCTCCCCTGCAGCATAGTGTCCCGCACAGGTCCGTTCCTCTTTGCACAGCCCGAGCCAGTAGCTGCCTTTATCCTCTCCCCTGCAGCAGTGTCCCGCGCAGGTCTGTTCCTCTCTGCTCAGCCCGAGCTTGGCGCTGCCTTTATCCTCTCCCCTGCAACAGTGTCCCGCGCAGGTCCGTTTCTCTCTGCACAGCCTCGAGCTTGGCGCTCCCTTTATCATCTCCCCTGCGGCAGTGTCCCGCGAAGGTCCGTTCCTCTCTGCTCAGCCCGAGCCTGGCGCTGCCGTTATCCTCTCCCCTGCAGCTGTGTCCCGCGCAGGTCCGTTCCTCTCTGCTCAGCCCGAGCCTGTCGCTGCCTTTATCCTCTCCCCTGCAGCAGTGTCCCGCGCATGTCTGCTCCTGTCTGTTCAGCCCGAGCCTGGTGCCGCCTTTATCCTCTCCCCTGCAGCAGTGTCCCGCGCAGGTCCGCCCCTCTCTGCTCAGCCTCTCCACTGGCGCTGCCTTTATCCTCTCCCCTGCAGCAGTGTCCCGCGCAGGTCCGCCCCTCTCTGCTCAGCCTCTCTGCTGGCGCTGCCTTTATCCTCTCCCCTGCAGCAGTATCCCACGCAGGTCCGTGTCTCTCTGCTCAGCCTCGAACCTGGCGTGCTTTTATCCTCTCCCCTGCAGCAGTGTCCCGCGCAGGTCCGCCCCTCTCTGCTCAGCCGCTCCCTTGGCGCTGCCTTTATCCTCTCCCCTGCAGCAGTGTCCCGCGCAAGTCCGTTCCTCTCTGCACAGCCCCGAGCATGGCGCGCCTTTATCCTCTCCCCTGCATCAGTGTCCGCGCAGGTCTGTTCCTCTCTGCTCAGCCTCAAGCCTGGCGCTGCCTTTATCCTCTCCCCTGTAGCAGTGTCCGCACAGGTCTGTTCCTCTCTGCTCAGCCCGAGCCTGGCGCTGCCTTTATCCTCTCCCCTGCAGCAGTGACACGCGCAGGTCCACCCCTCTCTGCTCAGCCTCTCCTCTGGTGCTGCTTTTATCCTCTCCCCTGCATCAGTGTCCGCGCATGTCTGTTCCTCTCTGCTCAGCCTCGAGCCTGGCGCTGCCTTCATCCTCTCCCCTGCATCAGTATCCGCGCAGGTCTGTCCCCTCTGCTCAGCCTCGAGCCTGGCACTGCCTTTATCCTCTTCCCCTGCGGCAGTGTCCCGCGAAGGTCGGTTCCTCTCTGCTCAGCCCGAGCCTGGCGCTGCCTTTATCCTCTCCCCTGGCGCTGCCTTTATCCTCTCCCCTGCAGCACAGTGTCCCGCGTAGGTATGCTGCTGGCTGTTCAGCCCGTGCCTGGCGCTGCCTTTATCCTCTCCCCTGCAGCTGTGTCCCGCGCATGTCTGCTCCTGTCTGTTCAGCCCGAGCCTGGCGCCGCCTTTATCCTCTCCCCTGCAGCAGTGTCCCGCGCAGGTCCGCTCCTCTCTGCTCAGCCTCTCCGCTGGCGCTGCCTTTATCCTCTCCCCTGCAGCAGTGTCCTGTGCAGGTCCGCCCCTCTCTGCTCAGCCTCTCCGCTGGCGCTGCCTTTATCCTCTCCCCTGCAGCAGTGTCCCGCGCAGGTCCGTACCTCTCTGCTCAGCACGAGCCTGGCGCTGCCTTTATCCTTTCCCTGGCAGCAGTGTCCCGCGCAGGTCCGCTCCTCTCTGCTCAGCCTCTCCGCTGGCGCTGCCTTTATCCTCTCCCCTGCAGCAGTGTCCCGCGCAGGTCCGTTCCTCTCTGCACAGCCCGAGCCTGGCGCTGCCTTTATCCTCTCCCCTGCAGCAGTGTCCCGCGCAGATCCGCCTCTCTCTGGTAAGCCGCTCCCCTGGCGCTGCCTTTATCCTCTCCGCTGCAGCAGTGTCCCGTGCAGGTCCGTTCCTCTCTGCACAGCCTCGAGCCTGGCGCTGCCTTTATCCTCTCCCCTGGCGCTGCCTTTATCCTCTCCCCTGCAGCACAGTGTCCAGCGCAGGTCCGTTCCTCTCTGCTCAGCCTGAGCCTGACGCTGCCTTTATCCTCTCCCCTGGCGCTGCCTTTATCCTCTCCCCTGCAGCACAGTGTCCCGTGCAGGTCCGTTCCTCTCTGCACAGCCTCGAGCCTGGCGCTGCCTTTATCCTCTCCCCTGGCTCTGCCTTTATCCTCTCCCCTGCAGCAGTGTCCCGCGCAGGTCCGCCCCTCTCTGCTCAGCACGAGCCTGGCGCTGCCTTTGTCCTCTCCCCTGCAGCTGTGTCTCCCGCAGGTCCGTTCCTCTCTGCTCAGCCCTAGCCTGGCGCTGGCTTTATCCTTTCCCCTGCAGCAGTGTCCCGCGCAGGTCCGCCCCTCTCTGCTCAGCCCGAGCCTGGCGCTGCCTTTATCCTCTCCCCTGCAGCTGTGTCCCGCGCAGGTCCGTTCCTCTCTGCTCAGCCCGAGCCTGTCGCTGCCTTTATCCTCTCCCCTGCAGCAGTGTCCCGCGCATGTCTGCTCCTGTCTGTTCAGCCCGAGCCTGGCGCCGCCTTTATCCTCTCCCCTGCAGCAGTGTCCCGCGCAGGTCCGCCCCTCTCTGCTCAGCCTCTCCGCTGGCGCTGCCTTTATCCTCACCCCTGCAGCAGTGTCCCGCGCAGGTCCGCCCCTCTCTGCTCAGCCTCTCTGCTGGCGCAGCCTTTATCCTCTCCCCTGCAGCAGTATCCCACGCAGGTCCGTGTCTCTCTGCTCAGCCTCGAACCTGGCGCTGCCTTTATCCTCTCCCCTGCAGCAGTGTCCATCGCTGGTCCGCCCCTCTCTGCTCAGCCCGAGCCTGGCGTGCTTTGATCCTCTCCCCTGCAGCAGTGTCCCGCGCAGGTCCGCCCCTCTCTGCTCAGCCGCTCCCTTGGCGCTGCCTTTATCCTCTCCCCTGCAGCAGTGTCCCGCGCAGGTCCGTTCCTCTCTGCACAGCCCCGAGCATGGCGCGCCTTTATCCTCTCCCCTGCATCAGCGTCCGCGCAGGTCTGTTCCTCTCTGCTCAGCCTCGAGCCTGGCGCTGCCTTTATCCTCTCCCCTGTAGCAGTGTCCGCGCAGGTCTGTTCCTCTCTGCTCAGCCCGAGCCTGGCGCTGCCTTTATCCTCTCCCCTGCAGCAGTGTCACGCGCAGGTCCACCCCTCTCTGCTCAGCCTCTCCTCTGGTGCTGCTTTTATCCTCTCCCCTGCATCAGTGTCCGCGCAGGTCTGTTCCTCTCTGCTCAGCCTCGAGCCTGGCGCTGCCTTCATCCTCTCCCCTGCATCAGTATCCGTGCAGGTCTGTCCTCTCTGCTCAGCCTCGAGCCTGGCGCTGCCTTTATCCTCTTCCCCTGCGGCAGTGTCCCGCGAAGGTCCGTTCCTCTCTGCTCAGCCCGAGCCTGGCGCTGCCTTTATCCTCTTCCCTGGCGCTGACTTTATCCTCTCCCCTGCAGCAGTGTCACGCGCAGGTCCACCCCTCTCTGCTCAGCCTCTCCTCTGGTGCTGCTTTTATCCTCTCCCCTGCATCAGTGTCTGCGCAGGTCTGTTCCTTTCTGCTCAGCCTCGAGCCTGGCGCTGCCTTCATCCTCTCCCCTGCATCAGTATCCGCGCAGGTCTGTCCTCTCTGCTCAGCCTCGAGCCTGGCGCTGCCTTTATCCTCTTCCCCTGCGGCAGTGTCCCGCGAAGGTCCGTTCCTCTCTGTTCAGCCCGTGCCTGGCGCTGCCTTTATCCTCTCCCGTGCAGCTGTGTCCCGCGCATGTCTGCTCCTGTCTGTTCAGCCCGAGCCTGGCGCCGCCTTTATCCTCTCCCCTGCAGCAGTGTCCCGCGCAGGTCCGCCCCTCTCTGCTCAGCCTCTCCGCTGGCGCTGCCTTTATCCTCTCCCCTGCAGCAGTGTCCTGTGCAGGTCCGCCCCTCTCTGCTCAGCCTCTCCGCTGGCGCTGCCTTTATCCTCTCCCTGGCAGCAGTGTCCCGCGCAGGTCCGTTTCTCTCTGCTCAGCCTCGAGCCTGGTGCTCCCTTTATCCTCTCCCCTGCAGCAGTGTCCCGTGCAGGTCCGTTCCTCTCTGCACAGCCCGAGCCTGGCGATGCCTTTATCCTCTGCCCTGCAGCAGTGTCCCGCGCAGATCCGCCTCTCTCTGCTAAGCCGCTCCCCTGGCGCTGCCTTTATCCTCTCCGCTGCAGCAGTGTCCCGTGCAGGTCCGTTCCTCTCTGCTCAGCCTCGAGCCTGGCGCTGCCTTTATCCTCTCCCCTGGCGCTACCTTTATCCTCTCCCCTGCAGCACATTGTCCAGCGCAGGTCCGTTCCTCTCTGCTCAGCCTGAGCCTGGCGCTGCCTTTATCCTCTCCCCTGCAGCACAGTGTCCTGCGCAGGTCGGTTCCTCTCTGCTCAGCCCGAGCCTGGCGCTGCCTTTATCCTCTCCCCTGCAGCAGTGTCCCGCGCAGGTCCGCCCCTCTCTGCTCAGCACGAGCCTGGCGCTGCCTTTGTCCTCTCCCCTGCAGCTGTGTCCCCCGCAGGTCCATTCCTCTCCGTTCAGCCCGAGCCTGGCGCTGCCTTTATTCTCTCCCCTGCAGCAGTGTCCCGCGCAGGTCCGCCCCTCACTGCTAAGCACGAGCCTGGCGCTGCGTTTGTCCTCTCCCCTGCAGCTGTGTCCCCCGCAGGCCCACCCCTCTCTGCTCAGCCTCTCCCCTGGCGCTGCCTTTATCCTTTCTGCTCAGCCTCTCCCCTGGCGCTGCCTTTATCCTCTCCCCTGCAGCAGTGTCCCGCGCAGGTCCGTTCCTCTCTGCTCAGCCCGAGCCTGTCGCTGCCTTTATCCTCTCCCCTGCAGCAGTGTCCCGCGCATGTCCGTTCCTCTCTGCTCAGCCCGAGCATGGCGCTGTCTTTATCCTCTCCCCTGCAGCAGTGTCCCGCGCAGGTCCGCCCCTCTCTGCTCAGCCTCTCCGCTGGCGCTGCCTTTATCCTCTCCCCTGCAGCAGTGTCCTGTGCAGGTCCGCCCCTCTCTGCTCAGCCTCTCCGCTGGCGCTGCCTTTATCCTCTCCCCTGCAGCAGTGTCCCGCGCAGGTCGTACCTCTCTGCTCAGCACGAGCCTGGCGCTGCCTTTATCCTCTCCCTGGCAGCAGTGTCCCGCGCAGGTCCGTTTCTCTCTGCTCAGCCTCGAGCCTGGTGCTCCCTTTATCCTCTCCCCTGCAGCAGTGTCCCATGCAGGTCCGTTCCTCTCTGCACAGCCCGAGCCTGGCGCTGCCTTTATCCTCTCCCCTGCAGCAGTGTCCCGCGCAGATCCGCCTCTCTCTGCTAAGCCGCTCCCCTGGCGCTGCCTTTATCCTCTCCGCTGCAGCAGTGTCCCGTGCAGGTCCGTTCCTCTCTGCTCAGCCTCGAGCCTGGCGCTGCCTTTATCCTCTCCCCTGGCGCTGCCTTTATCCTCTCCCCTGCAGCACAGTGTCCAGCGCAGGTCCGTTCCTCTCTGCTCAGCCTGAGCCTGGCGCTGCCTTTATCCTCTCCCCTGCAGCACAGTGTCCTGCGCAGGTCGGTTCCTCTCTGCTCAGCCCGAGCCTGGCGCTGCCTTTCTCCTCTCCCCTGCAGCAGTGTCCCGCGCAGGTCCGCCCCTCTCTGCTCAGCACGAGCCTGGCGCTGCCTTTGTCCTCTCCCCTGCAGCTGTGTCCCCCGCAGGTCCGTTCCTCTCTGCTCAGCCCGAGCCTGGCGCTGCCTTTCTTCTCTCCCCTGCAGCAGTGACCCGCGCAGGTCCGCCCCTCTCTGCTCAGCACGAGCCTGGCGCTGCCTTTGTCCTCTCCCCTGCAGCTGTGTCCCCCGCAGGCCCACCCCTCTCTGCTCAGCCCGAGCCTGGCGCTGCCTTTATCCTGTCTGCTCAGCCTCTCCCCTGGCGCTGCCTTTATCCTCTCCCCTGCAGCAGTGTCCCGCGCAGGTCCGTTCCTCTCTGCTCAGCCCGAGCCTGTCGCTGCCTTTATCCTCTCCCCTGCAGCAGTGTCCCGCGCATGTCCGTTCCTCTCTGCTCAGCCCGAGCATGGCGCTGCCTTTATCCTCTCCCCTGCAGTAGTGTCCCGCGCAGGCCCACCCCTCTCTGCTCAGCCCGAGCCTGGCGCTGCCTTTATCCTTTCTGCTCAGCCTCTCCCCTGGCGCTGCCTTTATACTCTCACCTGCAGCACTGTCCCGCGCAGGTCCGCCCCTCTCTGCTCAGCCTCTCCGCTGGCGCTGCCTTCATCCTCTCCCCTGCAGCAGTGTCCCGCGCTGGTCCGCCCCTCTCTGCTCAGCCCGAGCCTGGCGCTGCCTTTATCCTCTCCCCTGCAGCAGTGTCCCGCACAGGTCCGCCCCTCTCTGCTCAGCCTCTCCGCTGGCGCTGCCTTTATCCTCTCCCCTGCAGCAGTGTCCTGTGCAGGTCCGCCCCTCTCTGCTCAGCCTCTCCGCTGGCGCTGCCTTTATCCTCTCCCTGGCAGCAGTGTCCCGCGCAGGTCCGTTTCTCTCTGCTCAGCCTCGAGCCTGGTGCTCCCTTTATCCTCTCCCCTGCAGCAGTGTCCCGTGCAGGTCCGTTCCTCTCTGCACAGCCCGAGCCTGGCGATGCCTTTATCCTCTCCCCTGCAGCAGTGTCCCGCGCAGATCCGCCTCTCTCTGCTAAGCCGCTCCCCTGGCGCTGCCTTTATCCTCTCCGCTGCAGCAGTGTCCCGTGCAGGTCCGTTCCTCTCTGCTCAGCCTCGAGCCTGGCGCTGCCTTTATCCTCTCCCCTGGCGCTACCTTTATCCTCTCCCCTGCAGCACATTGTCCAGCGCAGGTCCGTTCCTCTCTGCTCAGCCTGAGCCTGGCGCTGCCTTTATCCTCTCCCCTGCAGCACAGTGTCCTGCGCAGGTCGGTTCCTCTCTGCTCAGCCCGAGCCTGGCGCTGCCTTTATCCTCTCCCCTGCAGCAGTGTCCCGCGCAGGTCCGCCCCTCTCTGCTCAGCACGAGCCTGGCGCTGCCTTTGTCCTCTCCCCTGCAGCTGTGTCCCCCGCAGGCCCACCCCTCTCTGCTCAGCCTCTCCCCTGGCGCTGCCTTTATCCTCTCCCCTGCAGCAGTGTCCTGTGCAGGTCCGCCCCTCTCTGCTCAGCCTCTCCGCTGGCGCTGCCTTTATCCTCTCCCCTGCAGCAGTGTCCCGCGCAGGTCCGTACCTCTCTGCTCAGCACGAGCCTGGCGCTGCCTTTATCCTCTCCCTGGCAGCAGTGTCCCGCGCAGGTCCGTTTCTCTCTGCTCAGCCTCGAGCCTGGTGCTCCCTTTATCCTCTCCCCTGCAGCAGTGTCCCGTGCAGGTCCGTTCCTCTCTGCACAGCCCGAGCCTGGCGCTGCCTTTATCCTCTCCCCTGCAGCAGTGTCCCGCGCAGATCCGCCTCTCTCTGCTAAGCCGCTCCCCTGGCGCTGCCTTTATCCTCTCCGCTGCAGCAGTGTCCCGTGCAGGTCCGTTCCTCTCTGCTCAGCCTCGAGCCTGGCGCTGCCTTTATCCTCTCCCCTGGCGCTGCCTTTATCCTCTCCCCTGCAGCACAGTGTCCAGCGCAGGTCCGTTCCTCTCTGCTCAGCCTGAGCCTGGCGCTGCCTTTATCCTCTCCCCTGCAGCACAGTGTCCTGCGCAGGTCGGTTCCTCTCTGCTCAGCCCGAGCCTGGCGCTGCCTTTCTCCTCTCCCCTGCAGCAGTGTCCCGCGCAGGTCCGCCCCTCTCTGCTCAGCACGAGCCTGGCGCTGCCTTTGTCCTCTCCCCTGCAGCTGTGTCCCCCGCAGGTCCGTTCCTCTCTGCTCAGCCCGAGCCTGGCGCTGCCTTTCTTCTCTCCCCTGCAGCAGTGACCCGCGCAGGTCCGCCCCTCTCTGCTCAGCACGAGCCTGGCGCTGCCTTTGTCCTCTCCCCTGCAGCTGTGTCCCCCGCAGGCCCACCCCTCTCTGCTCAGCCCGAGCCTGGCGCTGCCTTTATCCTGTCTGCTCAGCCTCTCCCCTGGCGCTGCCTTTATCCTCTCCCCTGCAGCAGTGTCCCGCGCAGGTCCGTTCCTCTCTGCTCAGCCCGAGCCTGTCGCTGCCTTTATCCTCTCCCCTGCAGCAGTGTCCCGCGCATGTCCGTTCCTCTCTGCTCAGCCCGAGCATGGCGCTGCCTTTATCCTCTCCCCTGCAGCAGTGTCCCGCGCAGGCCCACCCCTCTCTGCTCAGCCCGAGCCTGGCGCTGCCTTTATCCTTTCTGCTCAGCCTCTCCCCTGGCGCTGCCTTTATACTCTCACCTGCAGCACTGTCCCGCGCAGGTCCGCCCCTCTCTGCTCAGCCTCTCCGCTGGCGCTGCCTTCATCCTCTCCCCTGCAGCAGTGTCCCGCGCTGGTCCGCCCCTCTCTGCTCAGCCCGAGCCTGGCGCTGCCTTTATCCTCTCCCCTGCAGCAGTGTCCCGCACAGGTCCGCCCCTCTCTGCTCAGCCTCTCCGCTGGCGCTGCCTTTATCCTCTCCCCTGCAGCAGTGTCCCGCGCAGGTCCGTTCCTCTCTGCTCAGCACGAGCCTGGCGCTGCCTTTATCCTCTCCCTGGCAGCAGTGTCCCGCGCAGGTCCATGTCTCTCTGCTCAGCCTCGAGCCTGGTGCTCCCTTTATCCTCTCCCCTGCAGCAGTGTCCCACGAAGGTCCGCTCCTCTCTGCTCAACCTCGAGCCTGGTGCTGCCTTTATCCTCTCCCCTGCAGCACAGTGTCCCGCGCAGGTCCGTTCCTCGCTGCACAGCCCGAGCCTGGCGCTGCCTTTATCCTCTCCCCTGCAGCAGTGTCCCGCGAAGATCCGCCTCTCTCTGCTAAGCCGCTCCCCTGGCGCTGCCTTTATCCTCTCCCCTGCAGCAGTGTCCCGTGCAGGTCCGTTCTTCTCTGCTCAGCCTCGAGCCTGGCGCTGCCTTTATCCTCTCCCCTGGCGCTGCCTTTATCCTCTCCCCTGCAGCACAGTGTCCCGCGCAGGTCCTTTCCTCTCTGCTCAGCCCGAGCCTGGCGCTGCCTTTATCCTCTCCCCTGCAGCACAGTGTCCCGCGCAGGTCGGTTCCTCTCTGCTCAGCCCGAGCCTGGCGCTGCGTTTATCCTCTCCCCTGCAGCAGTGTCCCGCGCAGGTCCGCCCCTCTCTGCTCAGCACGAGCCTGGCGCTGCCTTTATCCTCTCCCCTGCAGCTGTGTCCCGCGCAGGTCCGTTCCTCTCTGCTCAGCCCGAGCCTGGCGCTGCCTTTATCCTCTCCCCTGCAGCTGTCTCCCGCGCAGGTCCGTTCCTCTCTGCTCAGCCCGAGCCTGTCGCTGCCTTTATCCTCTCCCCTGCAGCAGTGTCCCGCGCATGTCTGCTCCTGTCTGTTCAGCCCGAGCCTGGCGCCGCCTTTATCCTCTCCCCTGCAGCAGTGTCCCGCGCAGGTCCGCCCCTCTCTGCTCAGCCTCTCCGCTGGCGCTGCCTTTATCCTCTCCCCTGCAGCAGTGTCCCGCGCAGGTCCGCCCCTCTCTGCTGGCGCTGCCTTTATCCTCTCCCCTGCAGCAGTGGCCCACGCAGGTCCGTGTCTCTCTGCTCAGCCTCGAACCTGGCGCTGCCTTTATCCTCTCCCCTGCAGCAGTGTCCAGCGCTGGTCCGTGTCTCTCTGCTCAGCCCGAGCCTGGCGCTGCTTTTATCCTCTCCCTGGCAGAAGTGTCCCGCGCAGGTCCATGTCTCTCTGCTCAGCCTTGAGCCTGGTGCTCCCTTTATCCTCTCCCCTGCAGCACAGTGTCCCGCACAGGTCCGTTCCTCTCTGCACAGCCCGAGCCAGTAGCTGCCTTTATCCTCTCCCCTGCAGCAGTGTCCCGCGCAGGTCTGTTCCTCTCTGCTCAGCCCGAGCTTGGCGCTGCCTTTATCCTCTCCCCTGCAACAGTGTCCCGCGCAGGTCCGTTTCTCTCTGCACAGCCTCGAGCTTGGCGCTCCCTTTATCATCTCCCCTGCGGCAGTGTCCCGCGAAGGTCCGTTCCTCTCTGCTCAGCCCGAGCCTGGCGCTGCCGTTATCCTCTCCCCTGCAGCTGTGTCCCGCGCAGGTCCGTTCCTCTCTGCTCAGCCCGAGCCTGTCGCTGCCTTTATCCTCTCCCCTGCAGCAGTGTCCCGCGCATGTCTGCTCCTGTCTGTTCAGCCCGAGCCTGGTGCCGCCTTTATCCTCTCCCCTGCAGCAGTGTCCCGCGCAGGTCCGCCCCTCTCTGCTCAGCCTCTCCGCTGGCGCTGCCTTTATCCTCTCCCCTGCAGCAGTGTCCCGCGCAGGTCCGCCCCTCTCTGCTCAGCCTCTCTGCTGGCGCTGCCTTTATCCTCTCCCCTGCAGCAGTATCCCACGCAGGTCCGTGTCTCTCTGCTCAGCCTCGAACCTGGCGCTGCCTTTATCCTCTCCCCTGCAGCAGTGTCCAGCGCTGGTCCGCCCCTCTCTGCTCAGCCCGAGCCTGGCGTGCTTTTATCCTCTCCCCTGCAGCAGTGTCCCGCGCAGGTCCGCCCCTCTCTGCTCAGCCGCTCCCTTGGCGCTGCCTTTATCCTCTCCCCTGCAGCAGTGTCCCGCGCAGGTCCGTTCCTCTCTGCACAGCCCCGAGCATGGCGCGCCTTTATCCTCTCCCCTGCATCAGTGTCCGCGCAGGTCTGTTCCTCTCTGCTCAGCATCGAGCCTGGCGCTGCCTTTATCCTCTCCCCTGTAGCAGTGTCCGCGCAGGTCTGTTCCTCTCTGCTCAGCCCGAGCCTGGCGCTGCCTTTATCCTCTCCCCTCCAGCAGTGTCACGCGCAGGTCCGCCCCACTCTGCTCAGCCCGAGCCTGGCGCTGCCTTTATCCTCTCCCCTGCAGCTGTGTCCCGCGCAGGTCCGTTCCTCTCTGCTCAGCCCGAGCCTGTCGCTGCCTTTATCCTCTCCCCTGCAGCAGTGTCCCGCGCAGGTCCGCCCCTCTCTGCTCAGCCTCTCTGCTGGCGCTGCCTTTATCCTCTCCCCTGCAGCAGTATCCCACGCAGGTCCGTGTCTCTCTGCTCAGCCTCGAACCTGGCGCTGCCTTTATCCTCTCCCCTGCAGCAGTGTCCAGCGCTGGTCCGCCCCTCTCTGCTCAGCTCGAGCCTGGCGTGCTTTTATCCTCTCCCCTGCAGCAGTGTCCCGCGCAGGTCCGCCCCTCTCTGCTCAGCCGCTCCTGTGGCGCTGCCTTTATCCTCTCCCCTGCAGCAGTGTCCCGCGCAAGTCCGTTCCTCTCTGCACAGCCCCGAGCATGGCGCGCCTTTATCCTCTCCCCTGCATCAGTGTCCGCGCAGGTCTGTTCCTCTCTGCTCAGCCTCAAGCCTGGCGCTGCCTTTATCCTCTCCCCTGTAGCAGTGTCCGCACAGGTCTGTTCCTCTCAGCTCAGCCCGAGCCTGGCGCTGCCTTTATCCTCTCCCCTGCAGCAGTGTCCCGCGCAAGTCCGTTCCTCTCTGCACAGCCCCGAGCATGGCGCGCCTTTATCCTCTCCCCTGCATCAGTGTCCGCGCAGGTCTGTTCCTCTCTGCTCAGCCTCAAGCCTGGCGCTGCCTTTATCCTCTCCCCTGTAGCAGTGTCCGCACAGGTCTGTTCCTCTCTGCTCAGCCCGAGCCTGGCGCTGCCTTTATCCTCTCCCCTGCAGCAGTGTCACGCGCAGGTCCGCCCCTCTCTGCTCAGCCTCTCCGCTGGCGCTGCCTTTATCCTCTCCCCTGCAGCAGTGTCCCGCGCAGGTCCGCCCCTCTCTGCTCAGCCTCTCTGCTGGCGCTGCCTTTATCCTCTCCCCTGCAGCAGTATCCCACGCAGGTCCGTGTCTCTCTGCTCAGCCTCGAACCTGGCGCTGCCTTTATCCTCTCCCCTGCAGCAGTGTCCAGCGCTGGTCCGCCCCTCTCTGCTCAGCCCGAGCCTGGCGTGCTTTTATCCTCTCCCCTGCAGCAGTGTCCCGCGCAGGTCCGCCCCTCTCTGCTCAGCCGCTCCCTTGGCGCTGCCTTTATCCTCTCCCCTGCAGCAGTGTCCCGCGCAGGTCCGTTCCTCTCCGCACAGCCCCGAGCATGGCGCGCCTTTATCCTCTCCCCTGCATCAGTGTCCGCGCAGGTCTGTTCCTCTCTGCTCAGCATCGAGCCTGGCGCTGCCTTTATCCTCTCCCCTGTAGCAGTGTCCGCGCAGGTCTGTTCCTCTCTGCTCAGCCCGAGCCTGGCGCTGCCTTTATCCTCTCCCCTCCAGCAGTGTCACGCGCAGGTCCGCCCCACTCTGCTCAGCCCGAGCCTGGCGCTGCCTTTATCCTCTCCCCTGCAGCTGTGTCCCGCGCAGGTCCGTTCCTCTCTGCTCAGCCCGAGCCTGTCGCTGCCTTTATCCTCTCCCCTGCAGCAGTGTCCCGCGCAGGTCCGCCCCTCTCTGCTCAGCCTCTCTGCTGGCGCTGCCTTTATCCTCTCCCCTGCAGCAGTATCCCACGCAGGTCCGTGTCTCTCTGCTCAGCCTCGAACCTGGCGCTGCCTTTATCCTCTCCCCTGCAGCAGTGTCCAGCGCTGGTCCGCCCCTCTCTGCTCAGCTCGAGCCTGGCGTGCTTTTATCCTCTCCCCTGCAGCAGTGTCCCGCGCAGGTCCGCCCCTCTCTGCTCAGCCGCTCCTGTGGCGCTGCCTTTATCCTCTCCCCTGCAGCAGTGTCCCGCGCAAGTCCGTTCCTCTCTGCACAGCCCCGAGCATGGCGCGCCTTTATCCTCTCCCCTGCATCAGTGTCCGCGCAGGTCTGTTCCTCTCTGCTCAGCCTCAAGCCTGGCGCTGCCTTTATCCTCTCCCCTGTAGCAGTGTCCGCACAGGTCTGTTCCTCTCAGCTCAGCCCGAGCCTGGCGCTGCCTTTATCCTCTCCCCTGCAGCAGTGTCCCGCGCAAGTCCGTTCCTCTCTGCACAGCCCCGAGCATGGCGCGCCTTTATCCTCTCCCCTGCATCAGTGTCCGCGCAGGTCTGTTCCTCTCTGCTCAGCCTCAAGCCTGGCGCTGCCTTTATCCTCTCCCCTGTAGCAGTGTCCGCACAGGTCTGTTCCTCTCTGCTCAGCCCGAGCCTGGCGCTGCCTTTATCCTCTCCCCTGCAGCAGTGTCACGCGCAGGTCCGCCCCTCTCTGCTCAGCCTCTCCGCTGGCGCTGCCTTTATCCTCTCCCCTGCAGCAGTGTCCCGCGCAGGTCCGCCCCTCTCTGCTCAGCCTCTCTGCTGGCGCTGCCTTTATCCTCTCCCCTGCAGCAGTATCCCACGCAGGTCCGTGTCTCTCTGCTCAGCCTCGAACCTGGCGCTGCCTTTATCCTCTCCCCTGCAGCAGTGTCCAGCGCTGGTCCGCCCCTCTCTGCTCAGCCCGAGCCTGGCGTGCTTTTATCCTCTCCCCTGCAGCAGTGTCCCGCGCAGGTCCGCCCCTCTCTGCTCAGCCGCTCCCTTGGCGCTGCCTTTATCCTCTCCCCTGCAGCAGTGTCCCGCGCAGGTCCGTTCCTCTCTGCACAGCCCCGAGCATGGCGCGCCTTTATCCTCTCCCCTGCATCAGTGTCCGCGCAGGTCTGTTCCTCTCTGCTCAGCATCGAGCCTGGCGCTGCCTTTATCCTCTCCCCTGTAGCAGTGTCCGCGCAGGTCTGTTCCTCTCTGCTCAGCCCGAGCCTGGCGCTGCCTTTATCCTCTCCCCTGCAGCAGTGTCACGCGCAGGTCCGCCCCACTCTGCTCAGCCCGAGCCTGGCGCTGCCTTTATCCTCTCCCCTGCAGCTGTGTCCCGCGCAGGTCCGTTCCTCTCTGCTCAGCCCGAGCCTGTCGCTGCCTTTATCCTCTCCCCTGCAGCAGTGTCCCGCGCAGGTCCGCCCCTCTCTGCTCAGCCTCTCTGCTGGCGCTGCCTTTATCCTCTCCCCTGCAGCAGTATCCCACGCAGGTCCGTGTCTCTCTGCTCAGCCTCGAACCTGGCGCTGCCTTTATCCTCTCCCCTGCAGCAGTGTCCAGCGCTGGTCCGCCCCTCTCTGCTCAGCTCGAGCCTGGCGTGCTTTTATCCTCTCCCCTGCAGCAGTGTCCCGCGCAGGTCCGCCCCTCTCTGCTCAGCCGCTCCCTTGGCGCTGCCTTTATCCTCTCCCCTGCAGCAGTGTCCCGCGCAAGTCCGTTCCTCTCTGCACAGCCCCGAGCATGGCGCGCCTTTATCCTCTCCCCTGCATCAGTGTCCGCGCAGGTCTGTTCCTCTCTGCTCAGCCTCAAGCCTGGCGCTGCCTTTATCCTCTCCCCTGTAGGAGTGTCCGCACAGGTCTGTTCCTCTCTGCTCAGCTCGAGCCTGGCGCTGCCTTTATCCTCTCCCCTGCAGCAGTGTCACGCGCAGGTCCACCCCTCTCTGCTCAGCCTCTCCTCTGGTGCTGCTTTTATCCTCTCCCCTGCATCAGTGTCCGCGCATGTCTGTTCCTCTCTGCTCAGCCTCGAGCCTGGCGCTGCCTTCATCCTCTCCCCTGCATCAGTATCCGCGCAGGTCTGTCCTCTCTGCTCAGCCTCGTGCCTGGCACTGCCTCTATCCTCTTCCCCTGCGGCAGTGTCCCGCGAAGGTCGGTTCCTCTCTGCTCAGCCCGAGCCTGGCGCTGCCTTTATCCTCTCCCCTGGCGCTGCCTTTATCCTCTCCCCTGCAGCACAGTGTCCCGCGCAGGTATGCTGCTGGCTGTTCAGCCCGTGCCTGGCGCTGCCTTTATCCTCTCCCCTGCAGCTGTGTCCCGCGCATGTCTGCTCCTGTCTGTTCAGCCCGAGCCTGGCGCCGCCTTTATCCTCTCCCCTGCAGCAGTGTCCCGCGCAGGTCCGCTCCTCTCTGCTCAGCCTCTCCGCTGGCGCTGCCTTTATCCTCTCCCCTGCAGCAGTGTCCTGTGCAGGTCCGCCCCTCTCTGCTCAGCCTCTCCGCTGGCGCTGCCTTTATCCTCTCCCCTGCAGCAGTGTCCCGCGCAGGTCCGTACCTCTCTGCTCAGCACGAGCCTGGCGCTGCCTTTATCCTTTCCCTGGCAGCAGTGTCCCGCGCAGGTCCGCTCCTCTCTGCTCAGCCTCTCCGCTGGCGCTGCCTTTATCCTCTCCCCTGCAGCAGTGTCCCGCGCAGGTCCGTTCCTCTCTGCACAGCCCGAGCCTGGCGCTGCCTTTATCCTCTCCCCTGCAGCAGTGTCCCGCGCAGATCCGCCTCTCTCTGGTAAGCCGCTCCCCTGGCGCTGCCTTTATCCTCTCCGCTGCAGCAGTGTCCCGTGCAGGTCCGTTCCTCTCTGCACAGCCTCGAGCCTGGCGCTGCCTTTATCCTCTCCCCTGGCGCTGCCTTTATCCTCTCCCCTGCAGCACAGTGTCCAGCGCAGGTCCGTTCCTCTCTGCTCAGCCTGAGCCTGGCTCTGCCTTTATCCTCTCCCCTGCAGCAGTGTCCCGCGCAGGTCCGCCCCTCTCTGCTCAGCACGAGCCTGGCGCTGCCTTTGTCCTCTCCCCTGCAGCTGTGTCTCCCGCAGGTCCGTTCCTCTCTGCTCAGCCCTAGCCTGGCGCTGCCTTTATCCTTTCCCCTGCAGCAGTGTCCCGCGCAGGTCCGCCCCTCTCTGCTCAGCCCGAGCCTGGCGCTGCCTTTATCCTCTCCCCTGCAGCTGTGTCCCGCGCAGGTCCGTTCCTCTCTGCTCAGCCCGAGCCTGTCGCTGCCTTTATCCTCTCCCCTGCAGCAGTGTCCCGCGCATGTCTGCTCCTGTCTGTTCAGCCCGAGCCTGGCGCCGCCGTTATCCTCTCCCCTGCAGCAGTGTCCCGCGCAGGTCCGCCCCTCTCTGCTCAGCCTCTCCGCTGGCGCTGCCTTTATCCTCACCCCTGCAGCAGTGTCCCGCGCAGGTCCGCCCCTCTCTGCTCAGCCTCTCTGCTGGCGCAGCCTTTATCCTCTCCCCTGCAGCAGTATCCCACGCAGGTCCGTGTCTCTCTGCTCAGCCTCGAACCTGGCGCTGCCTTTATCCTCTCCCCTGCAGCAGTGTCCATCGCTGGTCCGCCCCTCTCTGCTCAGCCCGAGCCTGGCGTGCTTTTATCCTCTCCCCTGCAGCAGTGTCCCGCGCAGGTCCGCCCCTCTCTGCTCAGCCGCTCCCTTGGCGCTGCCTTTATCCTCTCCCCTGCAGCAGTGTCCCGCGCAGGTCCGTTCCTCTCTGCACAGCCCCGAGCATGGCGCGCCTTTATCCTCTCCCCTGCATCAGCGTCCGCGCAGGTCTGTTCCTCTCTGCTCAGCCTCGAGCCTGGCGCTGCCTTTATCCTCTCCCCTGTAGCAGTGTCCGCGCAGGTCTGTTCCTCTCTGCTCAGCCCGAGCCTGGCGCTGCCTTTATCCTCTCCCCTGCAGCAGTGTCACGCGCAGGTCCACCCCTCTCTGCTCAGCCTCTCCTCTGGTGCTGCTTTTATCCTCTCCCCTGCATCAGTGTCCGCGCAGGTCTGTTCCTCTCTGCTCAGCCTCGAGCCTGGCGCTGCCTTCATCCTCTCCCCTGCATCAGTATCCGTGCAGGTCTGTCCTCTCTGCTCAGCCTCGAGCCTGGCGCTGCCTTTATCCTCTTCCCCTGCGGCAGTGTCCCGCGAAGGTCCGTTCCTCTCTGCTCAGCCCGAGCCTGGCGCTGCCTTTATCCTCTTCCCTGGCGCTGACTTTATCCTCTCCCCTGCAGCAGTGTCACGCGCAGGTCCACCCCTCTCTGCTCAGCCTCTCCTCTGGTGCTGCTTTTATCCTCTCCCCTGCATCAGTGTCTGCGCAGGTCTGTTCCTTTCTGCTCAGCCTCGAGCCTGGCGCTGCCTTCATCCTCTCCCCTGCATCAGTATCCGCGCAGGTCTGTCCTCTCTGCTCAGCCTCGTGCCTGGCGCTGCCTTTATCCTCTCCCGTGCAGCTGTGTCCCGCGCATGTCTGCTCCTGTCTGTTCAGCCCGAGCCTGGCGCCGCCTTTATCCTCTCCCCTGCAGCAGTGTCCCGCGCAGGTCCGCCCCTCTCTGCTCAGCCTCTCCGCTGGCGCTGCCTTTATCCTCTCCCCTGCAGCAGTGTCCTGTGCAGGTCCGCCCCTCTCTGCTCAGCCTCTCCGCTGGCGCTGCCTTTATCCTCTCCCTGGCAGCAGTGTCCCGCGCAGGTCCGTTTCTCTCTGCTCAGCCTCGAGCCTGGTGCTCCCTTTATCCTCTCCCCTGCAGCAGTGTCCCGTGCAGGTCCGTTCCTCTCTGCACAGCCCGAGTCTGGCGATGCCTTTATCCTCTCCCCTGCAGCAGTGTCCCGCGCAGATCCGCCTCTCTCTGCTAAGCCGCTCCCCTGGCGCTGCCTTTATCCTCTCCGCTGCAGCAGTGTCCCGTGCAGGTCCGTTCCTCTCTGCTCAGCCTCGAGCCTGGCGCTGCCTTTATCCTCTCCCCTGCAGCACAGTGTCCTGCGCAGGTCGGTTCCTCTCTGCTCAGCCCGAGCCTGGCGCTGCCTTTATTCTCTCCCCTGCAGCAGTGTCCCGCGCAGGTCCGCCCCTCACTGCTAAGCACGAGCCTGGCGCTGCCTTTGTCCTCTCCCCTGCAGCTGTGTCCCCCGCAGGCCCACCCCTCTCTGCTCAGCCTCTCCCCTGGCGCTGCCTTTATCCTTTCTGCTCAGCCTCTCCCCTGGCGCTGCCTTTATCCTCTCCCCTGCAGCAGTGTCCCGCGCAGGTCCGTTCCTCTCTGCTCAGCCCGAGCCTGTCGCTGCCTTTATCCTCTCCCCTGCAGCAGTGTCCCGCGCATGTCCGTTCCTCTCTGCTCAGCCCGAGCATGGCGCTGTCTTTATCCTCTCCCCTGCAGCAGTGTCCCGCGCAGGCCCACCCCTCTCTGCTCAGCCCGAGCCTGGCGCTGCCTTTATCCTTTCTGCTCAGCCTCTCCCCTGGCGCTGCCTTTATACTCTCACCTGCAGCACTGTCCCGCGCAGGTCCGCCCCTCTCTGCTCAGCCTCTCCGCTGGCGCTGCCTTCATCCTCTCCCCTGCAGCAGTGTCCCGCGCTGGTCCGCCCCTCTCTGCTCAGCCCGAGCCTGGCGCTGCCTTTATCCTCTCCCCTGCAGCAGTGTCCCGCGCAGGTCCGCCCCTCTCTGCTCAGCCTCTCCGCTGGCGCTGCCTTTATCCTCTCCCCTGCAGCAGTGTCCCGCGCAGGTCCGTTCCTCTCTGCTCAGCACGAGCCTGGCGCTGCCTTTATCCTCTCCCTGGCAGCAGTGTCCCGCGCAGGTCCATGTCTCTCTGCTCAGCCTCGAGCCTGGTGCTCCCTTTATCCTCTCCCCTGCAGCAGTGTCCCGCGCAGGTCCGTTCATCTCTACTCAGCCTCGAGCCTGGCGCTGCCTTTATCCTCTCCCCTGGCGCTGCCTTTATCCTCTCCCCTGCAGCACACTGTCCCGCGCAGGTCCGTTCCTCTCTGCTCAGCCCGTGCCTGGCGCTGCCTTTATCCTCTCCCCTGCAGCACAGTGTCCCGCGCAGGTCCGCCCCTCTCTGCTCAGCACGAGCCTGGCGCTGCCTTTATCCTCTCCCCTGCAGCTGTGTCCCGCGCAGGTCCGTTCCTCTCTGCTCAGCCCGAGCCTGGCGCTGCCTTTATCCTCTCCCCTGCAGCAGTGTCCCGCGCAGGCCCACCCCTCTGCTCAGCCCGAGCCTGCCGCTGCCTTTATCCTTTCTGCTCAGCCCCTCCCCTGGCGCTGCCTTTATCCTCTCCTCTGCAGCAGTGTCCCGCGCAGGTCCGTTCCTCTCTGCTCAGCCCGAGGCTGATGCTGCCTTTATCCTCTCTGCTCAGCCTGTCCCCTGGCGCTGCCTTTATCCTCTCCCCTGCAGCAGTGTCACGCGCAGGTCCACCCCTCTCTGCTCAGCCTCTCCTCTGGTGCTGCTTTTATCCTCTCCCCTGCATCAGTGTCCGCGCATGTCTGTTCCTCTCTGCTCAGCCTCGAGCCTGGCGCTGCCTTCATCCTCTCCCCTGCATCAGTATCCGCGCAGGTCTGTCCTCTCTGCTCAGCCTCGAGCCTGGCACTGCCTTTATCCTCTTCCCCTGCGGCAGTGTCCCGCGAAGGTCGGTTCCTCTCTGCTCAGCCTGAGCCTGGCGCTGCCTTTATCCTCTCCCCTGGCGCTGCCTTTATCCTCTCCCCTGCAGCACAGTGTCCCGCGCAGGTATGCTGCTGGCTGTTCAGCCCGTGCCTGGCGCTGCCTTTATCCTCTCCCCTGCAGCTGTGTCCCGCGCATGTCTGCTCCTGTCTGTTCAGCCCGAGCCTGGCGCCGCCTTTATCCTCTCCCCTGCAGCAGTGTCCCGCGCAGGTCCGCTCCTCTCTGCTCAGCCTCTCCGCTGGCGCTGCCTTTATCCTCTCCCCTGCAGCAGTGTCCTGTGCAGGTCCGCCCCTCTCTGCTCAGCCTCTCCGCTGGCGCTGCCTTTATCCTCTCCCCTGCAGCAGTGTCCCGCGCAGGTCCGTACCTCTCTGCTCAGCACGAGCCTGGCGCTGCCTTTATCCTTTCCCTGGCAGCAGTGTCCCGCGCAGGTCCGCTCCTCTCTGCTCAGCCTCTCCGCTGGCGCTGCCTTAATCCTCTCCCCTGCAGCAGTGTCCCGCGCAGGTCCGTTCCTCTCTGCACAGCCCGAGCCTGGCGCTGCCTTTATCCTCTCCCCTGCAGCAGTGTCCCGCGCAGATCCGCCTCTCTCTGGTAAGCCGCTCCCCTGGCGCTGCCTTTATCCTCTCCGCTGCAGCAGTGTCCCGTGCAGGTCCGCCCCTCTCTGCTCAGCACGAGCCTGGCGCTGCCTTTGTCCTCTCGCCTGGCGCTGCCTTTATCCTCTCCCCTGCAGCACAGTGTCCAGCGCAGTCCGTTCCTCTCTGCTCAGCCTGAGCCTGGCTCTGCCTTTATCCTCTCCCCTGCAGCACAGTGTCCTGCGCAGATCGGTTCCTCTCTGCTCAGCCCGAGCCTGGCGCTGCCTTTATCCTCTCCCCTGCAGCAGTGTCCCGCGCAGGTCCGCCCCTCTCTGCTCAGCCCGAGCCTGGCGCTGCCTTTGTCCTCTCCCCTGCAGCAGTGTCCCGCGCAGGTCCGCCCCTCTCTGCTCAGCACGAGCCTGGCGCTGCCTTTGTCCTCTCCCCTGCAGCTGTGTCTCCCGCAGGTCCGTTCCTCTCTGCTCAGCCCTAGCCTGGCGCTGCCTTTATCCTTTCCCCTGCAGCAGTGTCCCGCGCAGGTCCGCCCCTCTCTGCTCAGCCCGAGCCTGGCGCTGCCTTTATCCTCTCCCCTGCAGCTGTGTCCCGCGCAGGTCCGTTCCTCTCTGCTCAGCCCGAGCCTGTCGCTGCCTTTATCCTCTCCCCTGCAGCAGTGTCCCGCGCATGTCTGCTCCTGTCTGTTCAGCCCGAGCCTGGCGCCGCCGTTATCCTCTCCCCTGCAGCAGTGTCCCGCGCAGGTCCGCCCCTCTCTGCTCAGCCTCTCCGCTGGCGCTGCCTTTATCCTCTCCCCTGCAGCAGTGTCCCGCGCAGGCCCACCCCTCTCTGCTCAGCCCGAGCCTGGCGCTGCCTTTATCCTTTCTGCTCAGCCTCTCCCCTGGCGCTGCCTTTATACTCTCACCTGCAGCACTGTCCCGCGCAGGTCCGCCCCTCTCTGCTCAGCCTCTCCGCTGGCGCTGCCTTCATCCTCTCCCCTGCAGCAGTGTCCCGCGCTGGTCCGCCCCTCTCTGCTCAGCCCGAGCCTGGCGCTGCCTTTATCCTCTCCCCTGCAGCAGTGTCCCGCGCAGGTCCGCCCCTCTCTGCTCAGCCTCTCCGCTGGCGCTGCCTTTATCCTCTCCCCTGCAGCAGTGTCCCGCGCAGGTCCGTTCCTCTCTGCTCAGCACGAGCCTGGCGCTGCCTTTATCCTCTCCCTGGCAGCAGTGTCCCGCGCAGGTCCATGTCTCTCTGCTCAGCCTCGAGCCTGGTGCTCCCTTTATCCTCTCCCCTGCAGCAGTGTCCCGCGCAGGTCCGTTCATCTCTACTCAGCCTCGAGCCTGGCGCTGCCTTTATCCTCTCCCCTGGCGCTGCCTTTATCCTCTCCCCTGCAGCACACTGTCCCGCGCAGGTCCGTTCCTCTCTGCTCAGCCCGTGCCTGGCGCTGCCTTTATCCTCTCCCCTGCAGCACAGTGTCCCGCGCAGGTCCGCCCCTCTCTGCTCAGCACGAGCCTGGCGCTGCCTTTATCCTCTCCCCTGCAGCTGTGTCCCGCGCAGGTCCGTTCCTCTCTGCTCAGCCCGAGCCTGGCGCTGCCTTTATCCTCTCCCCTGCAGCAGTGTCCCGCGCAGGCCCACCCCTCTGCTCAGCCCGAGCCTGCCGCTGCCTTTATCCTTTCTGCTCAGCCCCTCCCCTGGCGCTGCCTTTATCCTCTCCTCTGCAGCAGTGTCCCGCGCAGGTCCGTTCCTCTCTGCTCAGCCCGAGGCTGATGCTGCCTTTATCCTCTCTGCTCAGCCTGTCCCCTGGCGCTGCCTTTATCCTCTCCCCTGCAGCAGTGTCACGCGCAGGTCCACCCCTCTCTGCTCAGCCTCTCCTCTGGTGCTGCTTTTATCCTCTCCCCTGCATCAGTGTCCGCGCATGTCTGTTCCTCTCTGCTCAGCCTCGAGCCTGGCGCTGCCTTCATCCTCTCCCCTGCATCAGTATCCGCGCAGGTCTGTCCTCTCTGCTCAGCCTCGAGCCTGGCACTGCCTTTATCCTCTTCCCCTGCGGCAGTGTCCCGCGAAGGTCGGTTCCTCTCTGCTCAGCCTGAGCCTGGCGCTGCCTTTATCCTCTCCCCTGGCGCTGCCTTTATCCTCTCCCCTGCAGCACAGTGTCCCGCGCAGGTATGCTGCTGGCTGTTCAGCCCGTGCCTGGCGCTGCCTTTATCCTCTCCCCTGCAGCTGTGTCCCGCGCATGTCTGCTCCTGTCTGTTCAGCCCGAGCCTGGCGCCGCCTTTATCCTCTCCCCTGCAGCAGTGTCCCGCGCAGGTCCGCTCCTCTCTGCTCAGCCTCTCCGCTGGCGCTGCCTTTATCCTCTCCCCTGCAGCAGTGTCCTGTGCAGGTCCGCCCCTCTCTGCTCAGCCTCTCCGCTGGCGCTGCCTTTATCCTCTCCCCTGCAGCAGTGTCCCGCGCAGGTCCGTACCTCTCTGCTCAGCACGAGCCTGGCGCTGCCTTTATCCTTTCCCTGGCAGCAGTGTCCCGCGCAGGTCCGCTCCTCTCTGCTCAGCCTCTCCGCTGGCGCTGCCTTAATCCTCTCCCCTGCAGCAGTGTCCCGCGCAGGTCCGTTCCTCTCTGCACAGCCCGAGCCTGGCGCCGCCTTTATCCTCTCCCCTGCAGCAGTGTCCCGCGCAGGTCCGCCCCTCTCTGCTCAGCCTCTCCGCTGGCGCTGCCTTTATCCTCTCCCCTGCAGCAGTGTCCTGTGCAGGTCCGCCCCTCTCTGCTCAGCCTCTCCGCTGGCGCTGCCTTTATCCTCTCCCTGGCAGCAGTGTCCCGCGCAGGTCCGTTTCTCTCTGCTCAGCCTCGAGCCTGGTGCTCCCTTTATCCTCTCCCCTGCAGCAGTGTCCCGTGCAGGTCCGTTCCTCTCTGCACAGCCCGAGTCTGGCGATGCCTTTATCCTCTCCCCTGCAGCAGTGTCCCGCGCAGATCCGCCTCTCTCTGCTAAGCCGCTCCCCTGGCGCTGCCTTTATCCTCTCCGCTGCAGCAGTGTCCCGTGCAGGTCCGTTCCTCTCTGCTCAGCCTCGAGCCTGGCGCTGCCTTTATCCTCTCCCCTGCAGCACAGTGTCCTGCGCAGGTCGGTTCCTCTCTGCTCAGCCCGAGCCTGGCGCTGCCTTTATCCTCTCCCCTGCAGCAGTGTCCCGCGCAGGTCCGCCCCTCTCTGCTCAGCACGAGCCTGGCGCTGCCTTTGTCCTCTCCCCTGCAGCTGTGTCCCCCGCAGGCCCACCCCTCTCTGCTCAGCCTCTCCCCTGGCGCTGCCTTTATCCTTTCTGCTCAGCCTCTCCCCTGGCGCTGCCTTTATCCTCTCCCCTGCAGCAGTGTCCCGCGCAGGTCCGTTCCTCTCTGCTCAGCCCGAGCCTGTCGCTGCCTTTATCCTCTCCCCTGCAGCAGTGTCCCGCGCATGTCCGTTCCTCTCTGCTCAGCCCGAGCATGGCGCTGTCTTTATCCTCTCCCCTGCAGCAGTGTCCCGCGCAGGCCCACCCCTCTCTGCTCAGCCCGAGCCTGGCGCTGCCTTTATCCTTTCTGCTCAGCCTCTCCCCTGGCGCTGCCTTTATACTCTCACCTGCAGCACTGTCCCGCGCAGGTCCGCCCCTCTCTGCTCAGCCTCTCCGCTGGCGCTGCCTTCATCCTCTCCCCTGCAGCAGTGTCCCGCGCTGGTCCGCCCCTCTCTGCTCAGCCCGAGCCTGGCGCTGCCTTTATCCTCTCCCCTGCAGCAGTGTCCCGCGCAGGTCCGCCCCTCTCTGCTCAGCCTCTCCGCTGGCGCTGCCTTTATCCTCTCCCCTGCAGCAGTGTCCCGCGCAGGTCCGTTCCTCTCTGCTCAGCACGAGCCTGGCGCTGCCTTTATCCTCTCCCTGGCAGCAGTGTCCCGCGCAGGTCCATGTCTCTCTGCTCAGCCTCGAGCCTGGTGCTCCCTTTATCCTCTCCCCTGCAGCAGTGTCCCGCGCAGGTCCGTTCATCTCTACTCAGCCTCGAGCCTGGCGCTGCCTTTATCCTCTCCCCTGGCGCTGCCTTTATCCTCTCCCCTGCAGCACACTGTCCCGCGCAGGTCCGTTCCTCTCTGCTCAGCCCGTGCCTGGCGCTGCCTTTATCCTCTCCCCTGCAGCACAGTGTCCCGCGCAGGTCCGCCCCTCTCTGCTCAGCACGAGCCTGGCGCTGCCTTTATCCTCTCCCCTGCAGCTGTGTCCCGCGCAGGTCCGTTCCTCTCTGCTCAGCCCGAGCCTGGCGCTGCCTTTATCCTCTCCCCTGCAGCAGTGTCCCGCGCAGGCCCACCCCTCTGCTCAGCCCGAGCCTGCCGCTGCCTTTATCCTTTCTGCTCAGCCCCTCCCCTGGCGCTGCCTTTATCCTCTCCTCTGCAGCAGTGTCCCGCGCAGGTCCGTTCCTCTCTGCTCAGCCCGAGGCTGATGCTGCCTTTATCCTCTCTGCTCAGCCTGTCCCCTGGCGCTGCCTTTATCCTCTCCCCTGCAGCAGTGTCACGCGCAGGTCCACCCCTCTCTGCTCAGCCTCTCCTCTGGTGCTGCTTTTATCCTCTCCCCTGCATCAGTGTCCGCGCATGTCTGTTCCTCTCTGCTCAGCCTCGAGCCTGGCGCTGCCTTCATCCTCTCCCCTGCATCAGTATCCGCGCAGGTCTGTCCTCTCTGCTCAGCCTCGAGCCTGGCACTGCCTTTATCCTCTTCCCCTGCGGCAGTGTCCCGCGAAGGTCGGTTCCTCTCTGCTCAGCCTGAGCCTGGCGCTGCCTTTATCCTCTCCCCTGGCGCTGCCTTTATCCTCTCCCCTGCAGCACAGTGTCCCGCGCAGGTATGCTGCTGGCTGTTCAGCCCGTGCCTGGCGCTGCCTTTATCCTCTCCCCTGCAGCTGTGTCCCGCGCATGTCTGCTCCTGTCTGTTCAGCCCGAGCCTGGCGCCGCCTTTATCCTCTCCCCTGCAGCAGTGTCCCGCGCAGGTCCGCTCCTCTCTGCTCAGCCTCTCCGCTGGCGCTGCCTTTATCCTCTCCCCTGCAGCAGTGTCCTGTGCAGGTCCGCCCCTCTCTGCTCAGCCTCTCCGCTGGCGCTGCCTTTATCCTCTCCCCTGCAGCAGTGTCCCGCGCAGGTCCGTACCTCTCTGCTCAGCACGAGCCTGGCGCTGCCTTTATCCTTTCCCCTGCAGCAGTGTCCCGCGCAGGTCCGCTCCTCTCTGCTCAGCCTCTCCGCTGGCGCTGCCTTAATCCTCTCCCCTGCAGCAGTGTCCCGCGCAGGTCCGTTCCTCTCTGCACAGCCCGAGCCTGGCGCTGCCTTTATCCTCTCCCCTGCAGCAGTGTCCCGCGCAGATCCGCCTCTCTCTGGTAAGCCGCTCCCCTGGCGCTGCCTTTATCCTCTCCCCTGCAGCAGTGTCCCGCGCAGATCCGCCTCTCTCTGGTAAGCCGCTCCCCTGGCGCTGCCTTTATCCTCTCCGCTGCAGCAGTGTCCCGTGCAGGTCCGCCCCTCTCTGCTCAGCACGAGCCTGGCGCTGCCTTTGTCCTCTCGCCTGGCGCTGCCTTTATCCTCTCCCCTGCAGCACAGTGTCCAGCGCAGTCCGTTCCTCTCTGCTCAGCCTGAGCCTGGCTCTGCCTTTATCCTCTCCCCTGCAGCACAGTGTCCTGCGCAGATCGGTTCCTCTCTGCTCAGCACGAGCCTGGCGCTGCCTTTATCCTCTCCCCTGCAGCAGTGTCCCGCGCAGGTCCGCCCCTCTCTGCTCAGCACGAGCCTGGCGCTGCCTTTGTCCTCTCCCCTGCAGCTGTGTCTCCCGCAGGTCCGTTCCTCTCTGCTCAGCCCTAGCCTGGCGCTGCCTTTATCCTTTCCCCTGCAGCAGTGTCCCGCGCAGGTCCGCCCCTCTCTGCTCAGCCCGAGCCTGGCGCTGCCTTTATCCTCTCCCCTGCAGCTGTGTCCCGCGCAGGTCCGTTCCTCTCTGCTCAGCCCGAGCCTGTCGCTGCCTTTATCCTCTCCCCTGCAGCAGTGTCCCGCGCATGTCTGCTCCTGTCTGTTCAGCCCGAGCCTGGCGCCGCCGTTATCCTCTCCCCTGCAGCAGTGTCCCGCGCAGGTCCGCCCCTCTCTGCTCAGCCTCTCTGCTGGCGCAGCCTTTATCCTCTCCCCTGCAGCAGTATCCCACGCAGGTCGTGTCTCTCTGCTCAGCCTCGAACCTGGCGCTGCCTTTATCCTCTCCCCTGCAGCAGTGTCCATCGCTGGTCCGCCCCTCTCTGCTCAGCCCGAGCCTGGCGTGCTTTTATCCTCTCCCCTGCAGCAGTGTCCCGCGCAGGTCCGCCCCTCTCTGCTCAGCCGCTCCCTTGGCGCTGCCTTTATCCTCTCCCCTGCAGCAGTGTCCCGCGCAGGTCCGTTCCTCTCTGCACAGCCCCGAGCATGGCGCGCCTTTATCCTCTCCCCTGCATCAGCGTCCGCGCAGGTCTGTTCCTCTCTGCTCAGCCTCGAGCCTGGCGCTGCCTTTATCCTCTCCCCTGTAGCAGTGTCCGCGCAGGTCTGTTCCTCTCTGCTCAGCCCGAGCCTGGCGCTGCCTTTATCCTCTCCCCTGCAGCAGTGTCACGCGCAGGTCCACCCCTCTCTGCTCAGCCTCTCCTCTGGTGCTGCTTTTATCCTCTCCCCTGCATCAGTGTCCGCGCAGGTCTGTTCCTCTCTGCTCAGCCTCGAGCCTGGCGCTGCCTTCATCCTCTCCCCTGCATCAGTATCCGTGCAGGTCTGTCCTCTCTGCTCAGCCTCGAGCCTGGCGCTGCCTTTATCCTCTTCCCCTGCGGCAGTGTCCCGCGAAGGTCCGTTCCTCTCTGCTCAGCCCGAGCCTGGCGCTGCCTTTATCCTCTTCCCTGGCGCTGACTTTATCCTCTCCCCTGCAGCAGTGTCACGCGCAGGTCCACCCCTCTCTGCTCAGCCTCTCCTCTGGTGCTGCTTTTATCCTCTCCCCTGCATCAGTGTCTGCGCAGGTCTGTTCCTTTCTGCTCAGCCTCGAGCCTGGCGCTGCCTTCATCCTCTCCCCTGCATCAGTATCCGCGCAGGTCTGTCCTCTCTGCTCAGCCTCGTGCCTGGCGCTGCCTTTATCCTCTCCCGTGCAGCTGTGTCCCGCGCATGTCTGCTCCTGTCTGTTCAGCCCGAGCCTGGCGCCGCCTTTATCCTCTCCCCTGCAGCAGTGTCCCGCGCAGGTCCGCCCCTCTCTGCTCAGCCTCTCCGCTGGCGCTGCCTTTATCCTCTCCCCTGCAGCAGTGTCCTGTGCAGGTCCGCCCCTCTCTGCTCAGCCTCTCCGCTGGCGCTGCCTTTATCCTCTCCCTGGCAGCAGTGTCCCGCGCAGGTCCGTTTCTCTCTGCTCAGCCTCGAGCCTGGTGCTCCCTTTATCCTCTCCCCTGCAGCAGTGTCCCGTGCAGGTCCGTTCCTCTCTGCACAGCCCGAGCCTGGCGATGCCTTTATCCTCTCCCCTGCAGCAGTGTCCCGCGCAGATCCGCCTCTCTCTGCTAAGCCGCTCCCCTGGCGCTGCCTTTATCCTCTCCGCTGCAGCAGTGTCCCGTGCAGGTCGGTTCCTCTCTGCTCAGCCTCGAGCCTGGCGCTGCCTTTATCCTCTCCCCTGCAGCAGTGTCCCGCGCAGGTCCGCCCCTCTCTGCTCAGCACGAGCCTGGCGCTGCCTTTGTCCTCTCCCCTGCAGCTGTGTCCCCCGCAGGTCCATTCCTCTCTGCTCAGCCCGAGCCTGGCGCTGCCTTTATTCTCTCCCCTGCAGCAGTGTCCCGCGCAGGTCCGCCCCTCACTGCTAAGCACGAGCCTGGCGCTGCCTTTATCCTTTCTGCTCAGCCTCTCCCCTGGCGCTGCCTTTATCCTCTCCCCTGCAGCAGTGTCCCGCGCAGGTCCGTTCCTCTCTGCTCAGCCCGAGCCTGTCGCTGCCTTTATCCTCTCCCCTGCAGCAGTGTCCCGCGCATGTCCGTTCCTCTCTGCTCAGCCCGAGCATGGCGCTGTCTTTATCCTCTCCCCTGCAGCAGTGTCCCGCGCAGGCCCACCCCTCTCTGCTCAGCCCGAGCCTGGCGCTGCCTTTATCCTTTCTGCTCAGCCTCTCCCCTGGCGCTGCCTTTATACTCTCACCTGCAGCACTGTCCCGCGCAGGTCCGCCCCTCTCTGCTCAGCCTCTCCGCTGGCGCTGCCTTCATCCTCTCCCCTGCAGCAGTGTCCCGCGCTGGTCCGCCCCTCTCTGCTCAGCCCGAGCCTGGCGCTGCCTTTATCCTCTCCCCTGCAGCAGTGTCCCGCGCAGGTCCGCCCCTCTCTGCTCAGCCTCTCCGCTGGCGCTGCCTTTATCCTCTCCCCTGCAGCAGTGTCCCGCGCAGGCCCGTTCCTCTCTGCTCAGCACGAGCCTGGCGCTGCCTTTATCCTCTCCCTGGCAGCAGTGTCCCGCGCAGGTCCATGTCTCTCTGCTCAGCCTCGAGCCTGGTGCTCCCTTTATCCTCTCCCCTGCAGCAGTGTCCCGCGCAGGTCCGTTCATCTCTACTCAGCCTCGAGCCTGGCGCTGCCTTTATCCTCTCCCCTGGCGCTGCCTTTATCCTCTCCCCTGCAGCACACTGTCCCGCGCAGGTCCGTTCCTCTCTGCTCAGCCCGTGCCTGGCGCTGCCTTTATCCTCTCCCCTGCAGCACAGTGTCCCGCGCAGGTCCGCCCCTCTCTGCTCAGCTCGAGCCTGGCGTGCTTTTATCCTCTCCCCTGCAGCAGTGTCCCGCGCAGGTCCGCCCCTCTCTGCTCAGCCGCTCCCTTGGCGCTGCCTTTATCCTCTCCCCTGCAGCAGTGTCCCGCGCAAGTCCGTTCCTCTCTGCACAGCCCCGAGCATGGCGCGCCTTTATCCTCTCCCCTGCATCAGTGTCCGCGCAGGTCTGTTCCTCTCTGCTCAGCCTCAAGCCTGGCGCTGCCTTTATCCTCTCCCCTGTAGCAGTGTCCGCACAGGTCTGTTCCTCTCTGCTCAGCCCGAGCCTGGCGCTGCCTTTATCCTCTCCCCTGCAGCAGTGTCACGCGCAGGTCCACCCCTCTCTGCTCAGCCTCTCCTCTGGTGCTGCTTTTATCCTCTCCCCTGCATCAGTGTCCGCGCATGTCTGTTCCTCTCTGCTCAGCCTCGAGCCTGGCGCTGCCTTCATCCTCTCCCCTGCATCAGTATCCGCGCAGGTCTGTCCTCTCTGCTCAGCCTCGAGCCTGGCACTGCCTTTATCCTCTTCCCCTGCGGCAGTGTCCCGCGAAGGTCGGTTCCTCTCTGCTCAGCCCGAGCCTGGCGCTGCCTTTATCCTCTCCCCTGGCGCTGCCTTTATCCTCTCCCCTGCAGCACAGTGTCCCGCGCAGGTATGCTGCTGGCTGTTCAGCCCGTGCCTGGCGCTGCCTTTATCCTCTCCCCTGCAGCTGTGTCCCGCGCATGTCTGCTCCTGTCTGTTCAGCCCGAGCCTAGCGCCGCCTTTATCCTCTCCCCTGCAGCAGTGTCCCGCGCAGGTCCGCTCCTCTCTGCTCAGCCTCTCCGCTGGCGCTGCCTTTATCCTCTCCCCTGCAGCAGTGTCCTGTGCAGGTCCGCCCCTCTCTGCTCAGCCTCTCCGCTGGCGCTGCCTTTATCCTCTCCCCTGCAGCAGTGTCCCGCGCAGGTCCGTTCCTCTCTGCACAGCCCGAGCCTGGCGCTGCCTTTATCCTCTCCCCTGCAGCAGTGTCCCGCGCAGGTCCGTTCCTCTCTGCACAGCCCGAGCCTGGCGCTGCCTTTATCCTCTCCCCTGCAGCAGTGTCCCGCGCAGGTCCGTTCCTCTCTGCACAGCCCGAGCCTAGCGCCGCCTTTATCCTCTCCCTGGCAGCAGTGTCCCGCGCAGGTCCGCTCCTCTCTGCTCAGCCTCTCCGCTGGCGCTGCCTTTATCCTCTCCCCTGCAGCAGTGTCCCGCGCAGGTCCGTTCCTCTCTGCACAGCCCGAGCCTGGCGCTGCCTTTATCCTCTCCCCTGCAGCAGTGTCCCGCGCAGATCCGCCTCTCTCTGGTAAGCCGCTCCCCTGGCGCTGCCTTTATCCTCTCCGCTGCAGCAGTGTCCCGTGCAGGTCCGTTCCTCTCTGCACAGCCTCGAGCCTGGCGCTGCCTTTATCCTCTCCCCTGGCGCTGCCTTTATCCTCTCCCCTGCAGCACAGTGTCCAGCGCAGGTCCGTTCCTCTCTGCTCAGCCTGAGCCTGGCTCTGCCTTTATCCTCTCCCCTGCAGCACAGTGTCCTGCGCAGATCGGTTCCTCTCTGCTCAGCACGAGCCTGGCGCTGCCTTTGTCCTCTCCCCTGCAGCTGTGTCTCCCGCAGGTCCGTTCCTCTCTGCTCAGCCCTAGCCTGGCGCTGCCTTTATCCTTTCCCCTGCAGCAGTGTCCCGCGCAGGTCCGCCCCTCTCTGCTGAGCCCGAGCCTGGCGCTGCCTTTATCCTCTCCCCTGCAGCTGTGTCCCGCGCAGGTCCGTTCCTCTCTGCTCAGCCCGAGCCTGTCGCTGCCTTTATCCTCTCCCCTGCAGCAGTGTCCCGCGCATGTCTGCTCCTGTCTGTTCAGCCCGAGCCTGGCGCCGCCTTTATCCTCTCCCCTGCAGCAGTGTCCCGCGCAGGTCCGCCCCTCTCTGCTCAGCCTCTCCGCTGGCGCTGCCTTTATCCTCACCCCTGCAGCAGTGTCCCGCGCAGGTCCGCCCCTCTCTGCTCAGCCTCTCTGCTGGCGCAGCCTTTATCCTCTCCCCTGCAGCAGTATCCCACGCAGGTCCGTGTCTCTCTGCTCAGCCTCGAACCTGGCGCTGCCTTTATCCTCTCCCCTGCAACAGTGTCCATCGCTGGTCCGCCCCTCTCTGCTCAGCCCGAGCCTGGCGTGCTTTTATCCTCTCCCCTGCAGCAGTGTCCCGCGCAGGTCCGCCCCTCTCTGCTCAGCCGCTCCCTTGGCGCTGCCTTTATCCTCTCCCCTGCAGCAGTGTCCCGCGCAGGTCCGTTCCTCTCTGCACAGCCCCGAGCATGGCGCGCCTTTATCCTCTCCCCTGCATCAGCGTCCGCGCAGGTCTGTTCCTCTCTGCTCAGCCTCGAGCCTGGCGCTGCCTTTATCCTCTCCCCTGTAGCAGTGTCCGCGCAGGTCTGTTCCTCTCTGCTCAGCCCGAGCCTGGCGCTGCCTTTATCCTCTCCCCTGCAGCAGTGTCACGCGCAGGTCCACCCCTCTCTGCTCAGCCTCTCCTCTGGTGCTGCTTTTATCCTCTCCCCTGCATCAGTGTCCGCGCAGGTCTGTTCCTCTCTGCTCAGCCTCGAGCCTGGCGCTGCCTTCATCCTCTCCCCTGCATCAGTATCCGTGCAGGTCTGTCCTCTCTGCTCAGCCTCGAGCCTGGCGCTGCCTTTATCCTCTTCCCCTGCGGCAGTGTCCCGCGAAGGTCCGTTCCTCTCTGCTCAGCCCGAGCCTGGCGCTGCCTTTATCCTCTTCCCTGGCGCTGACTTTATCCTCTCCCCTGCAGCAGTGTCACGCGCAGGTCCACCCCTCTCTGCTCAGCCTCTCCTCTGGTGCTGCTTTTATCCTCTCCCCTGCATCAGTGTCCGCGCATGTCTGTTCCTCTCTGCTCAGCCTCGAGCCTGGCGCTGCCTTCATCCTCTCCCCTGCATCAGTATCCGCGCAGGTCTGTCCTCTCTGCTCAGCCTCGAGCCTGGCACTGCCTTTATCCTCTTCCCCTGCGGCAGTGTCCCGCGAAGGTCGGTTCCTCTCTGCTCAGCCCGAGCCTGGCGCTGCCTTTATCCTCTCCCCTGGCGCTGCCTTTATCCTCTCCCCTGCAGCACAGTGTCCCGCGCAGGTATGCTGCTGGCTGTTCAGCCCGTGCCTGGCGCTGCCTTTATCCTCTCCCCTGCAGCTGTGTCCCGCGCATGTCTGCTCCTGTCTGTTCAGCCCGAGCCTGGCGCCGCCTTTATCCTCTCCCCTGCAGCAGTGTCCCGCGCAGGTCCGCTCCTCTCTGCTCAGCCTCTCCGCTGGCGCTGCCTTTATCCTCTCCACTGCAGCAGTGTCCCGCGCAGGTCCGCCCCTCTCTGCTCAGCCTCTCCGCTGGCGCTGCCTTTATCCTCTCCCCTGCGGCAGTGTCCCGCGCAGGTCCGTACCTCTCTGCTCAGCACGAGCCTGGCGCTGCCTTTATCCTTTCCCTGGCAGCAGTGTCCCGCGCAGGTCCGCTCCTCTCTGCTCAGCCTCTCCGCTGGCGCTGCCTTTATCCTCTCCCCTGCAGCAGTGTCCCGCGCAGGTCCGTTCCTCTCTGCACAGCCCGAGCCTGGCGCTGCCTTTATCCTCTCCCCTGCAGCAGTGTCCCGCGCAGATCCGCCTCTCTCTGGTAAGCCGCTCCCCTGGCGCTGCCTTTATCCTCTCCGCTGCAGCAGTGTCCCGTGCAGGTCCGTTCCTCTCTGCACAGCCTCGAGCCTGGCGCTGCCTTTATCCTCTCCCCTGGCGCTGCCTTTATCCTCTCCCCTGCAGCAGTGTCCCGCGCAGGTCCGCCCCTCTCTGCTCAGCACGAGCCTGGCGCTGCCTTTGTCCTCTCCCCTGCAGCTGTGTCTCCCGCAGGTCCGTTCCTCTCTGCTCAGCCCTAGCCTGGCGCTGCCTTTATCCTTTCCCCTGCAGCAGTGTCCCGCGCAGGTCCGCCCCTCTCTGCTCAGCCGCTCCCTTGGCGCTGCCTTTATCCTCTCCCCTGCAGCAGTGTCCCGCGCAGGTCCGTTCCTCTCTGCACAGCCCCGAGCATGGCGCGCCTTTATCCTCTCCCCTGCATCAGCGTCCGCGCAGGTCTGTTCCTCTCTGCTCAGCCTCGAGCCTGGCGCTGCCTTTATCCTCTCCCCTGTAGCAGTGTCCGCGCAGGTCTGTTCCTCTCTGCTCAGCCCGAGCCTGGCGCTGCCTTTATCCTCTCCCCTGCAGCAGTGTCACGCGCAGGTCCACCCCTCTCTGCTCAGCCTCTCCTCTGGTGCTGCTTTTATCCTCTCCCCTGCATCAGTGTCCGCGCAGGTCTGTTGCTCTCTGCTCAGCCTCGAGCCTGGCGCTGCCTTCATCCTCTCCCCTGCATCAGTATCCGTGCAGGTCTGTCCTCTCTGCTCAGCCTCGAGCCTGGCGCTGCCTTTATCCTCTCCCCTGCAGCAGTGTCCCGCGAAGGTCCGTTCCTCTCTGCTCAGCCCGAGCCTGGCGCTGCCTTTATCCTCTTCCCTGGCGCTGACTTTATCCTCTCCCCTGCAGCAGTGTCACGTGCAGGTCCACCCCTCTCTGCTCAGCCTCTCCTCTGGTGCTGCTTTTATCCTCTCCCCTGCATCAGTGTCTGCGCAGGTCTGTTGCTCTCTGCTCAGCCTCGAGCCTGGCGCTGCCTTCATCCTCTCCCCTGCATCAGTATCCGTGCAGGTCTGTCCTCTCTGCTCAGCCTCGAGCCTGGCGCTGCCTTTATCCTCTCCCCTGCAGCAGTGTCCCGCGAAGGTCCGTTCCTCTCTGCTCAGCCCGAGCCTGGCGCTGCCTTTATCCTCTTCCCTGGCGCTGACTTTATCCTCTCCCCTGCAGCAGTGTCACGTGCAGGTCCACCCCTCTCTGCTCAGCCACTCCTCTGGTGCTGCTTTTATCCTCTCCCCTGCATCAGTGTCTGCGCAGGTCTGTCCTCTCTGCTCAGCCTCGAGCCTGGCACTGCCTTTATCCTCTCCCGTGCAGCTGTGTCCCGCGCATGTCTGCTCCTGTCTGTTCAGCCCGAGCCTGGCGCTGCCTTTATCCTCTCCCCTGCATCAGTGTCTGCGCAGGTCTGTCCTCTCTGCTCAGCCTCGAGCCTGGCACTGCCTTTATCCTCTCCCGTGCAGCTGTGTCCCGCGCATGTCTGCTCCTGTCTGTTCAGCCCGAGCCTGGCGCCGCCTTTATCCTCTCCCCTGCAGCAGTGTCCTGTGCAGGTCCGCCCCTCTCTGCTCAGCCTCTCCGCTGGCGCTGCCTTTATCCTCTCCCCTGCAGCAGTGTCCTGTGCAGGTCCGCCCCTCTCTGCTCAGCCTCTCCGCTGGCGCTGCCTTTATCCTCTCCCTGGCAGCAGTGTCCCGCGCAGGTCCGTTTCTCTCTGCTCAGCCTCGAGCCTGGTGCTCCCTTTATCCTCTCCCCTGCAGCAGTGTCCCGTGCAGGTCCGTTCCTCTCTGCACAGCCCGAGCCTGGCGATGCCTTTATCCTCTCCCCTGCAGCAGTGTCCCGCGCAGATCCGCCTCTCTCTGCTAAGCCGCTCCCCTGGCGCTGCCTTTATCCTCTCCGCTGCAGCAGTGTCCCGTGCAGGTCCGTTCATCTCTACTCAGCCTCGAGCCTGGCGCTGCCTTTATCCTCTCCCCTGGCGCTGCCTTTATCCTCTCCCCTGCAGCACACTGTCCCGCGCAGGTCCGTTCCTCTCTGCTCAGCCCGTGCCTGGCGCTGCCTTTATCCTCTCCCCTGCAGCACAGTGTCCCGCGCAGGTCCGCCCCTCTCTGCTCAGCACGAGCCTGGCGCTGCCTTTATCCTCTCCCCTGCAGCTGTGTCCCGCGCAGGTCCGTTCCTCTCTGCTCAGCCCGAGCCTGGCGCTGCCTTTATCCTCTCCCCTGCAGCAGTGTCCCGCGCAGGCCCACCCCTCTGCTCAGCCCGAGCCTGCCGCTGCCTTTATCCTTTCTGCTCAGCCCCTCCCCTGGCACTGCCTTTATCCTCTCCCCTGCAGCAGTGTCCCGCGCACGTCCGTTCCTCTCTGCTCAGCCCGAGCCGGGCGCTGCTTTTATGCTCTCCCCTGCAGCAGTGTTCCGCGCAGGTCCGTTTCTCTCGGCTCAGCCTCGAGCTTGGCGCTCCCTTTATCCTCTCCCCTGCGGCAGTGTCCCGCGAAGGTCCGTTCCTCTCTGCTCAGCCCCGAGCCTGGCGCTGCCTTTGTCCTCTCCCCTGCAGCACAGTGTCCCGCGCAGGTCCGTTCCTCTCTGCTCTGCCCGTGCCTGGCGCTGCCTTTGTCCTCTCCCCTGCAGCACAGTGTCCCGCGCAGGTCCGTTCCTCTCTGCTCAGCCCGTGCCTGGCGCTGCCTTTATCCTCTCCCCTGCAGCACAGTGTCCCATGCAGGTCCGTTCCTCTCTGCTCAGCCCGAGCCTGGCGCTGCCTTTATCCTCTCCCCTGCAGCTGTCTCCCGCGCATGTCCGTTCCTCTCTGCTCAGCCCGAGCCTGTCGCTGCCTTTATCCTCTCCCCTGCAGCAGTGTCCCGCGCATGTCTGCTCCTGTCTGTTCAGCCCGAGCCTGGCGCCGCCTTTATCCTCTCCCCTGCAGCAGTGTCCCGCGCATGTCTGCTCCTGTCTGTTCAGCCCGAGCCTGGCGCCGCCTTTATCCTCTCCCCTGCAGCAGTGTCCCGCGCAGGTCCGCCCCTCTCTGCTCAGCCTCTCCGCTGGCGCTGCCTTTATCCTCACCCCTGCAGCAGTGTCCCGCGCAGGTCCGCCCCTCTCTGCTCAGCCTCTCTGCTGGCGCAGCCTTTATCCTCTCCCCTGCAGCAGTATCCCACGCAGGTCCGTGTCTCTCTGCTCAGCCTCGAACCTGGCGCTGCCTTTATCCTCTCCCCTGCAGCAGTGTCCATCGCTGGTCCGCCCCTCTCTGCTCAGCCCGAGCCTGGCGTGCTTTTATCCTCTCCCCTGCAGCAGTGTCCCGCGCAGGTCCGCCCCTCTCTGCTCAGCCGCTCCCATGGCGCTGCCTTTATCCTCTCCCCTGCAGCAGTGTCCCGCGCAGGTCCGTTCCTCTCTGCACAGCCCCGAGCATGGCGCGCCTTTATCCTCTCCCCTGCATCAGCGTCCGCGCAGGTCTGTTCCTCTCTGCTCAGCCTCGAGCCTGGCGCTGCCTTTATCCTCTCTCCTGTAGCAGTGTCCGCGCAGGTCTGTTCCTCTCTGCTCAGCCCGAGCCTGGCGCTGCCTTTATCCTCTCCTCTGCAGCTGTGTCACGCGCAGGTCCACCCCTCTCTGCTCAGCCTCTCCTCTGGTGCTGCTTTTATCCTCTCCCCTGCATCAGTGTCCGCGCAGGTCTGTTCCTCTCTGCTCAGCCTCGAGCCTGGCGCTGCCTTTATCCTCTTCCCCTGCGGCAGTGTCCCGCGAAGGTCCGTTCCTCTCTGCTCAGCCCGAGCCTGGCGCTGCCTTTATCCTCTTCCCTGGCGCTGACTTTATCCTCTCCCCTGCAGCAGTGTCACGCGCAGGTCCACCCCTCTCTGCTCAGCCTCTCCTCTGGTGCTGCTTTTATCCTCTCCCCTGCATCAGTGTCTGCGCAGGTCTGTTCCTTTCTGCTCAGCCTCGAGCCTGGCGCTGCCTTCATCCTCTCCCCTGCATCAGTATCCGCGCAGGTCTGTCCTCTCTGCTCAGCCTCGAGCCTGGCGCTGCCTTTATCCTCTTCCCCTGCGGCAGTGTCCCGCGAAGGTCCGTTCCTCTCTGTTCAGCCCGTGCCTGGCGCTGCCTTTATCCTCTCCCGTGCAGCTGTGTCCCGCGCATGTCTGCTCCTGTCTGTTCAGCCCGAGCCTGGCGCCGCCTTTATCCTCTCCCCTGCAGCAGTGTCCTGTGCAGGTCCGCCCCTCTCTGCTCAGCCTCTCCGCTGGCGCTGCCTTTATCCTCTCCCTGGCAGCAGTGTCCCGCGCAGGTCCGTTTCTCTCTGCTCAGCCTCGAGCCTGGTGCTCCCTTTATCCTCTCCCCTGCAGCAGTGTCCCGTGCAGGTCCGTTCCTCTCTGCACAGCCCGAGCCTGGCGATGCCTTTATCCTCTCCCCTGCAGCAGTGTCCCGCGCAGATCCGCCTCTCTCTGCTAAGCCGCTCCCCTGGCGCTGCCTTTATCCTCTCCGCTGCAGCAGTGTCCCGTGCAGGTCCGTTCCTCTCTGCTCAGCCTCGAGCCTGGCGCTGCCTTTATCCTCTCCCCTGGCGCTACCTTTATCCTCTCCCCTGCAGCACATTGTCCAGCGCAGGTCCGTTCCTCTCTGCTCAGCCTGAGCCTGGCGCTGCCTTTATCCTCTCCCCTGCAGCACAGTGTCCTGCGCAGGTCGGTTCCTCTCTGCTCAGCCCGAGCCTGGCGCTGCCTTTATCCTCTCCCCTGCAGCAGTGTCCCGCGCAGGTCCGCCCCTCTCTGCTCAGCACGAGCCTGGCGCTGCCTTTGTCCTCTCCCCTGCAGCTGTGTCCCCCGCAGGTCCATTCCTCTCTGCTCAGCCCGAGCCTGGCGCTGCCTTTATTCTCTCCCCTGCAGCAGTGTCCCGCGCAGGTCCGCCCCTCACTGCTAAGCACGAGCCTGGCGCTGCCTTTGTCCTCTCCCCTGCAGCTGTGTCCCCCGCAGGCCCACCCCTCTCTGCTCAGCCTCTCCCCTGGCGCTGCCTTTATCCTTTCTGCTCAGCCTCTCCCCTGGCGCTGCCTTTATCCTCTCCCCTGCAGCAGTGTCCCGCGCAGGTCCGTTCCTCTCTGCTCAGCCCGAGCCTGTCGCTGCCTTTATCCTCTCCCCTGCAGCAGTGTCCCGCGCATGTCCGTTCCTCTCTGCTCAGCCCGAGCATGGCGCTGTCTTTATCCTCTCCCCTGCAGCAGTGTCCCGCGCAGGCCCACCCCTCTCTGCTCAGCCCGAGCCTGGCGCTGCCTTTATCCTTTCTGCTCAGCCTCTCCCCTGGCGCTGCCTTTATACTCTCACCTGCAGCACTGTCCCGCGCAGGTCCGCCCCTCTCTGCTCAGCCTCTCCGCTGGCGCTGCCTTCATCCTCTCCCCTGCAGCAGTGTCCCGCGCTGGTCCGCCCCTCTCTGCTCAGCCCGAGCCTGGCGCTGCCTTTATCCTCTCCCCTGCAGCAGTGTCCCGCGCAGGTCCGCCCCTCTCTGCTCAGCCTCTCCGCTGGCGCTGCCTTTATCCTCTCCCCTGCAGCAGTGTCCCGCGCAGGTCCGTTCCTCTCTGCTCAGCACGAGCCTGGCGCTGCCTTTATCCTCTCCCTGGCAGCAGTGTCCCGCGCAGGTCCATGTCTCTCTGCTCAGCCTCGAGCCTGGTGCTCCCTTTATCCTCTCCCCTGCAGCAGTGTCCCGCGCAGGTCCGTTCATCTCTACTCAGCCTCGAGCCTGGCGCTGCCTTTATCCTCTCCCCTGGCGCTGCCTTTATCCTCTCCCCTGCAGCACACTGTCCCGCGCAGGTCCGTTCCTCTCTGCTCAGCCCGTGCCTGGCGCTGCCTTTATCCTCTCCCCTGCAGCTGTGTCCCGCGCAGGTCCGTTCCTCTCTGCTCAGCCCGAGCCTGGCGCTGCCTTTATCCTCTCCCCTGCAGCAGTGTCCCGCGCAGGCCCACCCCTCTGCTCAGCCCGAGCCTGCCGCTGCCTTTATCCTTTCTGCTCAGCCCCTCCCCTGGCGCTGCCTTTATCCTCTCCTCTGCAGCAGTGTCCCGCGCAGGTCCGTTCCTCTCTGCTCAGCCCGAGGCTGATGCTGCCTTTATCCTCTCTGCTCAGCCTGTCCCCTGGCGCTGCCTTTATCCTCTCCCCTGCAGCAGTGTCCCGCGCACGTCCGTTCCTCTCTGCTCAGCCCGAGCCGGGCGCTGCTTTTATGCTCTCCCCCGCAGCAGTATTCCGCGCAGGTCCGTTTCTCTCGGCTCAGCCTCGAGCTTGGCGCTCCCTTTATCCTCTCCCCTGCGGCAGTGTCCCGCGAAGGTCCGTTCCTCTCTGCTCAGCCCCGAGCCTGGCGCTGCCTTTGTCCTCTCCCCTGCAGCACAGTGTCCCGCGCAGGTCCGTTCCTCTCTGCTCTGCCCGTGCCTGGCGCTGCCTTTGTCCTCTCCCCTGCAGCACAGTGTCCCGCGCAGGTCCGTTCCTCTCTGCTCAGCCCGTGCCTGGCGCTGCCTTTATCCTCTCCCCTGCAGCACAGTGTCCCGCGCAGGTCCGTTCCTCTCTGCTCAGCCCCAGCCTGGCGCTGCCTTTATCCTCTCCCCTGCAGCAGTGTCCCGCGCAGGTCCGCCCCTCTCTGCTCAGCCCGAGCCTGGCGCTGCCTTTATCCTCTCCCCTGCAGCTGTCTCCCGCGCATGTCCGTTCCTCTCTGCTCAGCCCGAGCCTGTCGCTGCCTTTATCCTCTCCCCTGCAGCAGTGTCCCGCGCATGTCTGCTCCTGTCTGTTCAGCCCGAGCCTGGCGCCGCCTTTATCCTCTCCCCTGCAGCAGTGTCCCGCGCATGTCTGCTCCTGTCTGTTCAGCCCGAGCCTGGCGCCGCCTTTATCCTCTCCCCTGCAACAGTGTCCCGCGCAGGTCCGCCCCTCTCTGCTCAGCCTCTCCGCTGGCGCTGCCTTTATCCTCTCCACTGCAGCAGTGTCCCGCGCAGGTCCGCCCCTCTCTGCTCAGCCTCTCTGCTGGCGCTGCCTTTATCCTCTCCCCTGCAGCAGTGTCCCACGCAGGTCCGTGTCTCTCTGCTCAGCCTCGAACCTGGCGCTGCCTTTATCCTCTCCCCTGCAGCAGTGTCCCGCGCAGGTCCGCTCCTCTCTGCTCAGCCCCGAGCCTGGCGCTGTCCTTATCCTCTCCCCTGCAGCAGTGTCCCGCGCAGGTCCGACCCTCTCTGCTAAGCCGCTCCCCTGGCTCTGCCTTTATCCTCTCCCCTGCAGCAGTGTCCCGCGCAGGTCCGTTCCTCTCTGCTCTGCCTCGAGCCTGGCGCAGCCTTTATCCTTTTTCCTGGCGCTGCCTTTATCCTCTCCCCTGCAGCACAGTGTCCCGCGCAGGTCCGTTCCTCTCTGCTCTGCCCGTGCCTGGCGCTGCCTTTGTCCTCTCCCCTGCAGCACAGTGTCCCGCGCAGGTCCGTTCCTCTCTGCTCAGCCCCAGCCTGGCGCTGCCTTTATCCTCTCCCCTGCAGCAGTGTCCCGTGCAGGTCCGTTCCTCTCTGCACAGCCCGAGCCTGGCGATGCCTTTATCCTCTCCCCTGCAGCAGTGTCCCGCGCAGATCCGCCTCTCTCTGCTAAGCCGCTCCCCTGGCGCTGCCTTTATCCTCTCCGCTGCAGCAGTGTCCCGTGCAGGTCCGTTCCTCTCTGCTCAGCCTCGAGCCTGGCGCTGCCTTTATCCTCTCCCCTGGCGCTACCTTTATCCTCTCCCCTGCAGCACAGTGTCCTGCGCAGGTCGGTTCCTCTCTGCTCAGACCGAGCCTGGCGCTGCCTTTATCCTCTCCCCTGCAGCAGTGTCCCGCGCAGGTCCGCCCCTCTCTGCTCAGCACGAGCCTGGCGCTGCCTTTGTCCTCTCCCCTGCAGCTGTGTCCCCCGCAGGTCCATTCCTCTCTGCTCAGCCCGAGCCTGGCGCTGCCTTTATTCTCTCCCCTGCAGCAGTGTCCCGCGCAGGTCCGCCCCTCACTGCTAAGCACGAGCCTGGCGCTGCCTTTGTCCTCTCCCCTGCAGCTGTGTCCCCCGCAGACCCACCCCTCTCTGCTCAGCCCGAGCCTGGCGCTGTCTTTATCCTTTCTGCTCAGCCTCTCCCCTGGCGCTGCCTTTATCCTCTCCCCTGCAGCAGTGTCCCGCGCAGGTCCGTTCCTCTCTGCTCAGCCCGAGCATGGCGCTGTCTTTATCCTCTCCCCTGCAGCAGTGTCCCGCGCAGGCCCACCCCTCTCTGCTCAGCCCGAGCCTGGCGCTGCCTTTATCCTTTCTGCTCAGCCTCTCCCCTGGCGCTGCCTTTATACTCTCACCTGCAGCACTGTCCCGCGCAGGTCCGCCCCTCTCTGCTCAGCCTCTCCGCTGGCGCTGCCTTCATCCTCTCCCCTGCAGCAGTGTCCCGCGCTGGTCCGCCCCTCTCTGCTCAGCCCGAGCCTGGCGCTGCCTTTATCCTCTCCCCTGCAGCAGTGTCCCGCGCAGGTCCGCCCCTCTCTGCTCAGCCTCTCCGCTGGCGCTGCCTTTATCCTCTCCCCTGCAGCAGTGTCCCGCGCAGGTCCGTTCCTCTCTGCTCAGCACGAGCCTGGCGCTGCCTTTATCCTCTCCCTGGCAGCAGTGTCCCGCGCAGGTCCATGTCTCTCTGCTCAGCCTCGAGCCTGGTGCTCCCTTTATCCTCTCCCCTGCAGCAGTGTCCCGCGCAGGTCCGTTCATCTCTACTCAGCCTCGAGCCTGGCGCTGCCTTTATCCTCTCCCCTGGCGCTGCCTTTATCCTCTCCCCTGCAGCACACTGTCCCGCGCAGGTCCGTTCCTCTCTGCTCAGCCCGTGCCTGGCGCTGCCTTTATCCTCTCCCCTGCAGCACACTGTCCCGCGCAGGTCCGCCCCTCTCTGCTCAGCACGAGCCTGGCGCTGCCTTTATCCTCTCCCCTGCAGCTGTGTCCCGCGCAGGTCCGTTCCTCTCTGCTCAGCCCGAGCCTGGCGCTGCCTTTATCCTCTCCCCTGCAGCAGTGTCCCGCGCAGGCCCACCCCTCTCTGCTCAGCCCGAGCCTGCCGCTGCCTTTATCCTTTCTGCTCAGCCCCTCCCCTGGCGCTGCCTTTATCCTCTCCTCTGCAGCAGTGTCCCGCGCAGGTCCGTTCCTCTCTGCTCAGCCCGAGGCTGATGCTGCCTTTATCCTCTCTGCTCAGCCTGTCCCCTGGCGCTGCCTTTATCCTCTCCCCTGCAGCAGTGTCCCGCGCACGTCCGTTCCTCTCTGCTCAGCCCGAGCCGGGCGCTGCTTTTATGCTCTCCCCTGCAGCAGTGTTCCGCGCAGGTCCGTTTCTCTCGGCTCAGCCTCGAGCTTGGCGCTCCCTTTATCCTCTCCCCTGCGGCAGTGTCCCGCGAAGGTCCGTTCCTCTCTGCTCAGCCCCGAGCCTGGCGCTGCCTTTGTCCTCTCCCCTGCAGCACAGTGTCCCGCGCAGGTCCGTTACTCTCTGCTCTCCCCGTGCCTGGCGCTGCCTTTGTCCTCTCCCCTGCAGCACAGTGTCCCGCGCAGGTCCGTTCCTCTCTGCTCAGCCCGTGCCTGGCGCTGCCTTTATCCTCTCCCCTGCAGCACAGTGTCCCGCGCAGGTCCGCCCCTCTCTGCTCAGCCTCTCCGCTGGCGCCGCCTTTATCCTCTCCCCTGCAACAGTGTCCCGCGCAGGTCCGCCCCTCTCTGCTCAGCCTCTCCGCTGGCGCTGCCTTTATCCTCTCCACTGCAGCAGTGTCCCGCGCAGGTCCGCCCCTCTCTGCTCAGCCTCTCTGCTGGCGCTGCCTTTATCCTCTCCCCTGCAGCAGTGTCCCACGCAGGTCCGTGTCTCTCTGCTCAGCCTCGAACCTGGCGCTGCCTTTATCCTCTCCCCTGCAGCAGTGTCCCGCGCAGGTCCGCTCCTCTCTGCTCAGCCCCGAGCCTGGCGCTGTCCTTATCCTCTCCCCTGCAGCAGTGTCTCGCGCAGGTCCGACCCTCTCTGCTAAGCCGCTCCCCTGGCTCTGCCTTTATCCTCTCCCCTGCAGCAGTGTCCCGCGCAGGTCCGTTCCTCTCTGCTCTGCCTCGAGCCTGGCGCAGCCTTTATCCTTTTTCCTGGCGCTGCCTTTATCCTCTCCCCTGCAGCACAGTGTCCCGCGCAGGTCCGTTCCTCTCTGCTCTGCCCGTGCCTGGCGCTGCCTTTGTCCTCTCCCCTGCAGCACAGTGTCCCGCGCAGGTCCGTTCCTCTCTGCTCAGCCCCAGCCTGGCGCTGCCTTTATCCTCTCCCCTGCAGCAGTGTCACGCGCAGGTCCGCCCCTCTCTGCTCAGCCCGAGCCTGGCGCAGCCTTTATCCTCTCCCCTGCAGCTGTCTCCCGCGCATGTCCGTTCCTCTCTGCTCAGCCCGAGCCTGTCGCTGCCTTTATCCTCTCCCCTGCAGCAGTGTCCCGCGCAGGTCCGCCCCTCTCTGCTCAGCCTCTCCGCTGGCGCTGCCTTTATCCTCTCCCCTGCAGCAGTGTCCCGCGCAGGTCCGCCCCTCTCTGCTCAGCCTCTCTGCTGGCGCTGCCTTTAGCCTCTCCCCTGCAGCAGTGTCCCACACAGGTCCGTGTCTCTCTGCTCAGCCTCGAACCTGGCGCTGCCTTTATCCTCTCCCCTGCAGCAGTGTGCCGCGCAGGTCCGCTCCTCTCTGCTCAGCCCCGAGCCTGGCGCTGTCCTTATCCTCTCCCCTGCAGCAGTGTCCCGCGCAGGTCCGACCCTCTCCGCTAAGCCCGAGCCTGGCGCTGCCTTTATGCTCACTGCTCAGCCTGTCCCCTGGCGCTGCCTTTATACTCTCCCCTGCAGCAGTGTCCCGCGCAGGTCCGTTCCTCTCTGCTCAGCCCGAGGCTGATGCTGCCTTTATCCCCTCTGCTCACCCTGTCCCCTGGCGCTGCCTTTATCCTCTCCCCTGTAGCAGTGTCCCGCGCAGGTCCGTTCCTCTCTGCTCAGCCCGAGCCTGGCGCTGCTTTTATCCTCTCCCCTGCAGCAGTGTCCAGCGCAGGTCCGTTTCTCTCTGCTCAGCCTCGAGCCAGGCACTGCATTTATCCTTACCCCTGCAGCAGTGTCCCGCGCAGGTCCGCTCCTCTGCTCAGCACCGAGCCTGGGGCTGCCTTTATCCTCTCCCCTGCAGCAGTGTCCCGCGCAGGCCCACCCCTCTGCTCAGCCCGAGCCTGCCGCTGCCTTTATCCTTTCTGCTCAGCCCCTCCCCTGGCGCTGCCTTTATCCTCTCCTCTGCAGCAGTGTCCCGCGCAGGTCCGTTCCTCTCTGCTCAGCCCGAGGCTGATGCTGCCTTTATCCTCTCTGCTCAGCCTGTCCCCTGGCGCTGCCTTTATCCTCTCCCTTGCAGCAGTGTCCCGCGCACGTCCGTTCCTCTCTGCTCAGCCCGAGCCGGGCGCTGCTTTTATGCTCTCCCCTGCAGCAGTGTTCCGCGCAGGTCCGTTTCTCTCGGCTCAGCCTCGAGCTTGGCGCTCCCTTTATCCTCTCCCCTGCGGCAGTGTCCCGCGAAGGTCCGTTCCTCTCTGCTCAGCCCCGAGCCTGGCGCTGCCTTTGTCCTCTCCCCTGCAGCACAGTATCCCGCGCAGGTCCGTTCCTCTCTGCTCTGCCCGTGCCTGGCGCTGCCTTTGTCCTCTCCCCTGCAGCACAGTGTCCCGCGCAGGTCCGTTCCTCTCTGCTCAGCCCGTGCCTGGCGCTGCCTTTATCCTCTCCCCTGCAGCACAGTGTCCCACGCAGGTCCGTTCCTCTCTGCTCAGCCCCAGCCTGGCGCTGCCTTTATCCTCTCCCCTGCAGCAGTGTCCCGCGCAGGTCCGCCCCTCTCTGCTCAGCCCGAGCCTGGCGCTGCCTTTATCCTCTCCCCTGCAGCTGTCTCCCGCGCATGTCCGTTCCTCTCTGCTCAGCCCGAGCCTGTCGCTGCCTTTATCCTCTCCCCTGCAGCAGTGTCCCGCGCATGTCTGCTCCTGTCTGTTCAGCCCGAGCCTGGCGCCGCCTTTATCCTCTCCCCTGCAGCAGTGTCCCGCGCATGTCTGCTCCTGTCTGTTCAGCCCGAGCCTGGCGCCGCCTTTATCCTCTCCCCTGCAGCAGTGTCCCGCGCAGGTCCGCCCCTCTCTGCTCAGCCTCTCCGCTGGCGCTGCCTTTATCCTCACCCCTGCAGCAGTGTCCCGCGCAGGTCCGCCCCTCTCTGCTCAGCCTCTCTGCTGGCGCAGCCTTTATCCTCTCCCCTGCAGCAGTATCCCACGCAGGTCCGTGTCTCTCTGCTCAGCCTCGAACCTGGCGCTGCCTTTATCCTCTCCCCTGCAGCAGTGTCCATCGCTGGTCCGCCCCTCTCTGCTCAGCCCGAGCCTGGCGTGCTTTTATCCTCTCCCCTGCAGCAGTGTCCCGCGCAGGTCCGCCCCTCTCTGCTCAGCCGCTCCCTTGGCGCTGCCTTTATCCTCTCCCCTGCAGCAGTGTCCCGCGCAGGTCCGTTCCTCTCTGCACAGCCCCGAGCATGGCGCGCCTTTATCCTCTCCCCTGCATCAGCGTCCGCGCAGGTCTGTTCCTCTCTGCTCAGCCTCGAGCCTGGCGCTGCCTTTATCCTCTCTCCTGTAGCAGTGTCCGCGCAGGTCTGTTCCTCTCTGCTCAGCCCGAGCCTGGCGCTGCCTTTATCCTCTCCCCTGCAGCAGTGTCACGCGCAGGTCCACCCCTCTCTGCTCAGCCTCTCCTCTGGTGCTGCTTTTATCCTCTCCCCTGCATCAGTGTCCGCGCAGGTCTGTTCCTCTCTGCTCAGCCTCGAGCCTGGCGCTGCCTTCATCCTCTCCCCTGCATCAGTATCCGTGCAGGTCTGTCCTCTCTGCTCAGCCTCGAGCCTGGCGCTGCCTTTATCCTCTTCCCCTGCGGCAGTGTCCCGCGAAGGTCCGTTCCTCTCTGCTCAGCCCGAGCCTGGCGCTGCCTTTATCCTCTTCCCTGGCGCTGACTTTATCCTCTCCCCTGCAGCAGTGTCACGCGCAGGTCCACCCCTCTCTGCTCAGCCTCTCCTCTGGTGCTGCTTTTATCCTCTCCCCTGCATCAGTGTCTGCGCAGGTCTGTTCCTTTCTGCTCAGCCTCGAGCCTGGCGCTGCCTTCATCCTCTCCCCTGCATCAGTATCCGCGCAGGTCTGTCCTCTCTGCTCAGCCTCGAGCCTGGCGCTGCCTTTATCCTTTCCCCTGCGGCAGTGTCCCGCGAAGGTCCGTTCCTCTCTGTTCAGCCCGTGCCTGGCGCTGCCTTTATCCTCTCCCGTGCAGCTGTGTCCCGCGCATGTCTGCTCCTGTCTGTTCAGCCCGAGCCTGGCGCCGCCTTTATCCTCTCCCCTGCAGCAGTGTCCCGCGCAGGTCCGCCCCTCTCTGCTCAGCCTCTCCGCTGGCGCTGCCTTTATCCTCTCCCCTGCAGCAGTGTCCTGTGCAGGTCCGCCCCTCTCTGCTCAGCCTCTCCGCTGGCGCTGCCTTTATCCTCTCCCTGGCAGCAGTGTCCCGCGCAGGTCCGTTTCTCTCTGCTCAGCCTCTCCGCTGGCGCTGCCTTTATCCTCTCCCCTGCAGCAGTGTCCTGTGCAGGTCCGCCCCTCTCTGCTCAGCCTCTCCGCTGGCGCTGCCTTTATCCTCTCCCTGGCAGCAGTGTCCCGCGCAGGTCCGTTTCTCTCTGCTCAGCCTCGAGCCTGGTGCTGCCTTTATCCTCTCCCCTGCAGCACAGTGTCCTGCGCAGGTCGGTTCCTCTCTGCTCAGCCCGAGCCTGGCGCTGCCTTTATCCTCTCCCCTGCAGCAGTGTCCCACACAGGTCCGCCCCTCTCTGCTCAGCACGAGCCTGGCGCTGCCTTTGTCCTCTCCCCTGCAGCTGTGTCCCCCGCAGGTCCATTCCTCTCTGCTCAGCCCGAGCCTGGCGCTGCCTTTATTCTCTCCCCTGCAGCACAGTGTCCCGCGCAGGTCCGCCCCTCACTGCTAAGCACGAGCCTGGCGCTGCCTTTGTCCTCTCCCCTGCAGCTGTGTCCCCCGCAGGCCCACCCCTCTCTGCTCAGCCTCTCCCCTGGCGCTGCCTTTATCCTTTCTGCTCAGCCTCTCCCCTGGCGCTGCCTTTATCCTCTCCCCTGCAGCAGTGTCCAGCGCAGGCCCACCCCTCTCTGCTCAGCCCGAGCCTGGCGCTGCCTTTATCCTTTCTGCTCAGCCTCTCCCCTGGCGCTGCCTTTATACTCTCACCTGCAGCACTGTCCCGCGCAGGTCCGCCCCTCTCTGCTCAGCCTCTCCGCTGGCGCTGCCTTCATCCTCTCCCCTGCAGCAGTGTCCCGCGCTGGTCCGCCCCTCTCTGCTCAGCCCGAGCCTGGCGCTGCCTTTATCCTCTCCCCTGCAGCAGTGTCCCGCGCAGGTCCGCCCCTCTCTGCTCAGCACGAGCCTGGCGCTGCCTTTATCCTCTCCCTGGCAGCAGTGTCCCGCGCAGGTCCATGTCTCTCTGCTCAGCCTCTCCGCTGGCGCTGCCTTTATCCTCTCCCCTGCAGCAGTGTCCCGCGCAGGTCCGTTCCTCTCTGCTCAGCACGAGCCTGGCGCTGCCTTTATCCTCTCCCTGGCAGCAGTGTCCCGCGCAGGTCCATGTCTCTCTGCTCAGCCTCGAGCCTGGTGCTCCCTTTATCCTCTCCCCTGCAGCAGTGTCCCGCGCAGGTCCGTTCATCTCTACTCAGCCTCGAGCCTGGCGCTGCCTTTATCCTCTCCCCTGGCGCTGCCTTTATCCTCTCCCCTGCAGCACACTGTCCCGCGCAGGTCCGTTCCTCTCTGCTCAGCCCGTGCCTGGCGCTGCCTTTATCCTCTCCCCTGCAGCTGTGTCCCGCGCAGGTCCGTTCCTCTCTGCTCAGCCCGAGCCTGGCGCTGCCTTTATCCTCTCCCCTGCAGCAGTGTCCCGCGCAGGCCCACCCCTCTGCTCAGCCCGAGCCTGCCGCTGCCTTTATCCTTTCTGCTCAGCCCCTCCCCTGGCGCTGCCTTTATCCTCTCCTCTGCAGCAGTGTCCCGCGCAGGTCCGTTCCTCTCTGCTCAGCCCGAGGCTGATGCTGCCTTTATCCTCTCTGCTCAGCCTGTCCCCTGGCGCTGCCTTTATCCTCTCCCCTGCAGCAGTGTCCCGCGCACGTCCGTTCCTCTCTGCTCAGCCCGAGCCGGGCGCTGCTTTTATGCTCTCCCCTGCAGCAGTATTCCGCGCAGGTCCGTTTCTCTCGGCTCAGCCTCGAGCTTGGCGCTCCCTTTATCCTCACCCCTGCGGCAGTGTCCCGCGAAGGTCCGTTCCTCTCTGCTCAGCCCCGAGCCTGGCGCTGCCTTTGTCCTCTCCCCTGCAGCACAGTGTCCCGCGCAGGTCCGTTCCTCTCTGCTCTGCCCGTGCCTGGCGCTGCCTTTGTCCTCTCCCCTGCAGCACAGTGTCCCGCGCAGGTCCGTTCCTCTCTGCTCAGCCCGTGCCTGGCGCTGCCTTTATCCTCTCCCCTGCAGCACAGTGTCCCGCGCAGGTCCGTTCCTCTCTGCTCAGCCCCAGCCTGGCGCTGCCTTTATCCTCTCCCCTGCAGCAGTGTCCCGCGCAGGTCCGCCCCTCTCTGCTCAGCCCGAGCCTGGCGCTGCCTTTATCCTCTCCCCTGCAGCTGTCTCCCGCGCATGTCCGTTCCTCTCTGCTCAGCCCGAGCCTGTCGCTGCCTTTATCCTCTCCCCTGCAGCAGTGTCCCGCGCATGTCTGCTCCTGTCTGTTCAGCCCGCGCCTGGCGCCGCCTTTATCCTCTCCCCTGCAACAGTGTCCCGCGCAGGTCCGCCCCTCTCTGCTCAGCCTCTCCGCTGGCGCTGCCTTTATCCTCTCCACTGCAGCAGTGTCCCGCGCAGGTCCGCCCCTCTCTGCTCAGCCTCTCTGCTGGCGCTGCCTTTATCCTCTCCCCTGCAGCAGTGTCCCACGCAGGTCCGTGTCTCTCTGCTTAGCCTCGAACCTGGCGCTGCCTTTATCCTCTCCCCTGCAGCAGTGTCCCGCGCAGGTCCGCTCCTCTCTGCTCAGCCCCGAGCCTGGCGCTGTCCTTATCCTCTCCCCTGCAGCAGTGTCCCGCGCAGGTCCGACCCTCTCTGCTAAGCCGCTCCCCTGGCTCTGCCTTTATCCTCTCCCCTGCAGCAGTGTCCCGCGCAGGTCCGTTCCTCTCTGCTCTGCCTCGAGCCTGGCGCAGCCTTTATCCTTTTTCCTGGCGCTGCCTTTATCCTCTCCCCTGCAGCACAGTGTCCCGCGCAGGTCCGTTCCTCTCTGCTCTGCCCGTGCCTGGCGCTGCCTTTGTCCTCTCCCCTGCAGCACAGTGTCCCGCGCAGGTCCGTTCCTCTCTGCTCAGCCCCAGCCTGGCGCTGCCTTTATCCTCTCCCCTGCAGCAGTGTCCCGCGCAGGTCCGCCCCTCTCTGCTCAGCCCGAGCCTGGCGCTGCCTTTATCCTCTCCCCTGCAGCTGTCTCCCGCGCATGTCCGTTCCTCTCTGCTCAGCCCGAGCCTGTCGCTGCCTTTATCCTCTCCCCTGCAGCAGTGTCCCGCGCAGGTCCGCCCCTCTCTGCTCAGCCTCTCCGCTGGCGCTGCCTTTATCCTCTCCCCTGCAGCAGTGTCCCGCGCAGGTCCGCCCCTCTCTGCTCAGCCTCTCTGCTGGCGCTGCCTTTATCCTCTCCCCTGCAGCAGTGTCCCGCGCATGTCTGCTCCTGTCTGTTCAGCCCGAGCCTGGCGCCGCCTTTATCCTCTCCCCTGCAACAGTGTCCCGCGCAGGTCCGCCCCTCTCTGCTCAGCCTCTCCGCTGGCGCTGCCTTTATCCTCTCCACTGCAGCAGTGTCCCGCGCAGGTCCGCCCCTCTCTGCTCAGCCTCTCTGCTGGCGCTGCCTTTATCCTCTCCCCTGCAGCAGTGTCCCACGCAGGTCCGTGTCTCTCTGCTCAGCCTCGAACCTGGCGCTGCCTTTATCCTCTCCCCTGCAGCAGTGTCCCGCGCAGGTCCGCTCCTCTCTGCTCAGCCCCGAGCCTGGCGCTGTCCTTATCCTCTCCCCTGCAGCAGTGTCCCGCGCAGGTCCGACCCTCTCTGCTAAGCCGCTCCCCTGGCTCTGCCTTTATCCTCTCCCCTGCAGCAGTGTCCCGCGCAGGTCCGTTCCTCTCTGCTCTGCCTCGAGCCTGGCGCAGCCTTTATCCTTTTTCCTGGCGCTGCCTTTATCCTCTCCCCTGCAGCACAGTGTCCCGCGCAGGTCCGTTCCTCTCTGCTCTGCCCGTGCCTGGCGCTGCCTTTGTCCTCTCCCCTGCAGCACAGTGTCCCGCGCAGGTCCGTTCCTCTCTGCTCAGCCCCAGCCTGGCGCTGCCTTTATCCTCTCCCCTGCAGCAGTGTCCCGTGCAGGTCCGTTCCTCTCTGCACAGCCCGAGCCTGGCGATGCCTTTATCCTCTCCCCTGCAGCAGTGTCCCGCGCAGATCCGCCTCTCTCTGCTAAGCCGCTCCCCTGGCGCTGCCTTTATCCTCTCCGCTGCAGCAGTGTCCCGTGCAGGTCCGTTCCTCTCTGCTCAGCCTCGAGCCTGGCGCTGCCTTTATCCTCTCCCCTGGCGCTACCTTTATCCTCTCCCCTGCAGCACAGTGTCCTGCGCAGGTCGGTTCCTCTCTGCTCAGCCCGAGCCTGGCGCTGCCTTTATCCTCTCCCCTGCAGCAGTGTCCCGCGCAGGTCCGCCCCTCTCTGCTCAGCACGAGCCTGGCGCTGCCTTTGTCCTCTCCCCTGCAGCTGTGTCCCCCGCAGGTCCATTCCTCTCTGCTCAGCCCGAGCCTGGCGCTGCCTTTATTCTCTCCCCTGCAGCAGTGTCCCGCGCAGGTCCGCCCCTCACTGCTAAGCACGAGCCTGGCGCTGCCTTTGTCCTCTCCCCTGCAGCTGTGTCCCCCGCAGGCCCACCCCTCTCTGCTCAGCCCGAGCCTGGCGCTGCCTTTATCCTTTCTGCTCAGCCTCTCCCCTGGCGCTGCCTTTATCCTCTCCCCTGCAGCAGTGTCCCGCGCAGGTCCGTTCCTCTCTGCTCAGCCCGAGCCTGTCGCTGCCTTTATCCTCTCCCCTGCAGCAGTGTCCCGCGCATGTCCGTTCCTCTCTGCTCAGCCCGAGCATGGCGCTGTCTTTATCCTCTCCCCTGCAGCAGTGTCCCGCGCAGGCCCACCCCTCTCTGCTCAGCCCGAGCCTGGCGCTGCCTTTATCCTTTCTGCTCAGCCTCTCCCCTGGCGCTGCCTTTATACTCTCACCTGCAGCACTGTCCCGCGCAGGTCCGCCCCTCTCTGCTCAGCCTCTCCGCTGGCGCTGCCTTCATCCTCTCCCCTGCAGCAGTGTCCCGCGCTGGTCCGCCCCTCTCTGCTCAGCCCGAGCCTGGCGCTGCCTTTATCCTCTCCCCTGCAGCAGTGTCCCGCGCAGGTCCGCCCCTCTCTGCTCAGCCTCTCCGCTGGCGCTGCCTTTATCCTCTCCCCTGCAGCAGTGTCCTGCGCAGGTCCGTTCCTCTCTGCTCAGCACGAGCCTGGCGCTGCCTTTATCCTCTCCCTGGCAGCAGTGTCCCGCGCAGGTCCATGTCTCTCTGCTCAGCCTCGAGCCTGGTGCTCCCTTTATCCTCTCCCCTGCAGCAGTGTCCCGCGCAGGTCCGTTCATCTCTACTCAGCCTCGAGCCTGGCGCTGCCTTTATCCTCTCCCCTGGCGCTGCCTTTATCCTCTCCCCTGCAGCACACTGTCCCGCGCAGGTCCGTTCCTCTCTGCTCAGCCCGTGCCTGGCGCTGCCTTTATCCTCTCCCCTGCAGCACACTGTCCCGCGCAGGTCCGCCCCTCTCTGCTCAGCACGAGCCTGGCGCTGCCTTTATCCTCTCCCCTGCAGCTGTGTCCCGCGCAGGTCCGTTCCTCTCTGCTCAGCCCGAGCCTGGCGCTGCCTTTATCCTCTCCCCTGCAGCAGTGTCCCGCGCAGGCCCACCCCTCTCTGCTCAGCCCGAGCCTGCCGCTGCCTTTATCCTTTCTGCTCAGCCCCTCCCCTGGCGCTGCCTTTATCCTCTCCCCTGCAGCAGTGTCCCGCGCACGTCCGTTCCTCTCTGCTCAGCCCGAGCCGGGCGCTGCTTTTATGCTCTCCCCTGCAGCAGTGTTCCGCGCAGGTCCGTTTCTCTCGGCTCAGCCTCGAGCTTGGCGCTCCCTTTATCCTCTCCCCTGCGGCAGTGTCCCGCGAAGGTCCGTTCCTCTCTGCTCAGCCCCGAGCCTGGCGCTGCCTTTGTCCTCTCCCCTGCAGCACAGTGTCCCGCGCAGGTCCGTTACTCTCTGCTCTGCCCGTGCCTGGCGCTGCCTTTGTCCTCTCCCCTGCAGCACAGTGTCCCGCGCAGGTCCGTTCCTCTCTGCTCAGCCCGTGCCTGGCGCTGCCTTTATCCTCTCCCCTGCAGCACAGTGTCCCGCGCAGGTCCGCCCCTCTCTGCTCAGCCTCTCCGCTGGCGCCGCCTTTATCCTCTCCCCTGCAACAGTGTCCCGCGCAGGTCCGCCCCTCTCTGCTCAGCCTCGAGCCTGGTGCTCCCTTTATCCTCTCCCCTGCAGCAGTGTCCCGCGAAGGTCCGCTCCTCTCTGCTCAACCTCGAGCCTGGTGCTGCCTTTATCCTCTCCCCTGCAGCAGTGTCCCACGCAGGTCCGTTCCCCTCTGCACAGCCCGAGCCTGGCGCTGCCTTTATCCTCTCCCCTGCAGCAGTGTCCCGCGAAGATCCGCCTCTCTCTGCTAAGCCGCTCCCCTGGCGCTGCCTTTATCCTCTCCCCTGCAGCAGTGTCCCGTGCAGGTCCGTTTCTCTCTGCTCAGCCTCGAGCCTTGCGCTGCCTTTATCCTCTCCCCTGGCGCTGCCTTTATCCTCTCCCCTGCAGCAGTGTCCCGCGCAGGTCCGTTCCTCTCTGCTCAGCCCGAGCCTGGCGCTGCCTTTATCCTCTCGCCTGCAGCACAGTGTCCCGCGCAGGTCGGTTCCTCTCTGCTCAGCCCGAGCCTGGCGCTGCCTTTATCCTCTCCCCTGCAGCTGTGTCCCGCGCAGGTCCGCCCCTCTCTGCTCAGCCCGAGCCTGGCGCTGCCTTTATCCTTTCTGCTCAGCCTCTCCCCTGGCGCTGCCTTTATCCTCTCCCCTGCAGCAGTGTCCCGCGCAGGTCCGTTCCTCTCTGCTCAGCCCGAGCCTGTCGCTGCCTTTATCCTCTCCCCTGCAGCAGTGTCTCGCGCAGGTCCGCCCCTCTCTGCTCAGCCTCTCCGCTGGCGCTGCCTTTATCCTCTCCCCTGCAGCAGTGTCCCGCGCAGGTCCGTTCCTCTCTGCTCAGCACGAGCCTTGCGCTGCCTTTATCCTCTCCCCTGGCGCTGCCTTTATCCTCTCCCCTGCAGCAGTGTCCCGCGCAGGTCCGTTCCTCTCTGCTCAGCCCGAGCCTGGCGCTGCCTTTATCCTCTCGCCTGCAGCACAGTGTCCCGCGCAGGTCGGTTCCTCTCTGCTCAGCCCGAGCCTGGCGCTGCCTTTATCCTCTCCCCTGCAGCTGTGTCCCGCGCAGGTCCGCCCCTCTCTGCTCAGCCCGAGCCTGGCGCTGCCTTTATCCTTTCTGCTCAGCCTCTCCCCTGGCGCTGCCTTTATCCTCTCCCCTGCAGCAGTGTCCCGCGCAGGTCCGTTCCTCTCTGCTCAGCCCGAGCCTGTCGCTGCCTTTATCCTCTCCCCTGCAGCAGTGTCCCGCGCATGTCTGCTCCTGTCTGTTCAGCCCGAGCCTGGCGCCGCCTTTATCCTCTCCCCTGCAGCAGTGTCCCGCGCAGGTCCGCCCCTCTCTGCTCAGCCTCTCCGCTGACGCTGCCTTCATCCTCTCCCCTGCAGCAGTGTCTCGCGCTGGTCCGCCCCTCTCTGCTCAGCCCGAGCCTGGCGCTGCCTTTATCCTCTCCCCTGCAGCAGTGTCCCGCGCAGGTCCGCCCCTCTCTGCTCAGCCTCTCCGCTGGCGCTGCCTTTATCCTCTCCCCTGCAGCAGTGTCCCGCGCAGGTCCGTTCCTCTCTGCTCAGCACGAGCCTGGCGCTGCCTTTATCCTCTCCCTGGCAGCAGTGTCCCGCGCAGGTCCGTGTGTCTCTGCTCAGCCTCGAGCCTGGTGCTCCCTTTATCCTCTCCCCTGCAGCAGTGTCCCGCGAAGGTCCGCTCCTCTCTGCTCAACCTCGAGCCTGGTGCTGCCTTTATCCTCTCCCGTGCAGCACAGTGTCCCGCGCAGGTCCGTTCCTCTCTGCACAGCCCGAGCCTGGCGCTGCCTATATCCTCTCCCCTGCAGCAGTGTCCCGCGCAGGTCCGTTTCTCTCTGCTCAGCCTCGAGCTTGGCGCTCCCTTTATCCTCTCCCCTGCGGCAGTGTCCCGCGCTCGTCCGCCCCTCTCTGCTCAGCCTCTCCCCTGGTGCTGCTTTTATTCTCTCCCCTGCATCAGTGTCCGCGCAGGTCTGTTCCTCTCTGCCCAGTCTCGAGCCTGGCGCTGCCTTCATCCTCTCCCCTGCATCAGTATCCGCGCAGGTCTGTCCTCTCTGCTCAGCCTCGAGCCTGGCGCTGCCTTTATCCTCTCCCCTGCAGTAGTGTCCGCGCAGGACTGTTCCTCTCTGCTCAACCCGAGCCTGGAGCTGCCTTTATCCTCTCTCCTGCACCACTGACCCGCGCAGGTCCGCCCCTTCCTGCTCAGCCTCTCCGCTGGCACTGCCTTTATTATCTCCCCTGCAGCAGTGTCCCGTGCAGGTCCGTTCCTCTCTGCTCAGCCTCGAGCCTGGCGCTGCCTTTATCCTCTCCCCTGGCGCTGCCTTTATCCTCTCCCCTGCAGCACAGTGTCCCGCGCAGGTCGGTTCCTCTCTGCTCAGCCCGAGTCTGGCGCTGCGTTTATCCTCTCCCCTGCAGCAGTGTCCCGCGCAGGTCCGCCCCTCTCTGCTCAGCACGAGCCTGGCGCTGCCTTTATCCTCTCTCCTGCAGCAGTGTCCCGCGCAGGTCCCTGTCTCTCTGCTCAGCCTCGAGCTTGGCGCTGCCTTTATCCTCTCCCCTGCAGCAGTGTCCCGCGCTGGCCCGCCCCTCTCTGGTCAGCCCGAGCCTGGCGCTGCCTTTATCCTCTCCCCTGCAGCAGTGTCCCGCGCAGGTCCGTTCCTCTCTGCTCAGCCTCGAGCCTGGCACTGACGTTATACTCTCCCCTGCAGCAGTGTCCCGCGCAGGTCCGCCCCTCTCTGCTCAGCCTCTCCGCTGCAGCAGTGTCCTGTGCAGGTCCGCCCCTCTCTGTTCAGCCTATCCGCTGGCGCTGCCTTTATCCTCTCCCTGGCAGCAGTGTCCCGCGCAGGTCCGTTTCTCTCTGCTCAGCCTCGAGCCTGGTGCTCCCTTTATCCTCTCCCCTGCAGCAGTGTCCCGTGCAGGTCCGTTCCTCTCTGCACAGCCCGAGCCTGGCGCTGCCTTTATCCTCTCCCCTGCAGCAGTGTCCCGCGCAGATCCGCCTCTCTCTGCTAAGCCGCTCCCCTGGCGCTGCCTTTATCCTCTCCGCTGCAGCAGTGTCCCGTGCAGGTCCGTTCCTCTCTGCTCAGCCTCGAGCCTGGCTCTGCCTTTATCCTCTCCCCTGCAGCAGTGTCCCGCGCAGGTCCGTTCCTCTCTGCTCAGCCTCTCCGCTGGCGCTGCCTTTATCCTCTCCCCTGCAGCAGTGTCCCGCGCAGGTCCGTTCCTCTCTGCTCAGCACGTGCCTGGCGCTGCCTTTATCCTCTCCCTGGCAGCAGTGTCCCGCGCAGGTCCGTGTCTCTCTACTCAGCCTCGAGCCTGGTGCTCCCTTTATCCTCTCCTCTGCAGCAGTGTCCCGCGAAGGTCCGCTACTCTCTGCTCAACCTCGAGCCTGGTGCTGCCTTTATCCTCTCCCCTGCAGCACAGTGTCCCACGCAGGTCCGTTCCTCTGCACAGCCCGAGCCTGGCGCTGCCTTTATCCTCTCCCCTGCAGCAGTGTCCCGCGAAGATCCGCCTCTCTCTGCTAAGCCGCTCCCCTGGCGCTGCCTTTATCCTCTCCCCTGCAGCAGTGTCCCGTGCAGGTCCGTTCCTCTCTGCTCAGCCTCGAGCCTGGCGCTGCCTTTATCCTCTCCCCTGGCGCTGCCTTTATCCTCTCCCCTGCAGCACAGTGTCCCGCACAGGTCCGTTCCTCTCTGCTCAGCCCGAGCCTGGCGCTGCCTTTATCCTCTCCACTGCAGCACAGTGTCCCGCGCAGGTCGGTTCCTCTCTGCTCAGCCCGAGTCTGGCGCTGCGTTTATCCTCTCCCCTGCAGCAGTGTCCCGCGCAGGTCCGCCCCTCTCTGCTCAGCACGAGCCTGGCGCTGCCTTTATCCTCTCCCCTGCAGCTGTGTCCCGCGCAGGTCCGTTCCTCTCTGCTCAGTCCGAGCCTGGCGCTGCCTTTATCCTCTCCCCTGCAGCAGTGTCCAGCGCAGGCCCACCCCTCTCTGCTCAGCCCGAGCCTGGCGCTGCCTTTATCCTTTCTGCTCAGCCTTTCCCCTGGCGCTGCCTTTATCCTTTCCCCTGCAGCAGTGTCCCGCGCAGGTCCGTTCCTCTCTGCGCAGCCCGAGCCTGTCGCTGCCTTTATCCTCTCCCCTGCAGCAGTGTCCCGCGCATGTCTGCTCCTGTCTGTTCAGCCCGAGCCTGGCGCCGCCTTTATCCTCTCCCCTGCAGCAGTGTCCCGCGAAGATCCGCCTCTCTCTGCTAAGCCGCTCCCCTGGCGCTGCCTTTATCCTCTCCCCTGCAGCAGTGTCCCGTGCAGGTCCGTTCCTCTCTGCTCAGCCTCGAGCCTGGCGCTGCCTTTATCCTCTCCCCTGGCGCTGCCTTTATCCTCTCCCCTGCAGCACAGTGTCCCGCACAGGTCCGTTCCTCTCTGCTCAGCCCGAGCCTGGCGCTGCCTTTATCCTCTCCACTGCAGCACAGTGTCCCGCGCAGGTCGGTTCCTCTCTGCTCAGCCCGAGTCTGGCGCTGCGTTTATCCTCTCCCCTGCAGCAGTGTCCCGCACAGGTCCGCCCCTCTCTGCTCAGCACGAGCCTGGCGCTGCCTTTATCCTCTCCCCTGCAGCTGTGTCCCGCGCAGGTCCGTTCCTCTCTGCTCAGTCCGAGCCTGGCGCTGCCTTTATCCTCTCCCCTGCAGCAGTGTCCAGCGCAGGCCCACCCCTCTCTGCTCAGCCCGAGCCTGGCGCTGCCTTTATCCTTTCTGCTCAGCCTTTCCCCTGGCGCTGCCTTTATCCTTTCCCCTGCAGCAGTGTCCCGCGCAGGTCCGTTCCTCTCTGCGCAGCCCGAGCCTGTCGCTGCCTTTATCCTCTCCCCTGCAGCAGTGTCCCGCGCATGTCTGCTCCTGTCTGTTCAGCCCGAGCCTGGCGCCGCCTTTATCCTCTCCCCTGCAGCAGTGTCCCGCGCAGGTCCGCCCCTCTCTGCTCAGCCTCTCCGCTGACGCTGCCTTCATCCTCTCCCCTGCAGCAGTGTCCCGCGCTGGTCCGCCCCTCTCTGCTCAGCCCAAGCCTGGCGCTGCCTTTATCCTCTCCCCTGCAGCAGTGTCCCGCGCAAGTCCGCCCCTCTCTGCTCAGCCTCTCCGCTGGCGCTGCCTTTATCCTCTCCCCTGCAGCAGTGTCCCGCGCAGGTCCGTTCCTCTCTGCTCAGCACGAGCCTGGCGCTGCCTTTATCCTCTCCCTGGCAGCAGTGTCCTGCGCAGGTCCGTGTCTCTCTGCTCAGCCTCGAGCCTGGTGCTCCCTTTATCCTCTCCCCTGCAGCAGTGTCCCGCGAAGGTCCGCTCCTCTCTGCTCAACCTCGAGCCTGGTGCTGCCTTTATCCTCTCCCCTGCAGCAGTGTCCCACGCAGGTCCGTTCCCCTCTGCACAGCCCGAGCCTGGCGCTGCCTTTATCCTCTCCCCTGCAGCAGTGTCCCGCGAAGATCCGCCTCTCTCTGCTAAGCCGCTCCCCTGGCGCTGCCTTTATCCTCTCCCCTGCAGCAGTGTCCCGTGCAGGTCCGTTTCTCTCTGCTCAGCCTCGAGCCTTGTGCTGCCTTTATCCTCTCCCCTGCAGCACAGTGTCCCGCGCAGGTCGGTTCCTCTCTGCTCAGCCCGAGTCTGGCGCTGCGTTTATCCTCTCCCCTGCAGCAGTGTCCAGCGCAGGTCCGTTTCTCTCTACTCAGCCTCGAACCTGGCGCTGGCTTTATCCTCTCCCCTGCAGCAGTGTCCCGCGCAGGTCCGCTCCTCTCTGCTCAGCCCCGAGCCTGGCGCTGTCCTTATCCTCTCCCCTGCAGCAGTGTCCCGCGCAGGTCCGACCCTCTCCGCTAAGCCCGAGCCTGGCGCTGCCTTTATGCTCACTGCTCAGCCTGTCCCCTGGCGCTGCCTTTATACTCTCCCCTGCAGCAGTGTCCCGCGCAGGTCCGTTCCTCTCTGCTCAGCCCGAGGCTGATGCTGCCTTTATCCCCTCTGCTCACCCTGTCCCCTGGCGCTGCCTTTATCCTCTCGCCTGTAGCAGTGTCCCGCGCAGGTCCGTTCCTCTCTGCTCAGCCCGAGCCTGGCGCTGCTTTTATCCTCTCCCCTGCAGCAGTGTCCAGCGCAGGTCCGTTTCTCTCTGCTCAGCCTCGAGCCAGGCACTGCATTTATCCTTACCCCTGCAGCAGTGTCCCGCGCAGGTCCGCTCCTCTGCTCAGCACCGAGCCTGGGGCTGTCTTTATCCTCTCCCCTGCAGTAGTGTCCCGCGCAGGTCCGTTCCTCTCTGCTCAGCCGGAGCCTGATGCTGCCGTTATCCTCTCTGCTCAGCCTCTCCCCTGGCGCTGCCTTTATCCATTCCCCTGCAGCAGTGTCCCGCGCCGGTCCGTTCCTCTCTTCTCAGCCCGAGACTGGCGCTGCCTTTATACTCTCCCCTGCAGCAGTGTTCCGCGCAGGTCCGTTTCTCTCTGCTCAGCCTCGAGCTTGGCGCTCCCTTTATCCTCTCCCCTGCGGCAGTGTCCCGCGAAGGTCCGTTCCTCTCTGCTCAGCCCGAGCCTGGCGCTGCCTTAATTCTCTCCCCTGCAGCAGTGTCCCGCGCAGGTCCGTTTCTCTCTGCTCAGCCTCTCCCGTGGCGCCGCCTTTATCCTCTCCCCTGCAGCAGTGTCCCGCACAGGTCCGCTCCTCTCTGCTCAGCACAGAGCCTGGCGCTGTCTTTATCCTCTCACCTGCAGCAGTGCTCCCCCGCAGGTCCGTTCCTCTCTGCTCAGCCCGAGCCTGATGCTGCCGTTATCCTCTCTGCTCAGCCTCTCCCCTGGCACTGCCTTTATCCTCTCCCCTGCAGCAGTGTCCCGCGCAGGTCCGTTCCTTTCTGCTCAACCCGAGCCTGGCGCTGCCTTTATCCTCTCCCCTGCAGCACAGTGTCCCGCGCAGGTCCGTTCCTCTCTGCTCAGCCCGAGCCTGGCGCTGCCTTTATCCTCTCCCCTGCAGCAGTGTCCCGCGCAGGTCCGTTCCTCTCTGCTCAGCCCGAGCCTGGCGCTGCCTTTATCCTCTCCCCTGCAGCAGTGTCCCGCGCCGGTCCGCCCCTCTCTACTCAGCCCGAGCCTGGCGCTGCCTTTATCCTTTCTGCTCAGCCTCTCCCCTAGCACTGCCTTTATCCTCTCCCCTGCAGCAGTGTCCCGCGCAGGTCCGTTCCTCTCTGCTCAGCCCGAGCCTGTCGCTGCCTTTATCCTCTCCCCTGCAGCAGTGTGCCGCGCAGGTCTGCTCCTGTCTGTTCAGCCCGAGCCTGGTGCTGCCTTTATCCTCTCCCCTGCAGCAGTGTCCCGCGCAGGTCCGTACCTCTCTGCTCTGCCCGAGCCTGGCGCTGCCTTTATCCTTGTGGTGATACACCACCGTACCTCCCTACCATTGTACATAGTATATAATAGTTGTGCGTAACGTGGCCCTGTAATTCTGTGTATTGTACTGTAACTCTGCAGAGGTTCGGTCACTGGTAGGTAACCCGACCTGGCCACGGAGAGCTCCGCCTTAGCCACTCCCCCGGGAGTCAGTATAAGAACCTTCTCTGGGACAAGCCCCATTCTGTCTGGGGTCGTCTGTGTCGGGTAAGCCTCCCATGTAGTATATTAAAGCCTGAGTTAAAGTCTCACATGTCTTTGTGGTTCTTGACGCTTAGCGCATCAATTTAATATACTACAGTTATAATGGAGGCTGCTCTGAAACCTGACAAGCTCTCGCTCGACCCCCACGCTCCACGCGCGGACCACCTTTTCAACTGCTGGCTCCGGTGTTTCGAGGCCTACCTGAAAGCATCCTCCGCCTTCGCCAAAACGGAGGCCGACCGACTCAATCTCCTGTGCTCCCGGCTCGACTGCGGGCTTTTCAACCTCATCACGGGAACAACGACCTATGCCGAGGCCATCGTGAAGCTCAAAAGCCGGTATGCACGAACTGTTAATTCTATTTACGCCCGCCACCGCCTCGCCTCCCGGCACCAGCAGCCGGGTGAACCCCTATCCGTGTTTGTTCGGGACCTCCGTGCCCTCGCGCTCACCTGCAACGCGCCAGCAGTCTCCACTGAGCAGAACACTGAGGCCCTGGCGCTTGATGCCTTTGTAGCTGGCATCGCTTCCGTCCCGATTCGCCAACTCCTTCTGGCACAAACTACCCTGACTCTGGACACGGCAGTCACTATGGCAGAGGCCCAACAGGCAGCCTACGACAATAATGCGTCCTACACGCCTGCACAAACTTCCTATGCTCCTGTCCATGCTCAGTACGTGGCCGCTACCTCCCAGCAACAACCCCTGCAAGTCACGGCCCACCCAGCCACTCCAGCAGTAAAAATGCCTGGGCCCCAGTGTTACTTTTGTGGCCAGGCAAAACACCCCAGGAAACGCTGCCCTGCTAGAGATGCTACCTGTTCAGCCTGTGGCAAGAAAGGCCACTTTGCAAACGTCTGCCGCTCCACTGCTGCCTCGGCGTCCAACGCCGCGGTCTGCTACTCCGGGGTGCCGCCGTCCTCTGTTCACGGCTCGCTGTTCAACATGTGCGACGCAAGGGCGCCGCCATCTTTGATCATCCCCGGCCCGGCTCACTTCACTCCCGGTTCGCCGATCGTCACTTCCGGTTCGCCGATCGTCACTTCCGGTTCGCCGATCTTCGCTTCCGGTCCGTCGCCGATCGTCGCTTCCGGTCCGTCGCCGATCGTCGCTTCCGGGTCCGCCCCGCCACCGAATTGCGTCACTTCCGGTCCACCGCCGATCGTCACTTCCGGTCCTGTGCACTGGACCGAAATGCTGCAAAGGGGATGCAGCCACCAACAGCAACCTGGCCTCCAGCAGCAGCCTACGACGCCTGGGCGCTGCCACCTTCTCCCACAGGCCGCTCCTCGGATCCGGCACCCTTCTCCAACAGCTCCACCATCGCATCCATCGTCCTCGACCAGGACCGACTGCATCAGCTCGCCAGATCCACCATGGAGGTTCAGGTAAATTGTTTCACTGTCACCTGCCTCTTCGACAGCGGCAGCACGGAGAGCTTCCTCCACCCGGACACCGTGCGCCACTGCTCCCTCAAGGTACTACCCACGCGCAGGCATATTTTCATGGCCTCCAACTCCCAGTTGGCCGAGGTTTCGGGCTACTGCGTCGTCACCCTCTCAGTGAACGGCGTGGTGTTCCAGGATTTCAAATTCATGGTCCTCCCTCACCTCTGCGCCCCCGCGCTCCTCGGCCTGGACTTCCAATGCCACCTGCTCAGCCTCACCTTGCGTTTTAACGGCCCCCTCCCCCCCCCCCTCACGGTCTCCAACCCCCAGTTCTTCCCTGATTCCCCCCCGGGTCCCACCTGTAGTCTCTCCACGCTCAGGATCCCCCCCCCCTTCACTGTTTGCTAATCTCACCCCCGACTGCAAGCCCGTGGCTACTAAAAGTCGGCGTTACAGTTTCGGGGACCGCCAATTCATTCGAGCGGAGATTAAGCGCCTTCTCTCGGAAAATATCATTGCTCCCAGCACCAGCCCCTGGCGAGCCCAAGTGGTGGTAGTCAAGTCTGGTGAGAAACACCGCATGGTCATTGACTACAGTCAGACCATCAACCGGTACACGCTGCTTGATGCGTATCCCCTGCCCCGCATATCTGACATGGTCAACCAGATTGCACAGTACCGGGTGTTCTCCACCATAGACTTGAAATCCGCCTACCACCAGCTCCCTATCCGCCCGGAGGACCGTAACTTCACGGCCTTCGAGGCGGACGGCCGCCTCTACCACTTCCTTAGGGTACCCTTTGGCGTCACCAATGGAGTCTCGGTCTTCCAACGGCAGATGGACCGAATGGTGGACCAGAACAGACTGCGGGCTACCTTCCCGTATCTGGACAACGTCACCATCTGCGGCCACAACCAGCAGGACCATAACGTCAACCTCACGAAATTCCTCCAAACTGCCAAACGCCTCAACCTCACGTACAACGCGGCAAAATGTGTTTTCGGCACCACCCGCCTCGCCATACTCGGCTACGTGGTGGAGAACGGTGTCCTCGGCCCCGATCCCGACCGTCTGCGCCCCCTTCTCGAACTCTCCATTCCCACCTGCCCCAAAGAACTGAGGCGATGCCTCGGACTCTTTGCCTACTATGCCCAGTGGGTGCCTGAGTACGCTGACAAGGCCCGACCCCTCCTCCGTTCCCCCTCATTCCCCCTCCCGCCCGAGGCCTGCCAGGCCTTCCACCTCCTAAAAACCACTATCGCCAGAGCCGCCATGCATGCGGTAGACGAGTCTGCACCATTCCAAGTCGAGAGCGATGCCTCCGACTTTGCCCTGGGTGCCACCCTCAACCAGGCGGGCAGGCCCATCGCCTTCTTTTCCCGCACACTCCAACGCCCCGAGATCAGCCACTCCTCTGTTGAGAAGGACGCACAAGCCATAGTGGAAGCCGTCCGGCACTGGAGGCACTACCTGGCCGGAAAACCATTTACCCTCGTTACTGACCAACGATCAGTTGCGTTCATGTTCGACAACAAACAACGAGGTAAAATCAAAAATGATAAGATATTACGGTGGAGGATCGAACTCTCCACCTACAATTATACTATCTTATACCGGCCAGGTAAGCTCAATGATCCTCCTGATGCCCTGTCCCGTAGTACTTGTGCCAACGCACAGGATGACCGGCTGCGGGCACTACATAATGACCTCTGTCACCCGGGCGTCAGGCGGCTCTACCACTACATCAAGGGCCACAACCTACCCTTCTCAGTCGAGGAGGTCAAGGCCATGACTAGGGACTGCCAAGTCTGTGCGGAGTGCAAGCCGCAATTCTACAAGCCAGACAAGGCGCACCTAATCAAGGCCACCCGCCCCTTTGAACGTCTCAGCATTGACTTCAAAGGGCCCCTCCCCACCCACAACCGCAACACGTACTTCCTCAACGTCATCGACGAGTACTCGCGGTTCCCCTTCGCCATTCCCTGCCCCGACGCAACCTCCGCCACCGTCATCAAAGCGTTGCACGACCTCTTCATGCTGTTCGGTTATCCCAATTACGTTCACAGTGACCGGGGCTCCTCCTTCATGAGCGAGGAGCTGCGTCGGTACCTGCTCGCCAGGGGCGTTGCCTCGAGCAGGACGACCAGCTACAACCCCCGGGGGAACGGACAGGTGGAGAGGGAGAACGCGACTGTTTGGAAGGCCGTGCTGCTAGCCCTCAAGTCCAAAGGCCTACCAGTCTCCCGTTGGCAGGAGGCCCTCCCGGCCGCACTCCACTCCATCCGGTCTCTTTTGTGTACTGCAACGAATGCTACCCCTCATGAGCGGATGTTTCTCTTCTCCAGGAGATCGGCATCCGTGACATCGCTTCCATCCTGGCTCCTGTCCCCGGGAGACGTCCTGCTCCGCAAGCACGTGCGGACCTCTAAGGCGGAGCCCCTGGTGGAGAGAGTCCATCTCCTCCACGCCAACCCACAGTACGCGTACATAGCGTACCCCGACGGGCGTGAGGAGACCGTCTCCATCAAGGACCTGGCCCCCTCTGGGGCCCCTGCCGCCCCCGCCCCGCAGCCTCCACCCCACTCCTTCTCTGCTCCCGTAGATCCCTCGGTCTGTTACTACTCCGTGCCAGCCGCTGTCATCCCGCAGTTTCGCCTCGAGCCAGCCGAAGCGGCGGGGGAAGTCATGCCGCCTCGCGACCCAGCACCACCGACCGCACGGATACCACCAGACACTACCTCAGCGCCGCAGCTCCGACGTTCAAAGAGATCAACCAAACCCATCGTTCGTCTCGACCTTAGACGACACGGAACCTCCTGATGGACTCTGTTCACTGCTCCAAATTTTCACCCCGGACTTCCTTCTAAACAAGGGGTGAATGTGGTGATACACCACTGTACCTCCCTACCATTGTACATAGTATATAATAGTTGTGCGTAACGTGGCCCTGTAATACTGTGTATTGTACTGTAACTCTGCAGAGGTTCGGTCACTGGTAGGTAACCCGATCTGGCCACGGAGAGCTCCGCCTTAGCCACTCCCCCGGGAGTCAGTATAAGAACCTCTTCTGGGACAGGCCCCATTCTGTCTGGGGTCGTCTGTGTCGGGTAAGCCTCCCATGTAGTATATTAAAGCCTGAGTTAAAGTCTCACATGTCTTTGTGGTTCTTGACGCTTAGCGCATCAATCCTCTCCCCTGCAGCAGTGTCCCGCACAGGCCCACCCCTCTCTGCTCAGCCCGAGCCTGGCGCTGCCTTTATCCTCTCCCCTGCAGCAGTGTCCCGCGCTGGTCCACCACTCTCTGCTCAGCCTCTCCCCTGGCGCTGCCTTTATCCTCTACCCTGCAGCAGTGTCCCGCGCAGGTCCGTTTCTCTCTGCTAAGCCGCTCCCCTGGCTCTGCCTTTATCCTCTCCCCTGCAGCAGTGTCCCGCGCAGGTCCGTTCCTCTCTGCTCAGCCTCTCCGCTGGCGCTGCCTTTATCCTCTCCCCTGCAGCAGTGTCCCGCGCAGGTCCGTTCCTCTCTGCTCAGCACGAGCCTGGCGCTGCCTTTATCCTCTCCCTGGCAGCAGTGTCCCGCGCAGGTCCGTGTCTCTCTGCTCAGCCTCGAGCCTGGTGCTCCCTTTATCCTCTCCTCTGCAGCAGTGTCCCGCGAAGGTCCGCTACTCTCTGCTCAACCTCGAGCCTGGTGCTGCCTTTATCCTCTCCCCTGCAGCACAGTGTCCCACGCAGGTCCGTTCCTCTGCACAGCCCGAGCCTGGCGCTGCCTTTATCCTCTCCCCTGCAGCAGTGTCCCGCGAAGATCCGCCTCTCTCTGCTAAGCCGCTCCCCTGGCGCGGCCTTTATCCTCTCCCCTGCAGCAGTGTCCCGTGCAGGTCCGTTCCTCTCTGCTCAGCCTCGAGCCTGGCGCTGCCTTTATCCTCTCCCCTGGCGCTGCCTTTATCCTCTCCCCTGCAGCACAGTGTCCCGCGCAGGTCCGTTCCTCTCTGCTCAGCCCGAGCCTGGCGCTGCCTTTATCCTCTCCACTGCAGCACAGTGTCCCGCGCAGGTCGGTTCCTCTCTGCTCAGCCCGAGTCTGGCGCTGCGTTTATCCTCTCCCCTGCAGCAGTGTCCCGCGCAGGTCCGCCCCTCTCTGCTCAGCACGAGCCTGGCGCTGCCTTTATCATCTCCCCTGCAGCTGTGTCCCGCGCAGGTCCGTTCCTCTCTGCTCAGTCCGAGCCTGGCGCTGCCTTTATCCTCTCCCCTGCAGCAGTGTCCAGCGCAGGCCCACCCCTCTCTGCTCAGCCCGAGCCTGGCGCTGCCTTTATCCTTTCTGCTCAGCCTCTCCCCTGGCGCTGCCTTTATCCTCTCCCCTGCAGCAGTGTCCCGCGCAGGTCCGTTCCTCTCTGCGCAGCCCGAGCCTGTCGCTGCCTTTATCCTCTCCCCTGCAGCAGTGTCCCGCGCATGTCTGCTCCTGTCTGTTCAGCCCGAGCCTGGCGCCGCCTTTATCCTCTCCCCTGCAGCAGTGTCCCGCGCAGGTCCGCCCCTCTCTGCTCAGCCTCTCCGCTGACGCTGCCTTCATCCTCTCCCCTGCAGCAGTGTCCCGCGCTGGTCCGCCCCTCTCTGCTCAGCCCAAGCCTGGCGCTGCCTTTATCCTCTCCCCTGCAGCAGTGTCCCGCGCAAGTCCGCCCCTCTCTGCTCAGCCTCTCCGCTGGCGCTGCCTTTATCCTCTCCCCTGCAGCAGTGTCCCGCGCAGGTCCGTTCCTCTCTGCTCAGCACGAGCCTGGCGCTGCCTTTATCCTCTCCCTGGCAGCAGTGTCCTGCGCAGGTCCGTGTCTCTCTGCTCAGCCTCGAGCCTGGTGCTCCCTTTATCCTCTCCCCTGCAGCAGTGTCCCGCGAAGGTCCGCTCCTCTCTGCTCAACCTCGAGCCTGGTGCTGCCTTTATCCTCTCCCCTGCAGCAGTGTCCCACGCAGGTCCGTTCCCCTCTGCACAGCCCGAGCCTGGCGCTGCCTTTATCCTCTCCCCTGCAGCAGTGTCCCGCGAAGATCCGCCTCTCTCTGCTAAGCCGCTCCCCTGGCGCTGCCTTTATCCTCTCCCCTGCAGCAGTGTCCCGTGCAGGTCCGTTTCTCTCTGCTCAGCCTCGAGCCTTGCGCTGCCTTTATCCTCTCCCCTGGCGCTGCCTTTATCCTCTCCCCTGCAGCAGTGTCCCGCGCAGGTCCGTTCCTCTCTGCTCAGCCCGAGCCTGGCGCTGCCTTTATCCTCTCCCCTGCAGCACAGTGTCCCGCGCAGGTCGGTTCCTCTCTGCTCAGCCCGAGTTTGGCGCTGCGTTTATCCTCTCCCCTGCAGCAGTGTCCCGCGCAGGTCCGCCCCTCTCTGCTCAGCACGAGCCTGGCGCTGCCTTTATCCTCTCCCCTGCAGCTGTGTCCCGCGCAGGTCCATTCCTCTCTGCTCAGCCCGAGCCTGGCGCTGCCTTTATCCTCTCCCCTGCAGCTGTGTCCCGCGCAGGTCCGCCCCTCTCTGCTCAGCCCGAGCCTGGCGCTGCCTTTATCCTTTCTGCTCAGCCTCTCCCCTGGCGCTGCCTTTATCCTCTCCCCTGCAGCAGTGTCCCGCGCAGGTCCGTTCCTCTCTGCTCAGCCCGAGCCTGTCGCTGCCTTTATCCTCTCCCCTGCAGCAGTGTCCCGCGCATGTCTGCTCCTGTCTGTTCAGCCCGAGCCTGGCGCCGCCTTTATCCTCTCCCCTGCAGCAGTGTCCCGCGCAGGACCGCCCCTCTCTGCTCAGCCTCTCCGCTGACGCTGCCTTCATCCTCTCCCCTGCAGCAGTGTCTCGCGCTGGTCCGCCCCTCTCTGCTCAGCCCGAGCCTGGCGCTGCCTTTATCCTCTCCCCTGCAGCAGTGTCCCGCGCAGGTCCGCCCCTCTCTGCTCAGCCTCTCCGCTGGCGCTGCCTTTATCCTCTCCCCTGCAGCAGTGTCCCGCGCAGGTCCGTTCCTCTCTGCTCAGCACGAGCCTGGCGCTGCCTTTATCCTCTCCCTGGCAGCAGTGTCCCGCGCAGGTCCGTGTGTCTCTGCTCAGCCTCGAGCCTGGTGCTCCCTTTATCCTCTCCCCTGCAGCAGTGTCCCGCGAAGGTCCGCTCCTCTCTGCTCAACCTCGAGCCTGGTGCTGCCTTTATCCTCTCCCGTGCAGCACAGTGTCCCGCGCAGGTCCGTTCCTCTCTGCACAGCCCGAGCCTGGCGCTGCCTATATCCTCTCCCCTGCAGCAGTGTCCCGCGCAGGTCCGTTTCTCTCTGCTCAGCCTCGAGCTTGGCGCTCCCTTTATCCTCTCCCCTGCGGCAGTGTCCCGCGCTCGTCCGCCCCTCTCTGCTCAGCCTCTCCCCTGGTGCTGCTTTTATTCTCTCCCCTGCATCAGTGTCCGCGCAGGTCTGTTCCTCTCTGCCCAGTCTCGAGCCTGGCGCTGCCTTCATCCTCTCCCCTGCATCAGTATCCGCGCAGGTCTGTCCTCTCTGCTCAGCCTCGAGCCTGGCGCTGCCTTTATCCTCTCCCCTGCAGTAGTGTCCGCGCAGGACTGTTCCTCTCTGCTCAACCCGAGCCTGGAGCTGCCTTTATCCTCTCTCCTGCACCACTGACCCGCGCAGGTCCGCCCCTTCCTGCTCAGCCTCTCCGCTGGCACTGCCTTTATTATCTCCCCTGCAGCAGTGTCCCGTGCAGGTCCGTTCCTCTCTGCTCAGCCTCGAGCCTGGCGCTGCCTTTATCCTCTCCCCTGGCGCTGCCTTTATCCTCTCCCCTGCAGCACAGTGTCCCGCGCAGGTCGGTTCCTCTCTGCTCAGCCCGAGTCTGGCGCTGCGTTTATCCTCTCCCCTGCAGCAGTGTCCCGCGCAGGTCCGCCCCTCTCTGCTCAGCACGAGCCTGGCGCTGCCTTTATCCTCTCTCCTGCAGCAGTGTCCCGCGCAGGTCCCTGTCTCTCTGCTCAGCCTCGAGCTTGGCGCTGCCTTTATCCTCTCCCCTGCAGCAGTGTCCCGCGCTGGCCCGCCCCTCTCTGGTCAGCCCGAGCCTGGCGCTGCCTTTATCCTCTCCCCTGCAGCAGTGTCCCGCGCAGGTCCGTTCCTCTCTGCTCAGCCTCGAGCCTGGCACTGACTTTATACTCTCCCCTGCAGCAGTGTCCCGCGCAGGTCCGCCCCTCTCTGCTCAGCCTCGAGCTTGGCGCTGCCTTTATCCTCTCCCCTGCAGCAGTGTCCTGTGCAGGTCCGCCCCTCTCTGCTCAGCCTATCCGCTGGCGCTGCCTTTATCCTCTCCCTGGCAGCAGTGTCCCGCGCAGGTCCGTTTCTCTCTGCTCAGCCTCGAGCCTGGTGCTCCCTTTATCCTCTCCCCTGCAGCAGTGTCCCGTGCAGGTCCGTTCCTCTCTGCACAGCCCGAGCCTGGCGCTGCCTTTATCCTCTCCCCTGCAGCAGTGTCCCGCGCAGATCCGCCTCTCTCTGCTAAGCCGCTCCCCTGGCGCTGCCTTTATCCTCTCCCCTGCAGCAGTGTCCCGCGCAGATCCGCCTCTCTCTGCTAAGCCGCTCCCCTGGCGCTGCCTTTATCCTCTCCGCTGCAGCAGTGTCCCGCGCAGGTCCGTTCCTCTCTGCTCAGCCTCGAGCCTGGCTCTGCCTTTATCCTCTCCCCTGCAGCAGTGTCCCGCGCAGGTCCGTTCCTCTCTGCTCAGCCTCTCCGCTGGCGCTGCCTTTATCCTCTCCCCTGCAGCAGTGTCCCGCGCAGGTCCGTTCCTCTCTGCTCAGCACGAGCCTGGCGCTGCCTTTATCCTCTCCCTGGCAGCAGTGTCCCGCGCAGGTCCGTGTCTCTCTACTCAGCCTCGAGCCTGGTGCTCCCTTTATCCTCTCCTCTGCAGCAGTGTCCCGCGAAGGTCCGCTACTCTCTGCTCAACCTCGAGCCTGGTGCTGCCTTTATCCTCTCCCCTGCAGCACAGTGTCCCACGCAGGTCCGTTCCTCTGCACAGCCCGAGCCTGGCGCTGCCTTTATCCTCTCCCCTGCAGCAGTGTCCCGCGAAGATCCGCCTCTCTCTGCTAAGCCGCTCCCCTGGCGCTGCCTTTATCCTCTCCCCTGCAGCAGTGTCCCGTGCAGGTCCGTTCCTCTCTGCTCAGCCTCGAGCCTGGCGCTGCCTTTATCCTCTCCCCTGGCGCTGCCTTTATCCTCTCCCCTGCAGCACAGTGTCCCGCACAGGTCCGTTCCTCTCTGCTCAGCCCGAGCCTGGCGCTGCCTTTATCCTCTCCACTGCAGCACAGTGTCCCGCGCAGGTCGGTTCCTCTCTGCTCAGCCCGAGTCTGGCGCTGCGTTTATCCTCTCCCCTGCAGCAGTGTCCCGCGCAGGTCCGCCCCTCTCTGCTCAGCACGAGCCTGGCGCTGCCTTTATCCTCTCCCCTGCAGCTGTGTCCCGCGCAGGTCCGTTCCTCTCTGCTCAGTCCGAGCCTGGCGCTGCCTTTATCCTCTCCCCTGCAGCAGTGTCCAGCGCAGGCCCACCCCTCTCTGCTCAGCCCGAGCCTGGCGCTGCCTTTATCCTTTCTGCTCAGCCTCTCCCCTGGCGCTGCCTTTATCCTCTTCCCTGCAGCAGTGTCCCGCGCAGGTGCGTTCCTCTCTGCGCAGCCCGAGCCTGTCGCTGCCTTTATCCTCTCCCCTGCAGCAGTGTCCCGCACATGTCTGCTCCTGTCTGTTCAGCCCGAGCCTGGCGCCGCCTTTATCCTCTCCCCTGCAGCAGTGTCCCGCGCAGGTCCGCCCCTCTCTGCTCAGCCTCTCCGCTGACGCTGCCTTCATCCTCTCCCCTGCAGCAGTGTCCCGCGCTGGTCCGCCCCTCTCTGCTCAGCCCAAGCCTGGCGCTGCCTTTATCCTCTCCCCTGCAGCAGTGTCCCGCGCAAGTCCGCCCCTCTCTGCTCAGCCTCTCCGCTGGCGCTGCCTTTATCCTCTCCCCTGCAGCAGTGTCCCGCGCAGGTCCGTTCCTCTCTGCTCAGCACGAGCCTGGCGCTGCCTTTATCCTCTCCCTGGCAGCAGTGTCCTGCGCAGGTCCGTGTCTCTCTGCTCAGCCTCGAGCCTGGTGCTCCCTTTATCCTCTCCCCTGCAGCAGTGTCCCGCGAAGGTCCGCTCCTCTCTGCTCAACCTCGAGCCTGGTGCTGCCTTTATCCTCTCCCCTGCAGCAGTGTCCCACGCAGGTCCGTTCCCCTCTGCACAGCCCGAGCCTGGCGCTGCCTTTATCCTCTCCCCTGCAGCAGTGTCCCGCGAAGATCCGCCTCTCTCTGCTAAGCCGCTCCCCTGGCGCTGCCTTTATCCTCTCCCCTGCAGCAGTGTCCCGTGCAGGTCCGTTTCTCTCTGCTCAGCCTCGAGCCTTGCGCTGCCTTTATCCTCTCCCCTGGCGCTGCCTTTATCCTCTCCCCTGCAGCAGTGTCCCGCGCAGGTCCGTTCCTCTCTGCTCAGCCCGAGCCTGGCGCTGCCTTTATCCTCTCGCCTGCAGCACAGTGTCCCGCGCAGGTCGGTTCCTCTCTGCTCAGCCCGAGCCTGGCGCTGCCTTTATCCTCTCCCCTGCAGCTGTGTCCCGCGCAGGTCCGCCCCTCTCTGCTCAGCCCGAGCCTGGCGCTGCCTTTATCCTTTCTGCTCAGCCTCTCCCCTGGCGCTGCCTTTATCCTCTCCCCTGCAGCAGTGTCCCGCGCAGGTCCGTTCCTCTCTGCTCAGCCCGAGCCTGTCGCTGCCTTTATCCTCTCCCCTGCAGCAGTGTCCCGCGCATGTCTGCTCCTGTCTGTTCAGCCCGAGCCTGGCGCCGCCTTTATCCTCTCCCCTGCAGCAGTGTCCCGCGCAGGTCCGCCCCTCTCTGCTCAGCCTCTCCGCTGACGCTGCCTTCATCCTCTCCCCTGCAGCAGTGTCTCGCGCTGGTCCGCCCCTCTCTGCTCAGCCCGAGCCTGGCGCTGCCTTTATCCTCTCCCCTGCAGCAGTGTCCCGCGCAGGTCCGCCCCTCTCTGCTCAGCCTCTCCGCTGGCGCTGCCTTTATCCTCTCCCCTGCAGCAGTGTCCCGCGCAGGTCCGTTCCTCTCTGCTCAGCACGAGCCTGGCGCTGCCTTTATCCTCTCCCTGGCAGCAGTGTCCCGCGCAGGTCCGTGTGTCTCTGCTCAGCCTCGAGCCTGGTGCTCCCTTTATCCTCTCCCCTGCAGCAGTGTCCCGCGAAGGTCCGCTCCTCTCTGCTCAACCTCGAGCCTGGTGCTGCCTTTATCCTCTCCCGTGCAGCACAGTGTCCCGCGCAGGTCCGTTCCTCTCTGCACAGCCCGAGCCTGGCGCTGCCTATATCCTCTCCCCTGCAGCAGTGTCCCGCGCAGGTCCGTTTCTCTCTGCTCAGCCTCGAGCTTGGCGCTCCCTTTATCCTCTCCCCTGCGGCAGTGTCCCGCGCAGATCCGCCTCTCTCTGCTAAGCCGCTCCCCTGGCGCTGCCTTTATCCTCTCCCCTGCAGCAGTGTCCCGCGCAGATCCGCCTCTCTCTGCTAAGCCGCTCCCCTGGCGCTGCCTTTATCCTCTCCGCTGCAGCAGTGTCCCGCGCAGGTCCGTTCCTCTCTGCTCAGCCTCGAGCCTGGCTCTGCCTTTATCCTCTCCCCTGCAGCAGTGTCCCGCGCAGGTCCGTTCCTCTCTGCTCAGCCTCTCCGCTGGCGCTGCCTTTATCCTCTCCCCTGCAGCAGTGTCCCGCGCAGGTCCGTTCCTCTCTGCTCAGCACGAGCCTGGCGCTGCCTTTATCCTCTCCCTGGCAGCAGTGTCCCGCGCAGGTCCGTGTCTCTCTACTCAGCCTCGAGCCTGGTGCTCCCTTTATCCTCTCCTCTGCAGCAGTGTCCCGCGAAGGTCCGCTACTCTCTGCTCAACCTCGAGCCTGGTGCTGCCTTTATCCTCTCCCCTGCAGCACAGTGTCCCACGCAGGTCCGTTCCTCTGCACAGCCCGAGCCTGGCGCTGCCTTTATCCTCTCCCCTGCAGCAGTGTCCCGCGAAGATCCGCCTCTCTCTGCTAAGCCGCTCCCCTGGCGCTGCCTTTATCCTCTCCCCTGCAGCAGTGTCCCGTGCAGGTCCGTTCCTCTCTGCTCAGCCTCGAGCCTGGCGCTGCCTTTATCCTCTCCCCTGGCGCTGCCTTTATCCTCTCCCCTGCAGCACAGTGTCCCGCACAGGTCCGTTCCTCTCTGCTCAGCCCGAGCCTGGCGCTGCCTTTATCCTCTCCACTGCAGCACAGTGTCCCGCGCAGGTCGGTTCCTCTCTGCTCAGCCCGAGTCTGGCGCTGCGTTTATCCTCTCCCCTGCAGCAGTGTCCCGCGCAGGTCCGCCCCTCTCTGCTCAGCACGAGCCTGGCGCTGCCTTTATCCTCTCCCCTGCAGCTGTGTCCCGCGCAGGTCCGTTCCTCTCTGCTCAGTCCGAGCCTGGCGCTGCCTTTATCCTCTCCCCTGCAGCAGTGTCCAGCGCAGGCCCACCCCTCTCTGCTCAGCCCGAGCCTGGCGCTGCCTTTATCCTTTCTGCTCAGCCTCTCCCCTGGCGCTGCCTTTATCCTCTTCCCTGCAGCAGTGTCCCGCGCAGGTGCGTTCCTCTCTGCGCAGCCCGAGCCTGTCGCTGCCTTTATCCTCTCCCCTGCAGCAGTGTCCCGCACATGTCTGCTCCTGTCTGTTCAGCCCGAGCCTGGCGCCGCCTTTATCCTCTCCCCTGCAGCAGTGTCCCGCGCAGGTCCGCCCCTCTCTGCTCAGCCTCTCCGCTGACGCTGCCTTCATCCTCTCCCCTGCAGCAGTGTCCCGCGCTGGTCCGCCCCTCTCTGCTCAGCCCAAGCCTGGCGCTGCCTTTATCCTCTCCCCTGCAGCAGTGTCCCGCGCAAGTCCGCCCCTCTCTGCTCAGCCTCTCCGCTGGCGCTGCCTTTATCCTCTCCCCTGCAGCAGTGTCCCGCGCAGGTCCGTTCCTCTCTGCTCAGCACGAGCCTGGCGCTGCCTTTATCCTCTCCCTGGCAGCAGTGTCCTGCGCAGGTCCGTGTCTCTCTGCTCAGCCTCGAGCCTGGTGCTCCCTTTATCCTCTCCCCTGCAGCAGTGTCCCGCGAAGGTCCGCTCCTCTCTGCTCAACCTCGAGCCTGGTGCTGCCTTTATCCTCTCCCCTGCAGCAGTGTCCCACGCAGGTCCGTTCCCCTCTGCACAGCCCGAGCCTGGCGCTGCCTTTATCCTCTCCCCTGCAGCAGTGTCCCGCGAAGATCCGCCTCTCTCTGCTAAGCCGCTCCCCTGGCGCTGCCTTTATCCTCTCCCCTGCAGCAGTGTCCCGTGCAGGTCCGTTTCTCTCTGCTCAGCCTCGAGCCTTGCGCTGCCTTTATCCTCTCCCCTGGCGCTGCCTTTATCCTCTCCCCTGCAGCAGTGTCCCGCGCAGGTCCGTTCCTCTCTGCTCAGCCCGAGCCTGGCGCTGCCTTTATCCTCTCGCCTGCAGCACAGTGTCCCGCGCAGGTCGGTTCCTCTCTGCTCAGCCCGAGCCTGGCGCTGCCTTTATCCTCTCCCCTGCAGCTGTGTCCCGCGCAGGTCCGCCCCTCTCTGCTCAGCCCGAGCCTGGCGCTGCCTTTATCCTTTCTGCTCAGCCTCTCCCCTGGCGCTGCCTTTATCCTCTCCCCTGCAGCAGTGTCCCGCGCAGGTCCGTTCCTCTCTGCTCAGCCCGAGCCTGTCGCTGCCTTTATCCTCTCCCCTGCAGCAGTGTCCCGCGCATGTCTGCTCCTGTCTGTTCAGCCCGAGCCTGGCGCCGCCTTTATCCTCTCCCCTGCAGCAGTGTCCCGCGCAGGTCCGCCCCTCTCTGCTCAGCCTCTCCGCTGACGCTGCCTTCATCCTCTCCCCTGCAGCAGTGTCTCGCGCTGGTCCGCCCCTCTCTGCTCAGCCCGAGCCTGGCGCTGCCTTTATCCTCTCCCCTGCAGCAGTGTCCCGCGCAGGTCCGCCCCTCTCTGCTCAGCCTCTCCGCTGGCGCTGCCTTTATCCTCTCCCCTGCAGCAGTGTCCCGCGCAGGTCCGTTCCTCTCTGCTCAGCACGAGCCTGGCGCTGCCTTTATCCTCTCCCTGGCAGCAGTGTCCCGCGCAGGTCCGTGTGTCTCTGCTCAGCCTCGAGCCTGGTGCTCCCTTTATCCTCTCCCCTGCAGCAGTGTCCCGCGAAGGTCCGCTCCTCTCTGCTCAACCTCGAGCCTGGTGCTGCCTTTATCCTCTCCCGTGCAGCACAGTGTCCCGCGCAGGTCCGTTCCTCTCTGCACAGCCCGAGCCTGGCGCTGCCTATATCCTCTCCCCTGCAGCAGTGTCCCGCGCAGGTCCGTTTCTCTCTGCTCAGCCTCGAGCTTGGCGCTCCCTTTATCCTCTCCCCTGCGGCAGTGTCCCGCGCTCGTCCGCCCCTCTCTGCTCAGCCTCTCCCCTGGTGCTGCTTTTATTCTCTCCCCTGCATCAGTGTCCGCGCAGGTCTGTTCCTCTCTGCCCAGTCTCGAGCCTGGCGCTGCCTTCATCCTCTCCCCTGCATCAGTATCCGCGCAGGTCTGTCCTCTCTGCTCAGCCTCGAGCCTGGCGCTGCCTTTATCCTCTCCCCTGCAGTAGTGTCCGCGCAGGACTGTTCCTCTCTGCTCAACCCGAGCCTGGAGCTGCCTTTATCCTCTCTCCTGCACCACTGACCCGCGCAGGTCCGCCCCTTCCTGCTCAGCCTCTCCGCTGGCACTGCCTTTATTATCTCCCCTGCAGCAGTGTCCCGTGCAGGTCCGTTCCTCTCTGCTCAGCCTCGAGCCTGGCGCTGCCTTTATCCTCTCCCCTGGCGCTGCCTTTATCCTCTCCCCTGCAGCACAGTGTCCCGCGCAGGTCGGTTCCTCTCTGCTCAGCCCGAGTCTGGCGCTGCGTTTATCCTCTCCCCTGCAGCAGTGTCCCGCGCAGGTCCGCCCCTCTCTGCTCAGCACGAGCCTGGCGCTGCCTTTATCCTCTCTCCTGCAGCAGTGTCCCGCGCAGGTCCCTGTCTCTCTGCTCAGCCTCGAGCTTGGCGCTGCCTTTATCCTCTCCCCTGCAGCAGTGTCCCGCGCTGGCCCGCCCCTCTCTGGTCAGCCCGAGCCTGGCGCTGCCTTTATCCTCTCCCCTGCAGCAGTGTCCCGCGCAGGTCCGTTCCTCTCTGCTCAGCCTCGAGCCTGGCACTGACGTTATACTCTCCCCTGCAGCAGTGTCCCGCGCAGGTCCGCCCCTCTCTGCTCAGCCTCTCCGCTGCAGCAGTGTCCTGTGCAGGTCCGCCCCTCTCTGTTCAGCCTATCCGCTGGCGCTGCCTTTATCCTCTCCCTGGCAGCAGTGTCCCGCGCAGGTCCGTTTCTCTCTGCTCAGCCTCGAGCCTGGTGCTCCCTTTATCCTCTCCCCTGCAGCAGTGTCCCGTGCAGGTCCGTTCCTCTCTGCACAGCCCGAGCCTGGCGCTGCCTTTATCCTCTCCCCTGCAGCAGTGTCCCGCGCAGATCCGCCTCTCTCTGCTAAGCCGCTCCCCTGGCGCTGCCTTTATCCTCTCCGCTGCAGCAGTGTCCCGTGCAGGTCCGTTCCTCTCTGCTCAGCCTCGAGCCTGGCTCTGCCTTTATCCTCTCCCCTGCAGCAGTGTCCCGCGCAGGTCCGTTCCTCTCTGCTCAGGCTCTCCGCTGGCGCTGCCTTTATCCTCTCCCCTGCAGCAGTGTCCCGCGCAGGTCCGTTCCTCTCTGCTCAGCACGTGCCTGGCGCTGCCTTTATCCTCTCCCTGGCAGCAGTGTCCCGCGCAGGTCCGTGTCTCTCTACTCAGCCTCGAGCCTGGTGCTCCCTTTATCCTCTCCTCTGCAGCAGTGTCCCGCGAAGGTCCGCTACTCTCTGCTCAACCTCGAGCCTGGCGCTGCCTTTATCCTCTCCCCTGCAGCAGTGTCCCGCGAAGATCCGCCTCTCTCTGCTAAGCCGCTCCCCTGGCGCTGCCTTTATCCTCTCCCCTGCAGCAGTGTCCCGTGCAGGTCCGTTCCTCTCTGCTCAGCCTCGAGCCTGGCGCTGCCTTTATCCTCTCCCCTGGCGCTGCCTTTATCCTCTCCCCTGCAGCACAGTGTCCCGCACAGGTCCGTTCCTCTCTGCTCAGCCCGAGCCTGGCGCTGCCTTTATCCTCTCCACTGCAGCACAGTGTCCCGCGCAGGTCGGTTCCTCTCTGCTCAGCCCGAGTCTGGCGCTGCGTTTATCCTCTCCCCTGCAGCAGTGTCCCGCGCAGGTCCGCCCCTCTCTGCTCAGCACGAGCCTGGCGCTGCCTTTATCCTCTCCCCTGCAGCTGTGTCCCGCGCAGGTCCGTTCCTCTCTGCTCAGTCCGAGCCTGGCGCTGCCTTTATCCTCTCCCCTGCAGCAGTGTCCAGCGCAGGCCCACCCCTCTCTGCTCAGCCCGAGCCTGGCGCTGCCTTTATCCTTTCTGCTCAGCCTTTCCCCTGGCGCTGCCTTTATCCTTTCCCCTGCAGCAGTGTCCCGCGCAGGTCCGTTCCTCTCTGCGCAGCCCGAGCCTGTCGCTGCCTTTATCCTCTCCCCTGCAGCAGTGTCCCGCGCATGTCTGCTCCTGTCTGTTCAGCCCGAGCCTGGCGCCGCCTTTATCCTCTCCCCTGCAGCAGTGTCCCGCGAAGATCCGCCTCTCTCTGCTAAGCCGCTCCCCTGGCGCTGCCTTTATCCTCTCCCCTGCAGCAGTGTCCCGTGCAGGTCCGTTCCTCTCTGCTCAGCCTCGAGCCTGGCGCTGCCTTTATCCTCTCCCCTGGCGCTGCCTTTATCCTCTCCCCTGCAGCACAGTGTCCCGCACAGGTCCGTTCCTCTCTGCTCAGCCCGAGCCTGGCGCTGCCTTTATCCTCTCCACTGCAGCACAGTGTCCCGCGCAGGTCGGTTCCTCTCTGCTCAGCCCGAGTCTGGCGCTGCGTTTATCCTCTCCCCTGCAGCAGTGTCCCGCACAGGTCCGCCCCTCTCTGCTCAGCACGAGCCTGGCGCTGCCTTTATCCTCTCCCCTGCAGCTGTGTCCCGCGCAGGTCCGTTCCTCTCTGCTCAGTCCGAGCCTGGCGCTGCCTTTATCCTCTCCCCTGCAGCAGTGTCCAGCGCAGGCCCACCCCTCTCTGCTCAGCCCGAGCCTGGCGCTGCCTTTATCCTTTCTGCTCAGCCTTTCCCCTGGCGCTGCCTTTATCCTTTCCCCTGCAGCAGTGTCCCGCGCAGGTCCGTTCCTCTCTGCGCAGCCCGAGCCTGTCGCTGCCTTTATCCTCTCCCCTGCAGCAGTGTCCCGCGCATGTCTGCTCCTGTCTGTTCAGCCCGAGCCTGGCGCCGCCTTTATCCTCTCCCCTGCAGCAGTGTCCCGCGCAGGTCCGCCCCTCTCTGCTCAGCCTCTCCGCTGACGCTGCCTTCATCCTCTCCCCTGCAGCAGTGTCCCGCGCTGGTCCGCCCCTCTCTGCTCAGCCCAAGCCTGGCGCTGCCTTTATCCTCTCCCCTGCAGCAGTGTCCCGCGCAAGTCCGCCCCTCTCTGCTCAGCCTCTCCGCTGGCGCTGCCTTTATCCTCTCCCCTGCAGCAGTGTCCCGCGCAGGTCCGTGTCTCTCTGCTCAGCCTCGAGCCTGGTGCTCCCTTTATCCTCTCCCCTGCAGCAGTGTCTTGCGAAGGTCCGCTCCTCTCTGCTCAACCTCGAGCCTGGTGCTGCCTTTATCCTCTCCCCTGCAGCAGTGTCCCACGCAGGTCCGTTCCCCTCTGCACAGCCCGAGCCTGGCGCTGCCTTTATCCTCTCCCCTGCAGCAGTGTCCCGCGAAGATCCGCCTCTCTCTGCTAAGCCGCTCCCCTGGCGCTGCCTTTATCCTCTCCCCTGCAGCAGTGTCCCGTGCAGGTCCGTTTCTCTCTGCTCAGCCTCGAGCCTTGTGCTGCCTTTATCCTCTCCCCTGCAGCACAGTGTCCCGCGCAGGTCGGTTCCTCTCTGCTCAGCCCGAGTCTGGCGCTGCGTTTATCCTCTCCCCTGCAGCAGTGTCCAGCGCAGGTCCGTTTCTCTCTACTCAGCCTCGAACCTGGCGCTGGCTTTATCCTCTCCCCTGCAGCAGTGTCCCGCGCAGGTCCGCTCCTCTCTGCTCAGCCCCGAGCCTGGCGCTGTCCTTATCCTCTCCCCTGCAGCAGTGTCCCGCGCAGGTCCGACCCTCTCCGCTAAGCCCGAGCCTGGCGCTGCCTTTATGCTCACTGCTCAGCCTGTCCCCTGGCGCTGCCTTTATACTCTCCCCTGCAGCAGTGTCCCGCGCAGGTCCGTTCCTCTCTGCTCAGCCCGAGGCTGATGCTGCCTTTATCCCCTCTGCTCACCCTGTCCCCTGGCGCTGCCTTTATCCTCTCGCCTGTAGCAGTGTCCCGCGCAGGTCCGTTCCTCTCTGCTCAGCCCGAGCCTGGCGCTGCTTTTATCCTCTCCCCTGCAGCAGTGTCCAGCGCAGGTCCGTTTCTCTCTGCTCAGCCTCGAGCCAGGCACTGCATTTATCCTTACCCCTGCAGCAGTGTCCCGCGCAGGTCCGCTCCTCTGCTCAGCACCGAGCCTGGGGCTGTCTTTATCCTCTCCCCTGCAGTAGTGTCCCGCGCAGGTCCGTTCCTCTCTGCTCAGCCGGAGCCTGATGCTGCCGTTATCCTCTCTGCTCAGCCTCTCCCCTGGCGCTGCCTTTATCCATTCCCCTGCAGCAGTGTCCCGCGCCGGTCCGTTCCTCTCTTCTCAGCCCGAGACTGGCGCTGCCTTTATACTCTCCCCTGCAGCAGTGTTCCGCGCAGGTCCGTTTCTCTCTGCTCAGCCTCGAGCTTGGCGCTCCCTTTATCCTCTCCCCTGCGGCAGTGTCCCGCGAAGGTCCGTTCCTCTCTGCTCAGCCCGAGCCTGGCGCTGCCTTAATTCTCTCCCCTGCAGCAGTGTCCCGCGCAGGTCCGTTTCTCTCTGCTCAGCCTCTCCCGTGGCGCCGCCTTTATCCTCTCCCCTGCAGCAGTGTCCCGCGCAGGTCCGCTCCTCTCTGCTCAGCACAGAGCCTGGCGCTGTCTTTATCCTCTCACCTGCAGCAGTGCTCCCCCGCAGGTCCGTTCCTCTCTGCTCAGCCCGAGCCTGATGCTGCCGTTATCCTCTCTGCTCAGCCTCTCCCCTGGCACTGCCTTTATCCTCTCCCCTGCAGCAGTGTCCCGCGCAGGTCCGTTCCTTTCTGCTCAACCCGAGCCTGGCGCTGCCTTTATCCTCTCCCCTGCAGCACAGTGTCCCGCGCAGGTCCGTTCCTCTCTGCTCAGCCCGAGCCTGGCGCTGCCTTTATCCTCTCCCCTGCAGCAGTGTCCCGCGCAGGTCCGTTCCTCTCTGCTCAGCCCGAGCCTGGCGCTGCCTTTATCCTCTCCCCTGCAGCAGTGTCCCGCGCCGGTCCGCCCCTCTCTACTCAGCCCGAGCCTGGCGCTGCCTTTATCCTTTCTGCTCAGCCTCTCCCCTAGCACTGCCTTTATCCTCTCCCCTGCAGCAGTGTCCCGCGCAGGTCCGTTCCTCTCTGCTCAGCCCGAGCCTGTCGCTGCCTTTATCCTCTCCCCTGCAGCAGTGTGCCGCGCAGGTCTGCTCCTGTCTGTTCAGCCCGAGCCTGGTGCTGCCTTTATCCTCTCCCCTGCAGCAGTGTCCCGCGCAGGTCCGTACCTCTCTGCTCTGCCCGAGCCTGGCGCTGCCTTTATCCTTGTGGTGATACACCACCGTACCTCCCTACCATTGTACATAGTATATAATAGTTGTGCGTAACGTGGCCCTGTAATTCTGTGTATTGTACTGTAACTCTGCAGAGGTTCGGTCACTGGTAGGTAACCCGACCTGGCCACGGAGAGCTCCGCCTTAGCCACTCCCCCGGGAGTCAGTATAGGAACCTTCTCTGGGACAAGCCCCATTCTGTCTGGGGTCGTCTGTGTCGGGTAAGCCTCCCATGTAGTATATTAAAGCCTGAGTTAAAGTCTCACATGTCTTTGTGGTTCTTGACGCTTAGCGCATCAATTTAATATACTACAGTTATAATGGAGGCTGCTCTGAAACCTGACAAGCTCTCGCTCGACCCCCACGCTCCACGCGCGGACCACCTTTTCAACTGCTGGCTCCGGTGTTTCGAGGCCTACCTGAAAGCATCCTCCGCCTTCGCCAAAACGGAGGCCGACCGACTCAATCTCCTGTGCTCCCGGCTCGACTGCGGGCTTTTCAACCTCATCACGGGAACAACGACCTATGCCGAGGCCATCGTGAAGCTCAAAAGCCGGTATGCACGAACTGTTAATTCTATTTACGCCCGCCACCGCCTCGCCTCCCGGCACCAGCAGCCGGGTGAACCCCTATCCGTGTTTGTTCGGGACCTCCGTGCCCTCGCGCTCACCTGCAACGCGCCAGCAGTCTCCACTGAGCAGAACACTGAGGCCCTGGCGCTTGATGCCTTTGTAGCTGGCATCGCTTCCGTCCCGATTCGCCAACTCCTTCTGGCACAAACTACCCTGACTCTGGACACGGCAGTCACTATGGCAGAGGCCCAACAGGCAGCCTACGACAATAATGCGTCCTACACGCCTGCACAAACTTCCTATGCTCCTGTCCATGCTCAGTACGTGGCCGCTACCTCCCAGCAACAACCCCTGCAAGTCACGGCCCACCCAGCCACTCCAGCAGTAAAAATGCCTGGGCCCCAGTGTTACTTTTGTGGCCAGGCAAAACACCCCAGGAAACGCTGCCCTGCTAGAGATGCTACCTGTTCAGCCTGTGGCAAGAAAGGCCACTTTGCAAACGTCTGCCGCTCCACTGCTGCCTCGGCGTCCAACGCCGCGGTCTGCTACTCCGGGGTGCCGCCGTCCTCTGTTCACGGCTCGCTGTTCAACATGTGCGACGCAAGGGCGCCGCCATCTTTGATCATCCCCGGCCCGGCTCACTTCACTCCCGGTTCGCCGATCGTCACTTCCGGTTCGCCGATCGTCACTTCCGGTTCGCCGATCTTCGCTTCCGGTCCGTCGCCGATCGTCGCTTCCGGTCCGTCGCCGATCGTCGCTTCCGGGTCCGCCCCGCCACCGAATTGCATCACTTCCGGTCCACCGCCGATCGTCACTTCCGGTCCTGTGCACTGGACCGAAATGCTGCAAAGGGGATGCAGCCACCAACAGCAACCTGGCCTCCAGCAGCAGCCTACGACGCCTGGGCGCTGCCACCTTCTCCCACAGGCCGCTCCTCGGATCCGGCACCCTTCTGCAACAGCTCCACCATCGCATCCATCGTCCTCGACCAGGACCGACTGCATCAGCTCGCCAGATCCACCATGGAGGTTCAGGTAAATTGTTTCACTGTCACCTGCCTCTTCGACAGCGGCAGCACGGAGAGCTTCCTCCACCCGGACACCGTGCGCCACTGCTCCCTCAAGGTACTACCCACGCGCAGGCATATTTTCATGGCCTCCAACTCCCAGTTGGCCGAGGTTTCGGGCTACTGCGTCGTCACCCTCTCAGTGAACGGCGTGGTGTTCCAGGATTTCAAATTCATGGTCCTCCCTCACCTCTGCGCCCCCGCGCTCCTCGGCCTGGACTTCCAATGCCACCTGCTCAGCCTCACCTTGCGTTTTAACGGCCCCCTCCCCCCCCCCTCACGGTCTCCAACCCCCAGTTCTTCCCTGATTCCCCCCCGGGTCCCACCTGTAGTCTCTCCACGCTCAGGATCCCCCCCCCCTTCACTGTTTGCTAATCTCACCCCCGACTGCAAGCCCGTGGCTACTAAAAGTCGGCGTTACAGTTTCGGGGACCGCCAATTCATTCGAGCGGAGATTAAGCGCCTTCTCTCGGAAAATATCATTGCTCCCAGCACCAGCCCCTGGCGAGCCCAAGTGGTGGTAGTCAAGTCTGGTGAGAAACACCGCATGGTCATTGACTACAGTCAGACCATCAACCGGTACACGCTGCTTGATGCGTATCCCCTGCCCCGCATATCTGACATGGTCAACCAGATTGCACAGTACCGGGTGTTCTCCACCATAGACTTGAAATCCGCCTACCACCAGCTCCCTATCCGCCCGGAGGACCGTAACTTCACGGCCTTCGAGGCGGACGGCCGCCTCTACCACTTCCTTAGGGTACCCTTTGGCGTCACCAATGGAGTCTCGGTCTTCCAACGGCAGATGGACCGAATGGTGGACCAGAACAGACTGCGGGCTACCTTCCCGTATCTGGACAACGTCACCATCTGCGGCCACAACCAGCAGGACCATAACGTCAACCTCACGAAATTCCTCCAAACTGCCAAACGCCTCAACCTCACGTACAACGCGGCAAAATGTGTTTTCGGCACCACCCGCCTCGCCATACTCGGCTACGTGGTGGAGAACGGTGTCCTCGGCCCCGATCCCGACCGTCTGCGCCCCCTTCTCGAACTCTCCATTCCCACCTGCCCCAAAGAACTGAGGCGATGCCTCGGACTCTTTGCCTACTATGCCCAGTGGGTGCCTGAGTACGCTGACAAGGCCCGACCCCTCCTCCGTTCCCCCTCATTCCCCCTCCCGCCCGAGGCCTGCCAGGCCTTCCACCTCCTAAAAACCACTATCGCCAGAGCCGCCATGCATGCGGTAGACGAGTCTGCACCATTCCAAGTCGAGAGCGATGCCTCCGACTTTGCCCTGGGTGCCACCCTCAACCAGGCGGGCAGGCCCATCGCCTTCTTTTCCCGCACACTCCAACGCCCCGAGATCAGCCACTCCTCTGTTGAGAAGGACGCACAAGCCATAGTGGAAGCCGTCCGGCACTGGAGGCACTACCTGGCCGGAAAACCATTTACCCTCGTTACTGACCAACGATCAGTTGCGTTCATGTTCGACAACAAACAACGAGGTAAAATCAAAAATGATAAGATATTACGGTGGAGGATCGAACTCTCCACCTACAATTATACTATCTTATACCGGCCAGGTAAGCTCAATGATCCTCCTGATGCCCTGTCCCGTAGTACTTGTGCCAACGCACAGGATGACCGGCTGCGGGCACTACATAATGACCTCTGTCACCCGGGCGTCAGGCGGCTCTACCACTACATCAAGGGCCACAACCTACCCTTCTCAGTCGAGGAGGTCAAGGCCATGACTAGGGACTGCCAAGTCTGTGCGGAGTGCAAGCCGCAATTCTACAAGCCAGACAAGGCGCACCTAATCAAGGCCACCCGCCCCTTTGAACGTCTCAGCATTGACTTCAAAGGGCCCCTCCCCACCCACAACCGCAACACGTACTTCCTCAACGTCATCGACGAGTACTCGCGGTTCCCCTTCGCCATTCCCTGCCCCGACACAACCTCCGCCACCGTCATCAAAGCGTTGCACGACCTCTTCATGCTGTTCGGTTATCCCAATTACGTTCACAGTGACCGGGGCTCCTCCTTCATGAGCGAGGAGCTGCGTCGGTACCTGCTCGCCAGGGGCGTTGCCTCGAGCAGGACGACCAGCTACAACCCCCGGGGGAACGGACAGGTGGAGAGGGAGAACGCGACTGTTTGGAAGGCCGTGCTGCTAGCCCTCAAGTCCAAAGGCCTACCAGTCTCCCGTTGGCAGGAGGCCCTCCCGGCCGCACTCCACTCCATCCGGTCTCTTTTGTGTACTGCAACGAATGCTACCCCTCATGAGCGGATGTTTCTCTTCTCCAGGAGATCGGCATCCGTGACATCGCTTCCATCCTGGCTCCTGTCCCCGGGAGACGTCCTGCTCCGCAAGCACGTGCGGACCTCTAAGGCGGAGCCCCTGGTGGAGAGAGTCCATCTCCTCCACGCCAACCCACAGTACGCGTACATAGCGTACCCCGACGGGCGTGAGGAGACCGTCTCCATCAAGGACCTGGCCCCCTCTGGGGCCCCTGCCGCCCCCGCCCCGCAGCCTCCACCCCACTCCTTCTCTGCTCCCGTCGATCCCTCGGTCTGTTACTACTCCGTGCCAGCCGCTGTCATCCCGCAGTTTCGCCTCGAGCCAGCCGAAGCGGCGGGGGAAGTCATGCCGCCTCGCGACCCAGCACCACCGACCGCACGGATACCACCGGACACTACCTCAGCGCCGCAGCTCCGACGTTCAAAGAGATCAACCAAACCCATCGTTCGTCTCGACCTTAGACGACACGGAACCTCCTGATGGACTCTGTTCACTGCTCCAAATTTTCACCCCGGACTTCCTTCTAAACAAGGGGTGAATGTGGTGATACACCACTGTACCTCCCTACCATTGTACATAGTATATAATAGTTGTGCGTAACGTGGCCCTGTAATACTGTGTATTGTACTGTAACTCTGCAGAGGTTCGGTCACTGGTAGGTAACCCGATCTGGCCACGGAGAGCTCCGCCTTAGCCACTCCCCCGGGAGTCAGTATAAGAACCTCTTCTGGGACAGGCCCCATTCTGTCTGGGGTCGTCTGTGTCGGGTAAGCCTCCCATGTAGTATATTAAAGCCTGAGTTAAAGTCTCACATGTCTTTGTGGTTCTTGACGCTTAGCGCATCAATCCTCTCCCCTGCAGCAGTGTCCCGCACAGGCCCACCCCTCTCTGCTCAGCCCGAGCCTGGCGCTGCCTTTATCCTCTCCCCTGCAGCAGTGTCCCGCGCTGGTCCACCACTCTCTGCTCAGCCTCTCCCCTGGCGCTGCCTTTATCCTCTACCCTGCAGCAGTGTCCCGCGCAGGTCCGTTTCTCTCTGCTAAGCCGCTCCCCTGGCTCTGCCTTTATCCTCTCCCCTGCAGCAGTGTCCCGCGCAGGTCCGTTCCTCTCTGCTCAGCCTCTCCGCTGGCGCTGCCTTTATCCTCTCCCCTGCAGCAGTGTCCCGCGCAGGTCCGTTCCTCTCTGCTCAGCACGAGCCTGGCGCTGCCTTTATCCTCTCCCTGGCAGCAGTGTCCCGCGCAGGTCCGTGTCTCTCTGCTCAGCCTCGAGCCTGGTGCTCCCTTTATCCTCTCCTCTGCAGCAGTGTCCCGCGAAGGTCCGCTACTCTCTGCTCAACCTCGAGCCTGGTGCTGCCTTTATCCTCACCCGTGCAGCACAGTGTCCTACGCAGGTCCGTTCCTCTGCACAGCCCGAGCCTGGCGCTGCCTTTATCCTCTCCCCTGCAGCAGTGTCCCGCGAAGATCCGCCTCTCTCTGCTAAGCCGCTCCCCTGGCGCTGCCTTTATCCTCACCCCTGCAGCAGTGTCCCGTGCAGGTCCGTTCCTCTCTGCTCAGCCTCGAGCCTGGCGCTGCCTTTATCCTCTCCCCTGGCGCTGCCTTTATCCTCTCCCCTGCAGCACAGTGTCCCGCGCAGGTCCGTTCCTCTCTGCTCAGCCCGAGCCTGGCGCTGCCTTTATCCTCTCCACTGCAGCACAGTGTCCCGCGCAGGTCGGTTCCTCTCTGCTCAGCCCGAGTCTGGCGCTGCGTTTATCCTCTCCCCTGCAGCAGTGTCCCGCGCAGGTCCGCCCCTCTCTGCTCAGCACGAGCCTGGCGCTGCCTTTATCCTCTCCCCTGCAGCTGTGTCCCGCGCAGGTCCGTTCCTCTCTGCTCAGTCCGAGCCTGGCGCTGCCTTTATCCTCTCCCCTGCAGCAGTGTCCAGCGCAGGCCCACCCCTCTCTGCTCAGCCCGAGCCTGGCGCTGCCTTTATCCTTTCTGCTCAGCCTCTCCCCTGGCGCTGCCTTTATCCTCTCCCCTGCAGCAGTGTCCCGCGCATGTCTGCTCCTGTCTGTTCAGCCCGACCCTGGCGCCGCCTTTATCCTCTCCCCTGCAGCAGTGTCCCGCGCAGGTCCGCCCCTCTCTGCTCAGCCTCTCCGCTGACGCTGCCTTCATCCTCTCCCCTGCAGCAGTGTCCCGCGCTGGTCCGCCCCTCTCTGCTCAGCCCAAGCCTGGCGCTGCCTTTATCCTCTCCCCTGCAGCAGTGTCCCGCGAAGGTCCGCTACTCTCTGCTCAACCTCGAGCCTGGTGCTGCCTTTATCCTCTCCCCTGCAGCACAGTGTCCTACGCAGGTCCGTTCCTCTGCACAGCCCGAGCCTGGCGCTGCCTTTATCCTCTCCCCTGCAGCAGTGTCCCGCGAAGATCCGCCTCTCTCTGCTAAGCCGCTCCCCTGGCGCTGCCTTTATCCTCTCCCCTGCAGCAGTGTCCCGTGCAGGTCCGTTCCTCTCTGCTCAGCCTCGAGCCTGGCGCTGCCTTTATCCTCTCCCCTGGCGCTGCCTTTATCCTCTCCCCTGCAGCACAGTGTCCCGCGCAGGTCCGTTCCTCTCTGCTCAGCCCGAGCCTGGCGCTGCCTTTATCCTCTCCACTGCAGCACAGTGTCCCGCGCAGGTCGGTTCCTCTCTGCTCAGCCCGAGTCTGGCGCTGCGTTTATCCTCTCCACTGCAGCAGTGTCCCGCGCAGGTCCGCCCCTCTCTGCTCAGCACGAGCCTGGCGCTGCCTTTATCCTCTCCCCTGCAGCTGTGTCCCGCGCAGGTCCGTTCCTCTCTGCTCAGTCCGAGCCTGGCGCTGCCTTTATCCTCTCCCCTGCAGCAGTGTCCAGCGCAGGCCCACCCCTCTCTGCTCAGCCCGAGCCTGGCGCTGCCTTTATCCTTTCTGCTCAGCCTCTCCCCTGGCGCTGCCTTTATCCTCTCCCCTGCAGCAGTGTCCCGCGCAGGTCCGTTCCTCTCTGCGCAGCCCGAGCCTGTCGCTGCCTTTATCCTCTCCCCTGCAGCAGTGTCCCGCGCATGTCTGCTCCTGTCTGTTCAGCCCGAGCCTGGCGCCGCCTTTATCCTCTCCCCTGCAGCAGTGTCCCGCGCAGGTCCGCCCCTCTCTGCTCAGCCTCTCCACTGACGCTGCCTTCATCCTCTCCCCTGCAGCAGTGTCCCGCGCTGGTCCTCCCCTCTCTGCTCAGCCCAAGCCTGGCGCTGCCTTTATCCTCTCCCCTGCAGCAGTGTCCCGCGCAAGTCCGCCCCTCTCTGCTCAGCCTCTCCGCTGGCGCTGCCTTTATCCTCTCCCCTGCAGCAGTGTCCCGCGCAGGTCCGTTCCTCTCTGCTCAGCACGAGCCTGGCGCTGCCTTTATCCTCTCCCTGGCAGCAGTGTCCTGCGCAGGTCCGTGTCTCTCTGCTCAGCCTCGAGCCTGGTGCTCCCTTTATCCTCTCCCCTGCAGCAGTGTCCCGCGAAGGTCCGCTCCTCTCTGCTCAACCTCGGGCCTGGTGCTGCCTTTATCCTCTCCCCTGCAGCAGTGTCCCACGCAGGTCCGTTCCCCTCTGCACAGCCCGAGCCTGGCGCTGCCTTTATCCTCTCCCCTGCAGCAGTGTCCCGCGAAGATCCGCCTCTCTCTGCTAAGCCGCTCCCCTGGCGCTGCCTTTATCCTCTCCCCTGCAGCAGTGTCCCGTGCAGGTCCGTTTCTCTCTGCTCAGCCTCGAGCCTTGCGCTGCCTTTATCCTCTCCCCTGGCGCTGCCTTTATCCTCTCCCCTGCAGCACAGTGTCCCGCGCAGGTCCGTTCCTCTCTGCTCAGCCCGAGCCTGGCGCTGCCTTTATCCTCTCCCCTGCAGCACAGTGTCCCGCGCAGGTCGGTTCCTCTCTGCTCAGCCCGAGTCTGGCGCTGCGTTTATCCTCTCCCCTGCAGCAGTGTCCCGCGCAGGTCCGCCCCTATCTGCTCAGCACGAGCCTGGCGCTGCCTTTATCCTCTCCCCTACAGCTGTGTCCCGCGCAGGTCCGTTCCTCTCTGCTCAGCCCGAGCCTGGCGCTGCCTTTATCCTCTCCCCTGCAGCTGTGTCCCGCGCAGGTCCGCCCCTCTCTGCTCAGCCCGAGCCTGGCGCTGCCTTTATCCTTTCTGCTCAGCCTCTCCCCTGGCGCTGCCTTTATCCTCTCCCCTGCAGCAGTGTCCCGCGCAGGTCCGTTCCTCTCTGCTCAGCCCGAGCCTGTCGCTGCCTTTATCCTCTCCCCTGCAGCAGTGTCCCGCGCATGTCTGCTCCTGTCTGTTCAGCCCGAGCCTGGCGCCGCCTTTATCCTCTCCCCTGCAGCAGTGTCCCGCGCAGGTCCGTTCCTCTCTGCTCAGCACGAGCCTGGCGCTGCCTTTATCCTCTCCCTGGCAGCAGTGTCCCGCGCAGGTCCGTGTCTCTCTGCTCAGCCTCGAGCCTGGTGCTGCTTTTATTCTCTCCCCTGCATCAGTGTCCGCGCAGGTCTGTTCCTCTCTGCCCAGTCTCGAGCCTGGCGCTGCCTTCATCCTCTCCCCTGCATCAGTATCCGCGCAGGTCTGTCCTCTCTGCTCAGCCTCGAGCCTGGCGCTGCCTTTATCCTCTCCCCTGCAGTAGTGTCCGCGCAGGACTGTTCCTCTCTGCTCAACCCGAGCCTGGAGCTGCCTTTATCCTCTCTCCTGCACCACTGACCCGCGCAGGTCCGCCCCTCCCTGCTCAGCCTCTCCGCTGGCACTGCCTTTATTATCTCCCCTGCAGCAGTGTCCCGTGCAGGTCCGTTCCTCTCTGCTCAGCCTCGAGCCTGGCGCTGCCTTTATCCTCTCCCCTGCAGCACAGTGTCCCGCGCAGGTCGGTTCCTCTCTGCTCAGCCCGAGTCTGGCGCTGCGTTTATCCTCTCCCCTGCAGCATTGTCCCGCGCAGGTCCGCCCCTCTCTGCTCAGCACGAGCCTGGCGCTGCCTTTATCCTCTCTCCTGCAGCAGTGTCCCGCGCAGGTCCCTGTCTCTCTGCTCAGCCTCGAGCTTGGCGCTGCCTTTATCCTCTCCCCTGCAGCAGTGTCCCGCGCTGGCCCGCCCCTCTCTGGTCAGCCCGAGCCTGGCGCTGCCTTTATCCTCTCCCCTGCAGCAGTGTCCCGCGCAAGTCCGTTCCTCTCTGCTCAGCCTCGAGCCTGGCACTGACTTTATACTCTCCCCTGCAGCAGTGTCCCGCGCAGGTCCGCCCCTCTCTGCTCAGCCTCTCCGCTGCAGCAGTGTCCTGTGCAGGTCCGCCCCTCTCTGCTCAGCCTATCCGCTGGCGCTGCCTTTATCCTCTCCCTGGCAGCAGTGTCCCGCGCAGGTCCGTTTCTCTCTGCTCAGCCTCGAGCCTGGTGCTCCCTTTATCCTCTCCCCTGCAGCAGTGTCCCGTGCAGGTCCGTTCCTCTCTGCACAGCCCGAGCCTGGCGCTGCCTTTATCCTCTCCCCTGCAGCAGTGTCCCGCGCAGATCCGCCTCTCTCTGCTAAGCCGCTCCCCTGGCGCTGCCTTTATCCTCTCCGCTGCAGCAGTGTCCCGTGCAGGTCCGTTCCTCTCTGCTCAGCCTCGAGCCTGGCTCTGCCTTTATCCTCTCCCCTGCAGCAGTGTCCCGCGCAGGTCCGTTCCTCTCTGCTCAGCCTCTCCGCTGGCGCTGCCTTTATCCTCTCCCCTGCAGCAGTGTCCCGCGCAGGTCCGTTCCTCTCTGCTCAGCACGAGCCTGGCGCTGCCTTTATCCTCTCCCTGGCAGCAGTGTCCCGCGCAGGTCCGTGTCTCTCTACTCAGCCTCGAGCCTGGTGCTCCCTTTATCCTCTCCTCTGCAGCAGTGTCCCGCGAAGGTCCGCTACTCTCTGCTCAACCTCGAGCCTGGTGCTGCCTTTATCCTCTCCCCTGCAGCACAGTGTCCCACGCAGGTCCGTTCCTCTGCACAGCCCGAGCCTGGCGCTGCCTTTATCCTCTCCCCTGCAGCAGTGTCCCGCGAAGATCCGCCTCTCTCTGCTAAGCCGCTCCCCTGGCGCTGCCTTTATCCTCTCCCCTGCAGCAGTGTCCCGTGCAGGTCCGTTCCTCTCTGCTCAGCCTCGAGCCTGGCGCTGCCTTTATCCTCTCCCCTGGCGCTGCCTTTATCCTCTCCCCTGCAGCACAGTGTCCCGCGCAGGTCCGTTCCTCTCTGCTCAGCCCGAGCCTGGCGCTGCCTTTATCCTCTCCACTGCAGCACAGTGTCCCGCGCAGGTCGGTTCCTCTCTGCTCAGCCCGAGTCTGGCGCTGCGTTTATCCTCTCCCCTGCAGCAGTGTCCCGCGCAGGTCCGCCCCTCTCTGCTCAGCACGAGCCTGGCGCTGCCTTTATCCTCTCCCCTGCAGCTGTGTCCCGCGCAGGTCCGTTCCTCTCTGCTCAGTCCGAGCCTGGCGCTGCCTTTATCCTCTCCCCTGCAGCAGTGTCCAGCGCAGGCCCACCCCTCTCTGCTCAGCCCGAGCCTGGCGCTGCCTTTATCCTTTCTGCTCAGCCTCTCCCCTGGCGCTGCCTTTATCCTTTCCCCTGCAGCAGTGTCCCGCGCAGGTCCGTTCCTCTCTGCGCAGCCCGAGCCTGTCGCTGCCTTTATCCTCTACCCTGCAGCAGTGTCCCGCGCATGTCTGCTCCTGTCTGTTCAGCCCGAGCCTGGCGCCGCCTTTATCCTCTCCCCTGCAGCAGTGTCCCGCGCAGGTCCGCCCCTCTCTGCTCAGCCTCTCCGCTGACGCTGCCTTCATCCTCTCCCCTGCAGCAGTGTCCCGCGCTGGTCCGCCCCTCTCTGCTCAGCCCAAGCTTGGCGCTGCCTTTATCCTCTCCCCTGCAGCAGTGTCCCGCGCAAGTCCGCCCCTCTCTGCTCAGCCTCTCCGCTGGCGCTGCCTTTATCCTCTCCCCTGCAGCAGTGTCCCGCGCAGGTCCGTTCCTCTCTGCTCAGCACGAGCCTGGCGCTGCCTTTATCCTCTCCCTGGCAGCAGTGTCCTGCGCAGGTCCGTGTCTCTCTGCTCAGCCTCGAGCCTGGTGCTCCCTTTATCCTCTCCCCTGCAGCAGTGTCTTGCGAAGGTCCGCTCCTCTCTGCTCAACCTCGAGCCTGGTGCTGCCTTTATCCTCTCCCCTGCAGCAGTGTCCCACGCAGGTCCGTTCCCCTCTGCACAGCCCGAGCCTGGCGCTGCCTTTATCCTCTCCCCTGCAGCAGTGTCCCGCGAAGATCCGCCTCTCTCTGCTAAGCCGCTCCCCTGGCGCTGCCTTTATCCTCTCCCCTGCAGCAGTGTCCCGTGCAGGTCCGTTTCTCTCTGCTCAGCCTCGAGCCTTGCGCTGCCTTTATCCTCTCCCCTGGCGCTGCCTTTATCCTCTCCCCTGCAGCACAGTGTCCCGCGCAGGTCCGTTCCTCTCTGCTCAGCCCGAGCCTGGCGCTGCCTTTATCCTCTCCCCTGCAGCACAGTGTCCCGCGCAGGTCGGTTCCTCTCTGCTCAGCCGGAGTCTGGCGCTGCGTTTATCCTCTCCCCTGCAGCAGTGTCCCGCGCAGGTCCGCCCCTCTCTGCTCAGCACGAGCCTGGCGCTGCCTTTATCCTCTCCCCTGCAGCTGTGTCCCGCGCAGGTCCGTTCCTCTCTGCTCAGCCCGAGCCTGGCGCTGCCTTTATCCTCTCCCCTGCAGCTGTGTCCCGCGCAGGTCCGCCCCTCTCTGCTCAGCCCGAGCCTGGCGCTGCCTTTATCCTTTCTGCTCAGCCTCTCCCCTGGCGCTGCCTTTATCCTCTCCCCTGCAGCAGTGTCCCGCGCAGGTCCGTTCCTCTCTGCTCAGCCCGAGCCTGTCGCTGCCTTTATCCTCTCCCCTGCAGCAGTGTCCCGCGCATGTCTGCTCCTGTCTGTTCAGCCCGAGCCTGGCGCCGCCTTTATCCTCTCCCCTGCAGCAGTGTCCCGCGCAGGTCCGCCCCTCTCTGCTCAGCCTCTCCGCTGACGCTGCCTTCATCCTCTCCCCTGCAGCAGTGTCTCGCGCTGGTCCGCCCCTCTCTGCTCAGCCCGAGCCTGGCGCTGCCTTTATCCTCTCCCCTGCAGCAGTGTCCCGCGCAGGTCCGCCCCTCTCTGCTCAGCCTCTCCGCTGGCGCTGCCTTTATCCTCTCCCCTGCAGCAGTGTCCCGCGCAGGTCCGTTCCTCTCTGCTCAGCACGAGCCTGGCGCTGCCTTTATCCTCTCCCTGGCAGCAGTGTCCTGCGCAGGTCCGTGTCTCTCTGCTCAGCCTCGAGCCTGGTGCTCCCTTTATCCTCTCCCCTGCAGCAGTGTCCAGCGAAGGTCCGCTCCTCTCTGCTCAACCTCGAGCCTGGTGCTGCCTTTATCCTCTCCCGTGCAGCACAGTGTCCCGCGCAGGTCCGTTCCTCTCTGCACAGCCCGAGCCTGGCGCTGCCTATATCCTCTCCCCTGCAGCAGTGTCCCGCGCAGGTCCGTTTCTCTCTGCTCAGCCTCGAGCTTGGCGCTCCCTTTATCCTCTCCCCTGCGGCAGTGTCCCGCGCTCGTCCGCCCCTCTCTGCTCAGCCTCTCCCCTGGTGCTGCTTTTATTCTCTCCCCTGCATCAGTGTCCGCGCAGGTCTGTTCCTCTCTGCCCAGTCTCGAGCCTGGCGCTGCCTTCATCCTCTCCCCTGCATCAGTATCCGCGCAGGTCTGTCCTCTCTGCTCAGCCTCGAGCCTGGCGCTGCCTTTATCCTCTCCCCTGCAGTAGTGTCCGCGCAGGTCCGCCCCTCCCTGCTCAGCCTCTCCGCTGGCACTGCCTTTATTATCTCCCCTGCAGCAGTGTCCCGTGCAGGTCCGTTCCTCTCTGCTCAGCCTCGAGCCTGGCGCTGCCTTTATCCTCTCCCCTGGCGCTGCCTTTATCCTCTCCCCTGCAGCACAGTGTCCCGCGCAGGTCGGTTCCTCTCTGCTCAGCCCGAGTCTGGCGCTGCGTTTATCCTCTCCCCTGCAGCATTGTCCCGCGCAGGTCCGCCCCTCTCTGCTCAGCACGAGCCTGGCGCTGCCTTTATCCTCTCTCCTGCAGCAGTGTCCCGCGCAGGTCCCTGTCTCTCTGCTCAGCCTCGAGCTTGGCGCTGCCTTTATCCTCTCCCCTGCAGCAGTGTCCCGCGCTGGCCCGCCCCTCTCTGGTCAGCCCGAGCCTGGCGCTGCCTTTATCCTCTCCCCTGCAGCAGTGTCCCGCGCAAGTCCGTTCCTCTCTGCTCAGCCTCGAGCCTGGCACTGACTTTATACTCTCCCCTGCAGCAGTGTCCCGCGCAGGTCCGCCCCTCTCTGCTCAGCCTCTCCGCTGCAGCAGTGTCCTGTGCAGGTCCGCCCCTCTCTGCTCAGCCTATCCGCTGGCGCTGCCTTTATCCTCTCCCTGGCAGCAGTGTCCCGCGCAGGTCCGTTTCTCTCTGCTCAGCCTCGAGCCTGGTGCTCCCTTTATCCTCTCCCCTGCAGCAGTGTCCCGTGCAGGTCCGTTCCTCTCTGCACAGCCCGAGCCTGGCGCTGCCTTTATCCTCTCCCCTGCAGCAGTGTCCCGCGCAGATCCGCCTCTCTCTGCTAAGCCGCTCCCCTGGCGCTGCCTTTATCCTCTCCGCTGCAGCAGTGTCCCGTGCAGGTCCGTTCCTCTCTGCTCAGCCTCGAGCCTGGCTCTGCCTTTATCCTCTCCCCTGCAGCAGTGTCCCGCGCAGGTCCGTTCCTCTCTGCTCAGCCTCTCCGCTGGCGCTGCCTTTATCCTCTCCCCTGCAGCAGTGTCCCGCGCAGGTCCGTTCCTCTCTGCTCAGCACGAGCCTGGCGCTGCCTTTATCCTCTCCCTGGCAGCAGTGTCCCGCGCAGGTCCGTGTCTCTCTACTCAGCCTCGAGCCTGGTGCTCCCTTTATCCTCTCCTCTGCAGCAGTGTCCCGCGAAGGTCCGCTACTCTCTGCTCAACCTCGAGCCTGGTGCTGCCTTTATCCTCTCCCCTGCAGCACAGTGTCCCACGCAGGTCCATTCCTCTGCACAGCCCGAGCCTGGCGCTGCCTTTATCCTCTCCCCTGCAGCAGTGTCCCGCGAAGATCCGCCTCTCTCTGCTAAGCCGCTCCCCTGGCGCTGCCTTTATCCTCTCCCCTGCAGCAGTGTCCCGTGCAGGTCCGTTCCTCTCTGCTCAGCCTCGAGCCTGGCGCTGCCTTTATCCTCTCCCCTGGCGCTGCCTTTATCCTCTCCCCTGCAGCACAGTGTCCCGCGCAGGTCCGTTCCTCTCTGCTCAGCCCGAGCCTGGCGCTGCCTTTATCCTCTCCACTGCAGCACAGTGTCCCGCGCAGGTCGGTTCCTCTCTGCTCAGCCCGAGTCTGGCGCTGCGTTTATCCTCTCCCCTGCAGCAGTGTCCCGCGCAGGTCCGCCCCTCTCTGCTCAGCACGAGCCTGGCGCTGCCTTTATCCTCTCCCCTGCAGCTGTGTCCCGCGCAGGTCCGTTCCTCTCTGCTCAGTCCGAGCCTGGCGCTGCCTTTATCCTCTCCCCTGCAGCAGTGTCCAGCGCAGGCCCACCCCTCTCTGCTCAGCCCGAGCCTGGCGCTGCCTTTATCCTTTCCGCTCAGCCTCTCCCCTGGCGCTGCCTTTATCCTTTCCCCTGCAGCAGTGTCCCGCGCAGGTCCGTTCCTCTCTGCGCAGCCCGAGCCTGTCGCTGCCTTTATCCTCTCCCCTGCAGCAGTGTCCCGCGCATGTCTGCTCCTGTCTGTTCAGCCCGAGCCTGGCGCCGCCTTTATCCTCTCCCCTGCAGCAGTGTCCCGCGCAGGTCCGCCCCTCTCTGCTCAGCCTCTCCGCTGACGCTGCCTTCATCCTCTCCCCTGCAGCAGTGTCCCGCGCTGGTCCGCCCCTCTCTGCTCAGCCCAAGCCTGGCGCTGCCTTTATCCTCTCCCCTGCAGCAGTGTCCCGCGCAAGTCCGCCCCTCTCTGCTCAGCCTCTCCGCTGGCGCTGCCTTTATCCTCTCCCCTGCAGCAGTGTCCCGCGCAGGTCCGTTCCTCTCTGCTCAGCACGAGCCTGGCGCTGCCTTTATCCTCTCCCTGGCAGCAGTGTCCTGCGCAGGTCCGTGTCTCTCTGCTCAGCCTCGAGCCTGGTGCTCCCTTTATCCTCTCCCCTGCAGCAGTGTCTTGCGAAGGTCCGCTCCTCTCTGCTCAACCTCGAGCCTGGTGCTGCCTTTATCCTCTCCCCTGCAGCAGTGTCCCACGCAGGTCCGTTCCCCTCTGCACAGCCCGAGCCTGGCGCTGCCTTTATCCTCTCCCCTGCAGCAGTGTCCCGCGAAGATCCGCCTCTCTCTGCTAAGCCGCTCCCCTGGCGCTGCCTTTATCCTCTCCCCTGCAGCAGTGTCCCGTGCAGGTCCGTTTCTCTCTGCTCAGCCTCGAGCCTTGCGCTGCCTTTATCCTCTCCCCTGGCGCTGCCTTTATCCTCTCCCCTGCAGCACAGTGTCCCGCGCAGGTCCGTTCCTCTCTGCTCAGCCCGAGCCTGGCGCTGCCTTTATCCTCTCCCCTGCAGCACAGTGTCCCGCGCAGGTCGGTTCCTCTCTGCTCAGCCCGAGTCTGGCGCTGCGTTTATCCTCTCCCCTGCAGCAGTGTCCCGCGCAGGTCCGCCCCTCTCTGCTCAGCACGAGCCTGGCGCTGCCTTTATCCTCTCCCCTGCAGCTGTGTCCCGCGCAGGTCCGTTCCTCTCTGCTCAGCCCGAGCCTGGCGCTGCCTTTATCCTCTCCCCTGCAGCTGTGTCCCGCGCAGGTCCGCCCCTCTCTGCTCAGCCCGAGCCTGGCGCTGCCTTTATCCTTTCTGCTCAGCCTCTCCCCTGGCGCTGCCTTTATCCTCTCCCCTGCAGCAGTGTCCCGCGCAGGTCCGTTCCTCTCTGCTCAGCCCGAGCCTGTCGCTGCCTTTATCCTCTCCCCTGCAGCAGTGTCCCGCGCATGTCTGCTCCTGTCTGTTCAGCCCGAGCCTGGCGCCGCCTTTATCCTCTCCCCTGCAGCAGTGTCCCGCGCAGGTCCGCCCCTCTCTGCTCAGCCTCTCCGCTGACGCTGCCTTCATCCTCTCCCCTGCAGCAGTGTCTCGCGCTGGTCCGCCCCTCTCTGCTCAGCCCGAGCCTGGCGCTGCCTTTATCCTCTCCCCTGCAGCAGTGTCCCGCGCAGGTCCGCCCCTCTCTGCTCAGCCTCTCCGCTGGCGCTGCCTTTATCCTCTCCCCTGCAGCAGTGTCCCGCGCAGGTCCGTTCCTCTCTGCTCAGCACGAGCCTGGCGCTGCCTTTATCCTCTCCCTGGCAGCAGTGTCCCGCGCAGGTCCGTGTCTCTCTGCTCAGCCTCGAGCCTGGTGCTCCCTTTATCCTCTCCCCTGCAGCAGTGTCCCGCGAAGGTCCGCTCCTCTCTGCTCAACCTCGAGCCTGGTGCTGCCTTTATCCTCTCCCGTGCAGCACAGTGTCCCGCGCAGGTCCGTTCCTCTCTGCACAGCCCGAGCCTGGCGCTGCCTATATCCTCTCCCCTGCAGCAGTGTCCCGCGCAGGTCCGTTTCTCTCTGCTCAGCCTCGAGCTTGGCGCTCCCTTTATCCTCTCCCCTGCGGCAGTGTCCCGCGCTCGTCCGCCCCTCTCTGCTCAGCCTCTCCCCTGGTGCTGCTTTTATTCTCTCCCCTGCATCAGTGTCCGCGCAGGTCTGTTCCTCTCTGCCCAGTCTCGAGCCTGGCGCTGCCTTCATCCTCTCCCCTGCATCAGTATCCGCGCAGGTCTGTCCTCTCTGCTCAGCCTCGAGCCTGGCGCTGCCTTTATCCTCTCCCCTGCAGTAGTGTCCGCGCAGGACTGTTCCTCTCTGCTCAACCCGAGCCTGGAGCTGCCTTTATCCTCTCTCCTGCACCACTGACCCGCGCAGGTCCGCCCCTCCCTGCTCAGCCTCTCCGCTGGCACTGCCTTTATTATCTCCCCTGCAGCAGTGTCCCGTGCAGGTCCGTTCCTCTCTGCTCAGCCTCGAGCCTGGCGCTGCCTTTATCCTCTCCCCTGGCGCTGCCTTTATCCTCTCCCCTGCAGCACAGTGTCCCGCGCAGGTCGGTTCCTCTCTGCTCAGCCCGAGTCTGGCGCTGCGTTTATCCTCTCCCCTGCAGCAGTGTCCCGCGCAGGTCCGCCCCTCCCTGCTCAGCCTCTCCGCTGGCGCTGCCTTTATCCTCTCTCCTGCAGCAGTGTCCCGCGCAGGTCCCTGTCTCTCTGCTCAGCCTCGAGCTTGGCGCTGCCTTTATCCTCTCCCCTGCAGCAGTGTCCCGCGCTGGCCCGCCCCTCTCTGGTCAGCCCGAGCCTGGCGCTGCCTTTATCCTCTCCCCTGCAGCAGTGTCCCGCGCAGGTCCGTTCCTCTCTGCTCAGCCTCGAGCCTGGCACTGACTTTATACTCTCCCCTGCAGCAGTGTCCCGCGCAGGTCCGCCCCTCTCTGCTCAGCCTATCCGCTGGCGCTGCCTTTATCCTCTCCCTGGCAGCAGTGTCCCGCGCAGGTCCGTTTCTCTCTGCTCAGCCTCGAGCCTGGTGCTCCCTTTATCCTCTCCCCTGCAGCAGTGTCCCGTGCAGGTCCGTTCCTCTCTGCACAGCCCGAGCCTGGCGCTGCCTTTATCCTCTCCCCTGCAGCAGTGTCCCGCGCAGATCCGCCTCTCTCTGCTAAGCCGCTCCCCTGGCGCTGCCTTTATCCTCTCCGCTGCAGCAGTGTCCCATGCAGGTCCGTTCCTCTCTGCTCAGCCTCGAGCCTGGCGCTGCCTTTATCCTCTCCCCTGGCGCTGCCTTTATCCTCTCCCCTGCAGCACAGTGTCCAGCACAGGTCGGTTCCTCTCTGCTCAGCCTGAGCCTGGCGCTGCCTTTATCCTCTCCCCTGCAGCACAGTGTCCTGCGCAGGTCGGTTCCTCTCTGCTCAGCCCGAGCCTGGCGCTGCCTTTATCCTCTCCCCTGCAGCAGTGTCCCGCGCAGGTGGGCCCCTCTCTGCTCAGCACGAGCCTGGCGCTGCCTTTGTCCTCTCCCCTGCAGCAGTGTCCCGTGCAGGTCCGTTCCTCTCTGCTCAGCCCGAACCTGTCGCTGCCTTTATCCTCTCCCCTGCAGCAGTGTCCCGCGCATGTCCGTTCCTCTCTGCTCAGCCCGAGCCTGGCGCTGCCTTTATCCTCTCCCCTGCAGCAGTGTCCCGCGCAGGCCCACCCCTCTCTGCTCAGCCCGAGCCTGGCGCTGCCTTTATCCTTTCTGCTCAGCCTCTCCCCTGGCGCTGCCTTTATCCTCTCACCTGCAGCACTGTCCCGCGCAGGTCCGCCCCTCTCTGCTCAGCCTCTCCGCTGGCGCTGCCTTCATCCTCTCCCCTGCAGCAGTGTCCCGCGCTGGTCCGCCCCTCTCTGCTCAGCCCGAGCCTGGCGCTGCCTTTATCCTCTCCCCTGCAGCAGTGTCCCGCGCAGGTCCGCCCCTCTCTGCTCAGCCTCTCCGCTGGCGCTGCCTTTATCCTCTCCCCTGCAGCAGTGTCCCGCCCAGGTCCGTTCCTCTCTGCTCAGCACGAGCCTGGCGCTGCCTTTATCCTCTCCCTGGCAGCAGTGTCCCGCGCAGGTCCGTGTCTCTCTGCTCAGCCTCGAGCCTGGTGCTCCCTTTATCCTCTCCCCTGCAGCAGTGTCCCGCGAAGGTCCGCTCCTCTCTGCTCAACCTCGAGCCTGGTGCTGCCTTTATGCTCTCCCCTGCAGCACAGTGTCCCGCGCAGGTCCGTTCCTCTCTGCACAGCCCGAGCCTGGCGCTGCCTTTATCCTCTCCCCTGCAGCAGTGTCCCGCGAAGATCCGCCTCTCTCTGCTAAGCCGCTCCCCTGGCGCTGCCTTTATCCTCTCCCCTGCAGCAGTGTCACGTGCAGGTCCATTCCTCTCTGCTCAGCCTCGAGCCTGGCGCTGCCTTTATCCTCTCCCCTGCAGCACAGTGTCCCGCGCAGGTCCGTTCCTCTCTGCTCAGCCCGAGCCTGGCGCTGCGTTTATCCTCTCCCCTGCAGCAGTGTCCCGCGCAGGTCCGCCCCTCTCTGCTCAGCACGAGCCTGACGCTGCCTTTATCCTCTCCCCTGGCGCTGCCTTTATCCTCTCCCCTGGCGCTGCCTTTATCCTCTCCCCTGCAGCAGTGTCCCGCGCAGGTCCGTTCCTCTCTGCTCAGCCCGAGCCTGGCGCTGCCTTAATCCTCTCCCCTGCAGCACAGTGTTCCGCGCAAGTCGGTTCCTCTCTGCTCAGCCCGAGCCTGGCGCTGCCTTTATCCTCTCCCCTGCAGCAGTGTCCCGCGCAGGTCCGCCCCTCTCTGCTCAGCACGAGCTTGGCGCTGCCTTTATCGTATCCCCTGCAGCTGTGTCCCGCGCAGGTCCGTTCCTCTCTGCTCAGCCCGAGCCTGTCGCTGCCTTTATCCTCTCCCCTGCAGCAGTGTCCCGCGCATGTCTGCTCCTGTCTGTTCAGCCCGAGCCTGGCGCCGCCTGTATCCTCTCCCCTGCAGCAGTGTCCCGTGCAGGTCCGCCCCTCTCTGCTCAGCCTCTCCGCTGGCGCTGCCTTCATCCTCTCCCCTGCAGCAGTGTCCCGCGCAGGTCCGCGCCTCTCTGCTCAGCCTCTCTGCTGGCGCTGCCTTTATCCTCTCCCCTGCAGCAGTGTCCCACGCAGGTCCTTTCCTCTCTGCTCAGCCCGAGCCTGTCGCTGCCTTTATCCTCTCCCCTGCAGCAGTGTCCCGCGCAGGTCCGCCCCTCTCTGCTCAGCCTCTCCGCTGGCGCTGCCTTCATCCTCTCCCCTGCAGCAGTGTCCCGCGCAGGTCCGCGCCTCTCTGCTCAGCCCGAGCCTGTCGCTGCCTTTATCCTCTCCCTGGCAGAAGTGTCCCGCGCAGGTCCGTGTCTCTCTGCTCAGCCTCGAGCCTGGTGCTCCCTTTATCCTCTCCCCTGCAGCACAGTGTCCCGCGCAGGTCCGTTCCTCTCTGCTCAACCCGAGCCTGGCGCTGCCTTTATCCTCTCCCCTGCAGCACAGTGTCCCGCGCAGGTCCGTTCCTCTCTGCTCAGCCTGTCCCCTGGCGCTGCCTTTATCCTCTCCCCTGCAGCAGTGTCCCGCGCAGGTCCGTTCCTCTCTGAACAGTCCGAGCCTGTCGCTGCCTTTATCCTCTCCCCTGCAGCAGTGTGCCGCGCAGGTCTGCTCCTGTCTGTTCAGCCCGAGCCTGGCGCTGCCTTTATCCTCTCCCCTGCAGCAGTGTCCCGCGCAGGTCCACCCCTCTCTGCTCAGCCCGAGCCTGGCGCTGCCTTTATCCTCTCCCCTGCAGCAGTGTCCCGCGCAGGTCCGTTCCTCTCTGCTCAGCCCGAGCCTGGCGCTGCCTTTATCCTCACTGCTCAGCCTGTCCCCTGGCGCTGCCTTTATCCTCTCCCCTGCAGCAGTGTCCCGCGCAGGTCCGTTCCTCTCTGCTCAGCCCGAGCCTGGCGCTGCCTTTATCCTCTCCCCTGCAGCAGTGTTCTACGCAGGTCTGTTTTTCTCTGCTCAGCCTCGAGCCTGGCGCTGCCTTTATCCGCTCCCCTGGCGCTGCCTTTATCCTCTCCCCTGCAGCACAGTGTCCTGCGCAGGTCTGTTCCTCTCTGCTCAGCCTCTCCCCTGGCGCTGCCTTTATCCTCTCCCCTGCATCAGTGTCCGCGCAGGTCTGTTCCTTTCTGCTCAGCCCGAGCCTGGCGCTGCCTTTATCCTTTCTGCTCAGCCTCTCCACTGGCGCTCCTTTATCCTCTCCCCTGCAGCAGTGTCCCACGCAGGTCCTTTCCTCTCTGCTCAGCCCGAGCCTGTCGCTGCCTTTATCCTCTCCCCTGCAGCAGTGTCCCGCGCATGTCTGCTCCTGTCTGTTCAGCACCAGCCTGGCGCCACCTTTATCCTCTCCCCTGCAGCAGTGTCCCGCGCAGGTCCGCCCCGCTCTGATCAGCCTCTATGCTGGCGCTGCCTTTATCCTCTACCCTGCAGCAGTTTCCCACGCAGGTCTGTGTCTCTCTGCTCAGCCTCGAACCTGGCGCTGCCTTTATCCTCTCCCCTGCAGCAGTGTCCCGCGCTGGTCCGCCCCTCTCTGCTCAGCCCGAGCCTGGCGCTGCCTTTATCCTCTCCCCTGCAGCAGTGTCACGCGCAGGTCCGCCCCTCTCTGCTCAGCCTCTCCGCTGGCGCTGCCTTTATCCTCTCGCCTGCAGCAGTGTCCCGCGCATGTCTGCTCCTGTCTGTTCAGCCCGAGCCTGGCGCCGCCTTTATCCTCTCCCCTGCAGCAGTGTCCTGCGCAGGTCCGCCCCTCTCTACTCAGCCTCTCCGCTGGCGCTGCCTATATCCTCTCCCCTGCAGCAGTGTCCCGCGCTGTTCCGTTCCTCTCTGCTGAGCCCGAGCCTGGCGCTGCCTTTATCCTCTTCCCTGCAGCAGTGTCCCGCGCAGGTCCGTTCCTCTCTGCTCAGCCCGAGCCTGGCGCTGCCTTTATCCTCTCCCCTGCAGCAGTGTCCCGCGCAGGTCCGTTCCTCTCTGCTCAGCCCGAGCCTGGCGCTGCCTTTATCCTCTCCCCTGCAGCAGTGTCCCGCGCAGGTCCGCCACTCTCCGCTAAGCCCGAGCCTGGCGCTGCCTTTATCCTCTCTGCTCAGCCTGTCCCCTGGCGCTGCCTTTATCCTCTCCCCTGCAGCAGTGTCCCGCGCAGGTCCGTTCCTCTCTGCTCAGCCCGAGCCTGGCGCTGCCTTTATCCTCTCCCCTGCAGCAGTGTTCTACGCAGGTCCGTTTTTCTTTGCTCAGCCTCGAGCCTGGCGCTGCCTTTATCCGCTCCCCTGGCGCTGCCTTTATCCTCTCCCCTGCAGCACAGTGTCCCGCGCAGGTCTGTTCCTCTCTGCTCAGCCTCTCCCCTGGCGCTGCCTTTATCCTCTCCCCTGCAGCAGTGTCCCACGCAGGTCCTTTCCTCTCTGCTCAGCCCGAGCCTATCGCTGCCTTTATCCTCTCCCCTGCAGCAGTGTCCCGCGCAGGTCCGCCCCTCTCTGCTCAGCCTCTCTGCTCAGCCTCTCTGCTGGCGCTGCCTTTATCCTCTCCCCTGCAGCAGTGTCCCGCGCTGGTGCGCCCCTCTCTGCTCAGCCCGAGCCTGGCGCTGCCTTTATCCTCTCCCCTGCAGCAGTGTCGCGCGCAGGATCGCCCCTCTCTGCTCAGCCTCTCCGTTGGCGCTGCCTTTATCCTCTCCCCTGCAGCAGTGTCCCGCGCAGGTCCGTTCCTCTCTGCTCAGCCCGAGCCTGTCGCTGCCTTTATCCTCTCCCTGGCAGAAGTGTCCCGCGCAGGTCCCTGTCTCTCTGCTCAGCCTCGAGCCTGGTGCTCCCTTTATCCTCTCCCCTGCAGCACAGTGTCCCGCGCAGGTCCGTTCCTCTCTGCTCAACCCGAGCCTGGCGCTGCCTTTATCCTCTCCCCTGCAGCACAGTGTCCTGCGCAGGTCCGTTCCTCTCTGCTCAGCCTGTCCCCTGGCGCTGCCTTTATCCTCTCCCCTGCAGCATTGTCCCGCGCAGGTCCGTTCCTCTCTGAACAGTCCGAGCCTGTCGCTGCCTTTATCCTCTCCCCTGCAGCAGTGTCCCGCGCAGGTCCACCCCTCTCTGCTCAGCCCGAGCCTGGCGCTGCCTTTATCCTCTCCCCTGCAGCAGTGTCCCGCGCAGGTCCGTTCCTCTCTGCTCAGCCCGAGCCTGGCGCTGCCTTTATCCTCTCCCCTGCAGCAGTGTCCCGCGCAGGTCCGCCACTCTCCGCTAAGCCCGAGCCTGGCGCTGCCTTTATCCTCTCTGCTCAGCCTGTCCCCTGGCGCTGCCTTTATCCTCTCCCCTGCAGCAGTGTCCCGCGCAGGTCCGTTCCTCTCTGCTCAGCCCGAGCCTGGCGCTGCCTTTATCCTCTCCCCTGCAGCAGTGTCCCGCGCAGGTCCGCCACTCTCCGCTAAGCCCGAGCCTGGCGCTGCCTTTATCCTCTCTGCTCAGCCTGTCCCCTGGCGCTGCCTTTATCCTCTCCCCTGCAGCAGTGTCCCGCGCAGGTCCGTTCCTCTCTGCTCAGCCCGAGCCTGGCGCTGCCTTTATCCTCTCCCCTGCGGCAGTGTCCTGCGCAGGTCCGTTCCTCTCTGCTCAGCCTCGAGCCTGGCACTGCCATTATCCGCTCCCCTGGCGCTGCCTTTATCCTCTCCCCTGCAGCACAGTGTCCCGCGCAGGTCTGTTCCTCTCTGCTCAGCCTCTCCCCTGGCGCTGCCTTTATCCTCTCCCCTGCAGCAGTGTCCGCGCAGGTCTGTTCCTTTCTGCTCAGCCCGAGCCTGGCGCTGCCTTTATCCTTTCTGCTCAGCCTCTCCACTGGCGCTGCCTTTATCCTCTCCCCTGCAGCAGTGTCCCACGCAGGTCCTTTCCTCTCTGCTCAGCCCGAGCCTGTCGCTGCCTTTATCCTCTCCCCTGCAGCAGTGTCCCGCGCATGTCTGCTCCTGTCTGTTCAGCACCAGCCTGGCGCCGCCTTTATCCTCTCCCCTGCAGCAGTGTCCCGCGCAGGTCCGCCCCTCTCTGATCAGCCTCTATGCTGGCGCTGCCTTTATCCTCTCCCCTGCAGCAGTTTCCCACGCAGGTCCGTTCCTCTCTGCTCAGCACGAGCCTGGCGCTGCCTTTATCCTCTCCCTGGCAGAAGTGTCCCGCACAGGTCCGTGTCTCTCTGCTCAGCCTCGAGCATGGTGCTCCCTTTACCCTCTCCCCTGCAGCACAGTGTCCCGCGCAGGTCCGTTCCTCTCTGCACAGCCCGAGCCTGGCGCTGCCTTTATCGTCTCCCGTGCAGCAGTGTCCCGCCAAGGTCCGTTCCTCTCTGCTCAGCCCATGCCTGGCGCTGCCTTTATCCTCTCCCCTGCAGCACAGTGTCCCGCGCAGGTCCGTTCCTCTCTGCTCAGCCCGTGCCTGGCGCTGCCTTTATCCTCTCCCCTGCAGCACAGTGTCCCGCGCAGGTCCGTTCCTCTCTGCTCAGCCCGTGCCTGGCGCTGCCTTTATCCTCTCCCCTGCAGCACAGTGTCCCGCGCAGGTCCGTTCCTCTCTGCTCAGCCCGTGCCTGGCGCTGCCTTTATCCTCTCCCCTGCAGCAGTGTCCCGCGCAGGTCCGCCACTCTCCGCTAAGCCCGAGCCTGGCGCTGCCTTTATCCTCTCTGCTCAGCCTGTCCCCTGGCGCTGCCTTTATCCTCTCCCCTGCAGCAGTGTCCCGCGCAGGTCCGTTCCTCTCTGCTCAGCCCGAGCCTGGCGCTGCCTTTATCCTCTCCCCTGCAGCACAGTGTCCTGCGCAGGTCCGTTCCTCTCTGCTCAGCCTCGAGCCTGGCACTGCCATTATCCGCTCCCCTGGCGCTGCCTTTATCCTCTCCCCTGCAGCACAGTGTCCCGCGCAGGTCTGTTCCTCTCTGCTCAGCCTCTCCCCTGACGCTGCCTTTATCCTCTCCCCTGCAGCAGTGTCCCGCGCAGGTCTGTTCCTTTCTGCTCAGCCCGAGCCTGGCGCTGCCTTTATCCTCTCCCGTGCAGCAGTGTCCCGCCAAGGTCCGTTCCTCTCTGCTCAGCCCATGCCTGGCGCTGCCTTTATCCTCTCCCCTGCAGCACAGTGTCCCGCGCAGGTCCGTTCCTCTCTGCTCAGCCCGTGCCTGGCGCTGCCTTTATCCTCTCCCCTGCAGCACAGTGTCCCGCGCAGGTCCGTTCCTCTCTGCACAGCCCGAGCCTGGCGCTGCCTTTATCCTCTCCCCTGCAGCAGTGTCCCGCGCAGGTCCGTTCCTCTCTGCTCAGCCCATGCCTGGCGCTGCCTTTATCCTCTCCCCTGCAGCACAGTGTCCCGCGCAGGTCCGTTCCTCTCTGCTCAGCCCGTGCCTGGCGCTGCCTTTATCCTCTCCCCTGCAGCACAGTGTCCCGCTCAGGTCCGTTCCTCTCTGCTCAGCCCGTGCCTGGCGCTGCCTTTATCCTCTCCCGTGCAGCTGTGTCCCGCGCAGGTCCGTTCCTCTCTGCTCAGCCCGAGCCTGTCGCTGCCTTTATCCTCTCCCCTGCAGCAGTGTCCCGCGCATGTCTGCTCCTGTCTGTTCAGCCCGAGCCTGGCGCCGCCTTTATCCTCGCCCCTGCAGCAGTGTCCTGCGCAGGTCCGCCCCTCTCTACTCAGCCTCTCCGCTGGCGCTGCCTATATCCTCTCCCCTGCAGCAGTGTCCCGCGCTGTTCCGTTCCTCTCTGCTGAGCCCGAGCCTGGCGCTGCCTTTATCCTCTTCCCTGCAGCAGTGTCCCGCGCAGGTCCGTTCCTCTCTGCTCAGCCCGAGCCTGGCGCTGCCTTTATCCTCTCCCCTGCAGCAGTGTCCGCGCAGGTCTGTTCCTTTCTGCTCAGCCCGAGCCTGGCGCTGCCTTTATCCTTTCTGCTCAGCCTCTCCACTGGCGCTGCCTTTATCCTCTCCCCTGCAGCAGTGTCCCGCGCAGGTCCGTTCCTCTCTGCTCAGCCCGAGCCTGGCGCTGCCTTTATCCTCTCCCCTGCAGCAGTGTCCGCGCAGGTCTGTTCCTTTCTGCTCAGCCCGAGCCTGGCGCTGCCTTTATCCTTTCTGCTCAGCCTCTCCACTGGCGCTGCCTTTATCCTCTCCCCTGCAGCAGTGTCCCACGCAGGTCCTTTCCTCTCTGCTCAGCCCGAGCCTGTCGCTGCCTTTATCCTCTCCCCTGCAGCAGTGTCCCGCGCATGTCTGCTCCTGTCTGTTCAGCACCAGCCTGGCGCCGCCTTTATCCTCTCCCCTGCAGCAGTGTCCCGCGCAGGTCCGCCCCTCTCTGATCAGCCTCTATGCTGGCGCTGCCTTTATCCTCTCCCCTGCAGCAGTTTCCCACGCAGGTCTGTGTCTCTCTGCTCAGCCTCGAACCTGGCGCTGCCTTTATCCTCTCCCCTGCAGCAGTGTTCTACGCAGGTCCGTTCCTCTCTGCTCAGCACGAGCCTGGCGCTGCCTTTATCCTCTCCCTGGCAGAAGTGTCCCGCACAGGTCCGTGTCTCTCTGCTCAGCCTCGAGCATGGTGCTCCCTTTACCCTCTCCCCTGCAGCACAGTGTCCCGCGCAGGTCCGTTCCTCTCTGCACAACCCGAGCCTGGCGCTGCCTTTATCCTCTCCCGTGCAGCAGTGTCCCGCCAAGGTCCGTTCCTCTCTGCTCAGCCCATGCCTGGCGCTGCCTTTATCCTCTCCCCTGCAGCACAGTGTCCCGCGCAGGTCCGTTCCTCTCTGCTCAGCCCGTGCCTGGCGCTGCCTTTATCCTCTCCCCTGCAGCACAGTGTCCCGCGCAGGTCCGTTCCTCTCTGCTCAGCCCGTGCCTGGCGCTGCCTTTATCCTCTCCCCTGCAGCACAGTGTCCCGCGCAGGTCCGTTCCTCTCTGCTCAGCCCGTGCCTGGCGCTGCCTTTATCCTCTCCCCTGCAGCAGTGTCCCGCGCAGGTCCGCCACTCTCCGCTAAGCCCGAGCCTGGCGCTGCCTTTATCCTCTCTGCTCAGCCTGTCCCCTGGCGCTGCCTTTATCCTCTCCCCTGCAGCAGTGTCCCACGCAGGTCCGTTCCTCTCTGCTCAGCCCGAGCCTGGCGCTGCCTTTATCCTCTCCCCTGCAGCAGTGTTCTACGCAGGTCCGTTTTTCTCTGCTCAGCCTCGAGCCTGGCGCTGCCTTTATCCGCTCCCCTGGCGCTGCCTTTATCCTCTCCCCTGCAGCACAGTGTCCTGCGCAGGTCCGTTCCTCTCTGCTCAGCCTCGAGCCTGGCACTGCCATTATCCGCTCCCCTGGCGCTGCCTTTATCCTCTCCCCTGCAGCACAGTGTCCCGCGCAGGTCTGTTCCTCTCTGCTCAGCCTCTCCCCTGGCGCTGCCTTTATCCTCTCCCCTGCAGCAGTGTCCCGCGCAGGTCCGCCACTCTCCGCTAAGCCCGAGCCTGGCGCTGCCTTTATCCTCACTGCTCAGCCTGTCCACTGGAGCTGCCTTTATCCTCTCCCCTGCAGCAGTGTCCCACGCAGGTCCTTTCTTCTCTGCTCAGCCCGAGCCTGTCGCTGCCTTTATCCTCTCCCCTGCAGCAGTGTCCCGCGCAGGTCCGCCCCTCTCTGCTCAGCCTCTCCGCTGGCGCTGCCTTCATCCTCTCCCCTGCAGCAGTGTCCCGCGCAGGTCCGCGCCTCTCTGCTCAGCCTCTCTGCTGGCGCTGCCTTTATCCTCTCCCCTGCAGCAGTGTCCCGCGCTGGTGCGCCCCTCTCTGCTCAGCCCGAGCCTGGCGCTGCCTTTATCCTCTCCCCTGCAGCAGTGTCGCGCGCAGGACCGCCCCTCTCTGCTCAGCCTCTCCGTTGGCGCTGCCTTTATCCTCTCCCCTGCAGCAGTGTCCCGCGCAGGTCCGTTCCTCTCTACTCAGCCCGAGCCTGTCGCTGCCTTTATCCTCTCCCTGGCAGAAGTGTCCCGCGCAGGTCCGTGTCTCTCTGCTCAGCCTCGAGCCTGGTGCTCCCTTTATCCTCTCCCCTGCAGCACAGTGTCCCGCGCAGGTCCGTTCCTCTCTGCTCAACCCGAGCCTGGCGCTGCCTTTATCCTCTCCCCTGCAGCACAGTGTCCCGCGCAGGTCCGTTCCTCTCTGCTCAGCCTGTCCCCTGGCGCTGCCTTTATCCTCTCCCCTGCAGCAGTGTCCCGCGCAGGTCCGTTCCTCTCTGAACAGTCCGAGCCTGTCGCTGCCTTTATCCTCTCCCCTGCAGCAGTGTGCCGCGCAGGTCTGCTCCTGTCTGTTCAGCCCGAGCCTGGCGCTGCCTTTATCCTCTCCCCTGCAGCAGTGTCCCGCGCAGGTCCACCCCTCTCTGCTCAGCCCGAGCCTGGCGCTGCCTTTATCCTCTCCCCTGCAGCAGTGTCCCGCGCAGGTCCGTTCCTCTCTGCTCAGCCCGAGCCTGGCGCTGCCTTTATCCTCTCCCCTGCAGCAGTGTCCCGCGCAGGTCCGCCACTCTCCGCTAAGCCCGAGCCTGGCGCTGCCTTTATCCTCACTGCTCAGCCTGTCCCCTGGCGCTGCCTTTATCCTTTCCCCTGCAGCAGTGTCCCGCGCAGGTCCGTTCCTCTCTGCTCAGCCCGAGCCTGGCGCTGCCTTTATCCTCTCCATTGCAGCAGTGTTCTACGCAGGTCCATTTTTCTCTGCTCAGCCTCGAGCCTGGCGCTGCCTTTATCCGCTCCCCTGGCGCTGCCTTTATCCTCGCCCCTGCAGCACAGTGTCCTGCGCAGGTCCGTTCCTCTCTGCTCAGCCTCGAGCCTGGCACTGCCATTATCCGCTCCCCTGGCGCTGCCTTTATCCTCTCCCCTGCAGCAGTGTCCCGCGCAGGTCTGTTCCTCTCTGCTCAGCCTCTCCCCTGGCGCTGCCTTTATCCTCTCCCCTGCAGCAGTGTCCGCGCAGGTCTGTTCCTTTCTGCTCAGCCCGAGCCTGGCGCTGCCTTTATCCTTTCTGCTCAGCCTCTCCACTGGCGCTCCTTTATCCTCTCCCCTGCAGCAGTGTCCCACGCAGGTCCTTTCCTCTCTGCTCAGCCCGAGCCTGTCGCTGCCTTTATCCTCTCCCCTGCAGCAGTGTCCCGCGCATGTCTGCTCCTGTCTGTTCAGCACCAGCCTGGCGCCGCCTTTATCCTCTCCCCTGCAGCAGTGTCCCGCGCAGGTCCGCCCCTCTCTGATCAGCCTCTATGCTGGCGCTGCCTTTATCCTCTCCCCTGCAGCAGTTTCCCACGCAGGTCTGTGTCTCTCTGCTCAGCCTCGAACCTGGCGCTGCCTTTATCCTCTCCCCTGCAGCAGTGTCCCGCGCTGGTCCGCCCCTCACTGCTCAGCCCGAGCCTGGCGCTGCCTTTATCCTCTCCCCTGCAGCAGTGTCGCGCGCAGGTCCGCCCCTCTCTGCTCAGCCTCTCCGCTGGCGCTGCCTTTATCCTCTCCCCTGCAGCAGTGTCCCGCGCAGGTCCGTTCCTCTCTGCTCAGCACGAGCCTGGCGCTGCCTTTATCCTCTCCCTGGCAGAAGTGTCCCGCACAGGTCCGTGTCTCTCTGCTCAGCCTCGAGCATGGTGCTCCCTTTACCCTCTCCCCTGCAGCACAGTGTCCCGCGCAGATCCGTTCCTCTCTGCACAGCCCGAGCCTGGCGCTGCCTTTATCCTCTGCCCTGCAGCAGTGTCCCGCGCAGGTCCGTTCCTCTCTGCTCAGCCCATGCCTGGCGCTGCCTTTATCCTCTCCCCTGCAGCACAGTGTCCCGCGCAGGTCCGTTCCTCTCTGCTCAGCCCGTGCCTGGCGCTGCCTTTATCCTCTCCCCTGCAGCACAGTGTCCCGCGCAGGTCCGTTCCTCTCTGCTCATCCCGTGCCTGGCGCTGCCTTTATCCTCTCCCGTGCAGCTGTGTCCCGCGCAGGTCCGTTCCTCTCTGCTCAGCCCGAGCCTGTCGCTGCCTTTATCCTCTCCCCTGCAGCAGTGTCCCGCGCTGGTCCGTTCCTCTCTGCTGAGCCCGAGCCTGGCGCTGCCTTTATCCTCTTCCCTGCAGCAGTGTCCCGCGCAGGTCCGTTCCTCTCTGCTCAGCCCGAGCCTGGCGCTGCCTTTATCCTCTCCCCTGCAGCAGTGTCCCGCGCAGGTCCGTTCCTCTCTGCTCAGCCCGAGCCTGGCGCTGCCTTTATCCTCTCCCCTGCAGCAGTGTCCCGCGCAGGTCCGCCACTCTCCGCTAAGCCCGAGCCTGGCGCTGCCTTTATCCTCACTGCTCAGCCTGTCCCCTGGCGCTGCCTTTATCCTCTCCCCTGCAGCAGTGTCCCGCGCAGGTCCGTTCCTCTCTGCTCAGCCCGAGCCTGGCGTTGCTTTATCCTCTCCCCTGCAGCAGTGTTCTACGCAGGTCCATTTTTCTCTGCTCAGCCTCGAGCCTGGCGCTGCCTTTATCCGCTCCCCTGGCGCTGCCTTTATCCTCGCCCCTGCAGCACAGTGTCCTGCGCAGGTCCGTTCCTCTCTGCTCAGCCTCGAGCCTGGCACTGCCATTATCCGCTCCCCTGGCGCTGCCTTTATCCTCTCCCCTGCAGCACAGTGTCCCGCGCAGGTCTGTTCCTCTCTGCTCAGCCTCTCCCCTGGCGCTGCCTTTATCCTCTCCCCTGCAGCAGTGTCCGCGCAGGTCTGTTCCTTTCTGCTCAGCCCGAGCCTGGCGCTGCCTTTATCCTTTCTGCTCAGCCTCTCCACTGGCGCTCCTTTATCCTCTCCCCTGCAGCAGTGTCCCACGCAGGTCCTTTCCTCTCTGCTCAGCCCGAGCCTGTCGCTGCCTTTATCCTCTCCCCTGCAGCAGTGTCCCGCGCATGTCTGCTCCTGTCTGTTCAGCACCAGCCTGGCGCCGCCTTTATCCTCTCCCCTGCAGCAGTGTCCCGCGCAGGTCCGCCCCTCTCTGATCAGCCTCTATGCTGGCGCTGCCTTTATCCTCTCCCCTGCAGCAGTTTCCCACGCAGGTCTGTGTCTCTCTGCTCAGCCTCGAACCTGGCGCTGCCTTTATCCTCTCCCCTGCAGCAGTGTCCCGCGCTGGTCCGCCCCTCACTGCTCAGCCCGAGCCTGGCGCTGCCTTTATCCTCTCCCCTGCAGCAGTGTCGCGCGCAGGTCCGCCCCTCTCTGCTCAGCCTCTCCGCTGGCGCTGCCTTTATCCTCTCCCCTGCAGCAGTGTCCCGCGCAGGTCCGTTCCTCTCTGCTCAGCACGAGCCTGGCGCTGCCTTTATCCTCTCCCTGGCAGAAGTGTCCCGCACAGGTCCGTGTCTCTCTGCTCAGCCTCGAGCATGGTGCTCCCTTTACCCTCTCCCCTGCAGCACAGTGTCCCGCGCAGGTCCGTTCCTCTCTGCACAGCCCGAGCCTGGCGCTGCCTTTATCCTCTGCCCTGCAGCAGTGTCCCGCGCAGGTCCGTTCCTCTCTGCTCAGCCCATGCCTGGCGCTGCCTTTATCCTCTCCCCTGCAGCACAGTGTCCCGCGCAGGTCCGTTCCTCTCCGCTCAGCCCGTGCCTGGCGCTGCCTTTATCCTCTCCCCTGCAGCACAGTGTCCCGCGCAGGTCCGTTCCTCTCTGCTCAGCCCGTGCCTGGCGCTGCCTTTATCCTCTCCCGTGCAGCTGTGTCCCGCGCAGGTCCGTTCCTCTCTGCTCAGCCCGAGCCTGTCGCTGCCTTTATCCTCTCCCCTGCAGCAGTGTCCCGCGCTGGTCCGTTCCTCTCTGCTGAGCCCGAGCCTGGCACTGCCTTTATCCTCTTCCCTGCAGCAGTGTCCCGCGCAGGTCCGTTCCTCTCTGCTCAGCCCGAGCCTGGCGCTGCCTTTATCCTCTCCCCTGCAGCAGTGTCCCGCGCAGGTCCGTTCCTCTCTGCTCAGCCCGAGCCTGGCGCTGCCTTTATCCTCTCCCCTGCAGCAGTGTCCCGCGCAGGTCCGCCACTCTCCGCTAAGCCCGAGCCTGGCGCTGCCTTTATCCTCTCTGCTCAGCCTGTCCCCTGGCGCTGCCTTTATCCTCTCCCCTGCAGCAGTGTCCCGCGCAGGTCCGTTCCTCTCTGCTCAGCCCGAGCCTGGCGCTGCCTTTATCCTCTCCCCTGGCGCTGCCTTTATCCTCTCCCCTGCAGCACAGTGTCCTGCGCAGGTCCGTTTCTCTCTGCCCCGCCTCGAGCCTGGCACTGCCATTATCCACTCCCCTGGCGCTGCCTTTATCCTCTCCCCTGCAGCACAGTGTCCCGCGCAGGTCTGTTCCTCTCTGCTCAGCCTCTCCCCTGGCGCTGCCTTTATCCTCTCCCCTGCAGCAGTGTCCCGCGCAGGTCTGTTCCTTTCTGCTCAGCCCGAGCCTGGCGCTGCCTTTATCCTTTCTGCTCAGCCTCTCCACTGGCGCTGCCTTTATCCTCTCCCCTGCAGCAGTGTCCCACGCAGGTCCTTTCCTCTCTGCTCAGCCCGAGCCTGTCGCTGCCTTTATCCTCTCCCCTGCAGCAGTGTCCCGCGCAGGTCCGCCCCTCTCTGCTCAGCCTCTCTGCTCAGCCTCTCTGCTGGCGCTGCCTTTATCCTCTCCCCTGCAGCAGTGTCCCGCGCTGGTGCGCCCCTCTCTGCTCAGCCCGAGCCTGGCGCTGCCTTTATCCTCTCCCCTGCAGCAGTGTCGCGCGCAGGACCGCCCCTCTCTGCTCAGCCTCTCCGTTGGCGCTGCCTTTATCCTCTCCCCTGCAGCAGTGTGCCGCGCAGGTCTGCTCCTGTCTGTTCAGCCCGAGCCTGGCGCTGCCTTTATCCTCTCCCCTGCAGCAGTGTCCCGCGCAGGTCCACCCCTCTCTGCTCAGCCCGAGCCTGGCACTGCCTTTATCCTCTCCCCTGCAGCAGTGTCCCGCGCAGGTCCGTTCCTCTCTGCTCAGCCCGAGCCTGGCGCTGCCTTTATCCTCTCCCCTGCAGCAGTGTCCCGCGTAGGTCCGCCACTCTCCGCTAAGCCCGAGCCTGGCGCTGCCTTTATCCTCTCTGCTCAGCCTGTCCCCTGGCGCTGCCTTTACCCTCTCCCCTGCAGCAGTGTCCCGCGCAGGTCCGTTCCTCTCTGCTCAGCCCGAGCCTGGCGCTGCCTTTATCCTCTCCCCTGCAGCAGTGTTCTACGCAGGTCCGTTTTTCTCTGCTCAGCCTCGAGCCTGGCGCTGCCTTTATCCGCTCCCCTGGCGCTGCCTTTATCCTCTCCCCTGCAGAACAGTGTCCTGCGCAGGTCCGTTCCTCTCTGCTCAGCCTCGAGCCTGGCACTGCCATTATCCACTCCCCTGGCGCTGCCTTTATCCTCTCCCCTGCAGCACAGTGTCCCGCGCAGGTCTGTTCCTCTCTGCTCAGCCACTCGCCTGGCGCTGCCTTTATCCTCTCCCCTGCAGCAGTGTCCCACGCAGGTCCTTTCCTCTCTGCTCAGCCCGAGCCTGTCGCTGTCTTTATCCTCTCCCCTGCAGCAGTTTCCCACGCAGGTCTGTGTCTCTCTGCTCAGCCTCGAACCTGGCGCTGCCTTTATCCTCTCCCCTGCAGCAGTGTCCCGCGCAAGTCCGCCACTCTCCGCTAAGCCCGAGCCTGGCGCTGCCTTTATCCTCTCTGCTCAGCCTGTCCCCTGGCGCTGCCTTTATCCTCTCCCCTGCAGCAGTGCCCCGCGCAGGTCCGTTCCTCTCTGCTCAGCCCGAGCCTGGCGCTGCCTTTATCCTCTCCCCTGGCGCTGCCTTTATCCTCTCCCCTGCAGCACAGTGTCCTGCGCAGGTCCGTTTCTCTCTGCTCAGCCTCGAGCCTGGCACTGCCATTATCCACTCCCCTGGCGCTGCCTTTATCCTCTCCCCTGCAGCACAGTGTCCCGCGCAGGTCTGTTCCTCTCTGCTCAGCCTCTCCCCTGGCGCTGCCTTTATCCTCTCCCCTGCAGCAGTGTCCCGCGCAGGTCTGTTCCTTTCTGCTCAGCCCGAGCCTGGCGCTGCCTTTATCCTTTCTGCTCAGCCTCTCCACTGGCGCTGCCTTTATCCTCTCCCCTGCAGCAGTGTCCCACGCAGGTCCTTTCCTCTCTGCTCAGCTCGAGCCTGTCGCTGCCTTTATCCTCTCCCCTGCAGCAGTGTCCCGCGCAGGTCCGCCCCTCTCTGCTCAGCCTCTCTGCTCAGCCTCTCTGCTGGCGCTGCCTTTATCCTCTCCCCTGCAGCAGTGTCCCGCGCTGGTGCGCCCCTCTCTGCTCAGCCCGAGCCTGGCGCTGCCTTTATCCTCTCCCCTGCAGCAGTGTCGCGCGCAGGACCGCCCCTCTCTGCTCAGCCTCTCCGTTGGCGCTGCCTTTATCCTCTCCCCTGCAGCAGTGTCCCGCGCAGGTCCACCCCTCTCTGCTCAGCCCGAGCCTGGCGCTGCCTTTATCCTCTCCCCTGCAGCAGTGTCCCGCGCAGGTCCGTTCCTCTCTGCTCAGCCCGAGCCTGGCGCTGCCTTTATCCTCTCCCCTGCAGCAGTGTCCCGCGTAGGTCCGCCACTCTCCGCTAAGCCCGAGCCTGGCGCTGCCTTTATCCTCTCTGCTCAGCCTGTCCCCTGGCGCTGCCTTTACCCTCTCCCCTGCAGCAGTGTCCCGCGCAGGTCCGTTCCTCTCTGCTCAGCCCGAGCCTGGCGCTGCCTTTATCCTCTCCCCTGCAGCAGTGTTCTACGCAGGTCCGTTTTTCTCTGCTCAGCCTCGAGCCTGGCGCTGCCTTTATCCGCTCCCCTGGCGCTGCCTTTATCCTCTCCCCTGCAGAACAGTGTCCTGCGCAGGTCCGTTCCTCTCTGCTCAGCCTCGAGCCTGGCACTGCCATTATCCACTCCCCTGGCGCTGCCTTTATCCTCTCCCCTGCAGCACAGTGTCCCGCGCAGGTCTGTTCCTCTCTGCTCAGCCACTCGCCTGGCGCTGCCTTTATCCTCTCCCCTGCAGCAGTGTCCCACGCAGGTCCTTTCCTCTCTGCTCAGCCCGAGCCTGTCGCTGTCTTTATCCTCTCCCCTGCAGCAGTTTCCCACGCAGGTCTGTGTCTCTCTGCTCAGCCTCGAACCTGGCGCTGCCTTTATCCTCTCCCCTGCAGCAGTGTCCCGCGCAAGTCCGCCACTCTCCGCTAAGCCCGAGCCTGGCGCTGCCTTTATCCTCTCTGCTCAGCCTGTCCCCTGGCGCTGCCTTTATCCTCTCCCCTGCAGCAGTGCCCCGCGCAGGTCCGTTCCTCTCTGCTCAGCCCGAGCCTGGCGCTGCCTTTATCCTCTCCCCTGGCGCTGCCTTTATCCTCTCCCCTGCAGCACAGTGTCCTGCGCAGGTCCGTTTCTCTCTGCTCAGCCTCGAGCCTGGCACTGCCATTATCCACTCCCCTGGCGCTGCCTTTATCCTCTCCCCTGCAGCACAGTGTCCCGCGCAGGTCTGTTCCTCTCTGCTCAGCCTCTCCCCTGGCGCTGCCTTTATCCTCTCCCCTGCAGCAGTGTCCCGCGCAGGTCTGTTCCTTTCTGCTCAGCCCGAGCCTGGCGCTGCCTTTATCCTTTCTGCTCAGCCTCTCCACTGGCGCTGCCTTTATCCTCTCCCCTGCAGCAGTGTCCCACGCAGGTCCTTTCCTCTCTGCTCAGCTCGAGCCTGTCGCTGCCTTTATCCTCTCCCCTGCAGCAGTGTCCCGCGCAGGTCCGCCCCTCTCTGCTCAGCCTCTCTGCTGGCGCTGCCTTTATCCTCTCCCCTGCAGCAGTGTCCCGCGCTGGTGCGCCCCTCTCTGCTCAGCCCGAGCCTGGCGCTGCCTTTATCCTCTCCCCTGCAGCAGTGTCGCGCGCAGGACCGCCCCTCTCTGCTCAGCCTCTCCGTTGGCGCTGCCTTTATCCTCTCCCCTGCAGCAGTGTCCCGCGCAGGTCCACCCCTCTCTGCTCAGCCCGAGCCTGGCGCTGCCTTTATCCTCTCCCCTGCAGCAGTGTCCCGCGCAGGTCCGTTCCTCTCTGCTCAGCCCGAGCCTGGCGCTGCCTTTATCCTCTCCCCTGCAGCAGTGTCCCGCGTAGGTCCGCCACTCTCCGCTAAGCCCGAGCCTGGCGCTGCCTTTATCCTCTCTGCTCAGCCTGTCCCCTGGCGCTGCCTTTACCCTCTCCCCTGCAGCAGTGTCCCGCGCAGGTCCGTTCCTCTCTGCTCAGCCCGAGCCTGGCGCTGCCTTTATCCTCTCCCCTGCAGCAGTGTTCTACGCAGGTCCGTTTTTCTCTGCTCAGCCTCGAGCCTGGCGCTGCCTTTATCCGCTCCCCTGGCGCTGCCTTTATCCTCTCCCCTGCAGCACAGTGTCCTGCGCAGGTCCGTTCCTCTCTGCTCAGCCTCGAGCCTGGCACTGCCATTATCCGCTCCCCTGGCGCTGCCTTTATCCTCTCCCCTGCAGCACAGTGTCCCGCGCAGGTCTGTTCCTCTCTGCTCAGCCACTCCCCTGGCGCTGCCTTTATCCTCTCCCCTGCAGCAGTGTCCCACGCAGGTCCTTTCCTCTCTGCTCAGCCCGAGCCTGTCGCTGCCTTTATCCTCTCCCCTGCAGCAGTGTCCCGCGCATGTCTGCTCCTGTCTGTTCAGCACCAGCCTGGCGCCGCCTTTATCCTCTCCCCTGCAGCAGTGTCCCGCGCAGGTCCGCCCCTCTCTGATCAGCCTCTATGCTGGCGCTGCCTTTATCCTCTCCCCTGCCGCAGTTTCCCACGCAGGTCTGTGTCTCTCTGCTCAGCCTCGAACCTGGCGCTGCCTTTATCCTCTCCCCTGCAGCAGTGTCCCGCGCTGGTCCGCCCCTCTCTGCTCAGCCCGAGCCTGGCGCTGCCTTTATCCTCTCCCCTGCAGCAGTGTCCCGTGCATGTCCGCCCCTCTCTGCTCAGCCTCTCCGCTGGCGCTGCCTTTATCCTCTCCCCTGCAGCAGTGTCCCGTGCAGGTCCGTTCCTCTCTGCTCAGCACGAGACTGGCGCTGCCTTTATCCTCTCCCTGGCAGAAGTGTCCCGCACAGGTCCGTGTCTCTCTGCTCAGCCTCGAGCATGGTGCTCCCTTCACCCTCTCCCCTGCAGCACAGTGTCCCGCGCAGGTCCGTTCCTCTCTGCACAGCCCGAGCCTGGCGCTGCCTTTATCCTCTCCCCTGTAGCAGTGTCCCGCCAAGGTCCGTTCCTCTCTGCTCAGCCCATGCCTGGCGCTGCCTTTATCCTCTCCCCTGCAGCACAGTGTCCCGCGCAGGTCCGTTCCTCTCTGCTCAGCCCGTGCCTGGCGCTGCCTTTATCCTCTCCCCTGCAGCTGTGTCCCGCGCAGGTCCGTTCCTCTCTGCTCAGCCCGAGCCTGTCGCTGCCTTTATCCTCTCCCCTGCAGCAGTGTCCCGCGCATGTCTGCTCCTGTCTGTTCAGCCCGAGCCTGGCGCCGCCTTTATCCTCTCCCCTGCAGCAGTGTCCTGCGCAGGTCCGCCCCTCTCTGCTCAGCCTCTCCGCTGGCGCTGCCTTTATCCTCTCCCCTGCAGCAGTGTCCCGCGCAGGTCCGTTCCTCTCTGCTGAGCCCGAGCCTGGCGCTGCCTTTATCCTCTTCCCTGCAGCAGTGTCCCGCGCAGGTCCGCCCTTCTCTGCTCAGCATCTCCGCTGGCGCTGCCTTTATCCTCTTCCCTGCAGCAGTGTCCCGCGCAGGTCCATTCCACTCTGCTCAGCACGAGCCTGGCGCTGCCTTTATCCTCTCCCTGGCAGAAGTGTCCCGCGCAGGTCCGTTCCTCTCTGCACAGCCTGAGCCTGGTGCTCCCTTTATCCTCTCCCCTGCAGCACAGTGTCCCGCGCAGGTCCGTTCCTGTCAGCTCAACCCGAGCCTGGCGCTGCCTTTATCCTCTCCCCTGCAGCACAGTGTCCCGCGCAGGTCTGTTCCTCTCTGCTCAGCCTGTCCCCTGGCGCTGCCTTTATCCTCTCCCCTGCAGCAGTGTCCCGCGCAGGTCCGTTCCTCTCTGAACAGTCCCAGCCTGTCGCTGCCTTTATCCTCTCCCCTGCAGCAGTGTCCCGCGCAGGTCCGTTCCTCTCTGAACAGTCCGAGCCTGTCGCTGCCTTTATCCTCTCCCCTGCAGCAGTGTGCCGCGCAGGTCTGCTCCTGTCTGTTCAGCCCGAGCCTGGCGCTGCCTTTATCCTCTCCCCTGCAGCAGTGTCCCGCGCAGGTCCACCCCTCTCTGCTCAGCCCGAGCCTGGCGCTGCCTTTATCCTCTCCCCTGCAGCAGTGTCCCGCGCAGGTCCGTTCCTCTCTGCTCAGCCCGAGCCTGGCGCTGCCTTTATCCTCTCCCCTGCAGCAGTGTCCCGCGCAGGTCCGCCACTCTCCGCTAAGCCCGAGCCTGGCGCTGCCTTTATCCTCACTGCTCAGCCTGTCCCCTGGCGCTGCCTTTATCCTTTCCCCTGCAGCAGTGTCCCGCGCAGGTCCGTTCCTCTCTGCTCAGCCCGAGCCTGGCGCTGCCTTTATCCTCTCCATTGCAGCAGTGTTCTACGCAGGTCCATTTTTCTCTGCTCAGCCTCGAGCCTGGCGCTGCCTTTATCCGCTCCCCTGGCGCTGCCTTTATCCTCGCCCCTGCAGCACAGTGTCCTGCGCAGGTCCGTTCCTCTCTGCTCAGCCTCGAGCCTGGCACTGCCATTATCCGCTCCCCTGGCGCTGCCTTTATCCTCTCCCCTGCAGCAGTGTCCCGCGCAGGTCTGTTCCTCTCTGCTCAGCCTCTCCCCTGGCGCTGCCTTTATCCTCTCCCCTGCAGCAGTGTCCGCGCAGGTCTGTTCCTTTCTGCTCAGCCCGAGCCTGGCGCTGCCTTTATCCTTTCTGCTCAGCCTCTCCACTGGCGCTCCTTTATCCTCTCCCCTGCAGCAGTGTCCCACGCAGGTCCTTTCCTCTCTGCTCAGCCCGAGCCTGTCGCTGCCTTTATCCTCTCCCCTGCAGCAGTGTCCCGCGCATGTCTGCTCCTGTCTGTTCAGCACCAGCCTGGCGCCGCCTTTATCCTCTCCCCTGCAGCAGTGTCCCGCGCAGGTCCGCCCCTCTCTGATCAGCCTCTATGCTGGCGCTGCCTTTATCCTCTCCCCTGCAGCAGTTTCCCACGCAGGTCTGTGTCTCTCTGCTCAGCCTCGAACCTGGCGCTGCCTTTATCCTCTCCCCTGCAGCAGTGTCCCGCGCTGGTCCGCCCCTCACTGCTCAGCCCGAGCCTGGCGCTGCCTTTATCCTCTCCCCTGCAGCAGTGTCGCGCGCAGGTCCGCCCCTCTCTGCTCAGCCTCTCCGCTGGCGCTGCCTTTATCCTCTCCCCTGCAGCAGTGTCCCGCGCAGGTCCGTTCCTCTCTGCTCAGCACGAGCCTGGCGCTGCCTTTATCCTCTCCCTGGCAGAAGTGTCCCGCACAGGTCCGTGTCTCTCTGCTCAGCCTCGAGCATGGTGCTCCCTTTACCCTCTCCCCTGCAGCACAGTGTCCCGCGCAGGTCCGTTCCTCTCTGCACAGCCCGAGCCTGGCGCTGCCTTTATCCTCTGCCCTGCAGCAGTGTCCCGCGCAGGTCCGTTCCTCTCTGCTCAGCCCATGCCTGGCGCTGCCTTTATCCTCTCCCCTGCAGCACAGTGTCCCGCGCAGGTCCGTTCCTCTCTGCTCAGCCCGTGCCTGGCGCTGCCTTTATCCTCTCCCCTGCAGCACAGTGTCCCGCGCAGGTCCGTTCCTCTCTGCTCATCCCGTGCCTGGCGCTGCCTTTATCCTCTCCCGTGCAGCTGTGTCCCGCGCAGGTCCGTTCCTCTCTGCTCAGCCCGAGCCTGTCGCTGCCTTTATCCTCTCCCCTGCAGCAGTGTCCCGCGCTGGTCCGTTCCTCTCTGCTGAGCCCGAGCCTGGCGCTGCCTTTATCCTCTTCCCTGCAGCAGTGTCCCGCGCAGGTCCGTTCCTCTCTGCTCAGCCCGAGCCTGGCGCTGCCTTTATCCTCTCCCCTGCAGCAGTGTCCCGCGCAGGTCCGTTCCTCTCTGCTCAGCCCGAGCCTGGCGCTGCCTTTATCCTCTCCCCTGCAGCAGTGTCCCGCGCAGGTCCGCCACTCTCCGCTAAGCCCGAGCCTGGCGCTGCCTTTATCCTCACTGCTCAGCCTGTCCCCTGGCGCTGCCTTTATCCTCTCCCCTGCAGCAGTGTCCCGCGCAGGTCCGTTCCTCTCTGCTCAGCCCGAGCCTGGCGTTGCTTTATCCTCTCCCCTGCAGCAGTGTTCTACGCAGGTCCATTTTTCTCTGCTCAGCCTCGAGCCTGGCGCTGCCTTTATCCGCTCCCCTGGCGCTGCCTTTATCCTCGCCCCTGCAGCACAGTGTCCTGCGCAGGTCCGTTCCTCTCTGCTCAGCCTCGAGCCTGGCACTGCCATTATCCGCTCCCCTGGCGCTGCCTTTATCCTCTCCCCTGCAGCACAGTGTCCCGTGCAGGTCTGTTCCTCTCTGCTCAGCCTCTCCCCTGGCGCTGCCTTTATCCTCTCCCCTGCAGCAGTGTCCGCGCAGGTCTGTTCCTTTCTGCTCAGCCCGAGCCTGGCGCTGCCTTTATCCTTTCTGCTCAGCCTCTCCACTGGCGCTCCTTTATCCTCTCCCCTGCAGCAGTGTCCCACGCAGGTCCTTTCCTCTCTGCTCAGCCCGAGCCTGTCGCTGCCTTTATCCTCTCCCCTGCAGCAGTGTCCCGCGCATGTCTGCTCCTGTCTGTTCAGCACCAGCCTGGCGCCGCCTTTATCCTCTCCCCTGCAGCAGTGTCCCGCGCAGGTCCGCCCCTCTCTGATCAGCCTCTATGCTGGCGCTGCCTTTATCCTCTCCCCTGCAGCAGTTTCCCACGCAGGTCTGTGTCTCTCTGCTCAGCCTCGAACCTGGCGCTGCCTTTATCCTCTCCCCTGCAGCAGTGTCCCGCGCTGGTCCGCCCCTCACTGCTCAGCCCGAGCCTGGCGCTGCCTTTATCCTCTCCCCTGCAGCAGTGTCGCGCGCAGGTCCGCCCCTCTCTGCTCAGCCTCTCCGCTGGCGCTGCCTTTATCCTCTCCCCTGCAGCAGTGTCCCGCGCAGGTCCGTTCCTCTCTGCTCAGCACGAGCCTGGCGCTGCCTTTATCCTCTCCCTGGCAGAAGTGTCCCGCACAGGTCCGTGTCTCTCTGCTCAGCCTCGAGCATGGTGCTCCCTTTACCCTCTCCCCTGCAGCACAGTGTCCCGCGCAGGTCCGTTCCTCTCTGCACAGCCCGAGCCTGGCGCTGCCTTTATCCTCTCCCCTGCAGCAGTGTCCCGCGCAGGTCCGCCCCTCTCTGCTCAGCCTCTCTGCTGGCGCTGCCTTTATCCTCTCCCCTGCAGCAGTGTCCCGCGCTGGTGCGCCCCTCTCTGCTCAGCCCGAGCCTGGCGCTGCCTTTATCCTCTCCCCTGCAGCAGTGTCGCGCGCAGGACCGCCCCTCTCTGCTCAGCCTCTCCGTTGGCGCTGCCTTTATCCTCTCCCCTGCAGCAGTGTCCCGCGCAGGTCCACCCCTCTCTGCTCAGCCCGAGCCTGGCGCTGCCTTTATCCTCTCCCCTGCAGCAGTGTCCCGCGCAGGTCCGTTCCTCTCTGCTCAGCCCGAGCCTGGCGCTGCCTTTATCCTCTCCCCTGCAGCAGTGTCCCGCGTAGGTCCGCCACTCTCCGCTAAGCCCGAGCCTGGCGCTGCCTTTATCCTCTCTGCTCAGCCTGTCCCCTGGCGCTGCCTTTACCCTCTCCCCTGCAGCAGTGTCCCGCGCAGGTCCGTTCCTCTCTGCTCAGCCCGAGCCTGGCGCTGCCTTTATCCTCTCCCCTGCAGCAGTGTTCTACGCAGGTCCGTTTTTCTCTGCTCAGCCTCGAGCCTGGCGCTGCCTTTATCCGCTCCCCTGGCGCTGCCTTTATCCTCTCCCCTGCAGCACAGTGTCCTGCGCAGGTCCGTTCCTCTCTGCTCAGCCTCGAGGCTGGCACTGCCATTATCCGCTCCCCTGGCGCTGCCTTTATCCTCTCCCCTGCAGCACAGTGTCCCGCGCAGGTCTGTTCCTCTCTGCTCAGCCACTCCCCTGGCGCTGCCTTTATCCTCTCCCCTGCAGCAGTGTCCCACGCAGGTCCTTTCCTCTCTGCTCAGCCCGAGCCTGTCGCTGCCTTTATCCTCTCCCCTGCAGCAGTGTCCCGCGCATGTCTGCTCCTGTCTGTTCAGCACCAGCCTGGCGCCGCCTTTATCCTCTCCCCTGCAGCAGTGTCCCGCGCAGGTCCGCCCCTCTCTGATCAGCCTCTATGCTGGCGCTGCCTTTATCCTCTCCCCTGCCGCAGTTTCCCACGCAGGTCTGTGTCTCTCTGCTCAGCCTCGAACCTGGCGCTGCCTTTATCCTCTCCCCTGCAGCAGTGTCCCGCGCTGGTCCGCCCCTCTCTGCTCAGCCCGAGCCTGGCGCTGCCTTTATCCTCTCCCCTGCAGCAGTGTCCCGTGCATGTCCGCCCCTCTCTGCTCAGCCTCTCCGCTGGCGCTGCCTTTATCCTCTCCCCTGCAGCAGTGTCCCGTGCAGGTCCGTTCCTCTCTGCTCAGCACGAGACTGGCGCTGCCTTTATCCTCTCCCTGGCAGAAGTGTCCCGCACAGGTCCGTGTCTCTCTGCTCAGCCTCGAGCATGGTGCTCCCTTCACCCTCTCCCCTGCAGCACAGTGTCCCGCGCAGGTCCGTTCCTCTCTGCACAGCCCGAGCCTGGCGCTGCCTTTATCCTCTCCCCTGTAGCAGTGTCCCGCCAAGGTCCGTTCCTCTCTGCTCAGCCCATGCCTGGCGCTGCCTTTATCCTCTCCCCTGCAGCACAGTGTCCCGCGCAGGTCCGTTCCTCTCTGCTCAGCCCGTGCCTGGCGCTGCCTTTATCCTCTCCCCTGCAGCTGTGTCCCGCGCAGGTCCGTTCCTCTCTGCTCAGCCCGAGCCTGTCGCTGCCTTTATCCTCTCCCCTGCAGCAGTGTCCCGCGCATGTCTGCTCCTGTCTGTTCAGCCCGAGCCTGGCGCCGCCTTTATCCTCTCCCCTGCAGCAGTGTCCTGCGCAGGTCCGCCCCTCTCTGCTCAGCCTCTCCGCTGGCGCTGCCTTTATCCTCTCCCCTGCAGCAGTGTCCCGCGCAGGTCCGTTCCTCTCTGCTGAGCCCGAGCCTGGCGCTGCCTTTATCCTCTTCCCTGCAGCAGTGTCCCGCGCAGGTCCGCCCTTCTCTGCTCAGCATCTCCGCTGGCGCTGCCTTTATCCTCTTCCCTGCAGCAGTGTCCCGCGCAGGTCCATTCCACTCTGCTCAGCACGAGCCTGGCGCTGCCTTTATCCTCTCCCTGGCAGAAGTGTCCCGCGCAGGTCCGTTCCTCTCTGCACAGCCTGAGCCTGGTGCTCCCTTTATCCTCTCCCCTGCAGCACAGTGTCCCGCGCAGGTCCGTTCCTGTCAGCTCAACCCGAGCCTGGCGCTGCCTTTATCCTCTCCCCTGCAGCACAGTGTCCCGCGCAGGTCTGTTCCTCTCTGCTCAGCCTGTCCCCTGGCGCTGCCTTTATCCTCTCCCCTGCAGCAGTGTCCCGCGCAGGTCCGTTCCTCTCTGAACAGTCCGAGCCTGTCGCTGCCTTTATCCTCTCCCCTGCAGCAGTGTCCCGCGCAGGTCCGTTCCTCTCTGAACAGTCCGAGCCTGTCGCTGCCTTTATCCTCTCCCCTGCAGCAGTGTGCCGCGCAGGTCTGCTCCTGTCTGTTCAGCCCGAGCCTGGCGCTGCCTTTATCCTCTCCCCTGCAGCAGTGTCCCGCGCAGGTCCACCCCTCTCTGCTCAGCCCGAGCCTGGCGCTGCCTTTATCCTCTCCCCTGCAGCAGTGTCCCGCGCAGGTCCGTTCCTCTCTGCTCAGCCCGAGCCTGGCGCTGCCTTTATCCTCTCCCCTGCAGCAGTGTCCCGCGCAGGTCCGCCACTCTCCGCTAAGCCCGAGCCTGGCGCTGCCTTTATCCTCACTGCTCAGCCTGTCCCCTGGCGCTGCCTTTATCCTTTCCCCTGCAGCAGTGTCCCGCGCAGGTCCGTTCCTCTCTGCTCAGCCCGAGCCTGGCGCTGCCTTTATCCTCTCCATTGCAGCAGTGTTCTACGCAGGTCCATTTTTCTCTGCTCAGCCTCGAGCCTGGCGCTGCCTTTATCCGCTCCCCTGGCGCTGCCTTTATCCTCGCCCCTGCAGCACAGTGTCCTGCGCAGGTCCGTTCCTCTCTGCTCAGCCTCGAGCCTGGCACTGCCATTATCCGCTCCCCTGGCGCTGCCTTTATCCTCTCCCCTGCAGCAGTGTCCCGCGCAGGTCTGTTCCTCTCTGCTCAGCCTCTCCCCTGGCGCTGCCTTTATCCTCTCCCCTGCAGCAGTGTCCGCGCAGGTCTGTTCCTTTCTGCTCAGCCCGAGCCTGGCGCTGCCTTTATCCTTTCTGCTCAGCCTCTCCACTGGCGCTCCTTTATCCTCTCCCCTGCAGCAGTGTCCCACGCAGGTCCTTTCCTCTCTGCTCAGCCCGAGCCTGTCGCTGCCTTTATCCTCTCCCCTGCAGCAGTGTCCCGCGCATGTCTGCTCCTGTCTGTTCAGCACCAGCCTGGCGCCGCCTTTATCCTCTCCCCTGCAGCAGTGTCCCGCGCAGGTCCGCCCCTCTCTGATCAGCCTCTATGCTGGCGCTGCCTTTATCCTCTCCCCTGCAGCAGTTTCCCACGCAGGTCTGTGTCTCTCTGCTCAGCCTCGAACCTGGCGCTGCCTTTATCCTCTCCCCTGCAGCAGTGTCCCGCGCTGGTCCGCCCCTCACTGCTCAGCCCGAGCCTGGCGCTGCCTTTATCCTCTCCCCTGCAGCAGTGTCGCGCGCAGGTCCGCCCCTCTCTGCTCAGCCTCTCCGCTGGCGCTGCCTTTATCCTCTCCCCTGCAGCAGTGTCCCGCGCAGGTCCGTTCCTCTCTGCTCAGCACGAGCCTGGCGCTGCCTTTATCCTCTCCCTGGCAGAAGTGTCCCGCACAGGTCCGTGTCTCTCTGCTCAGCCTCGAGCATGGTGCTCCCTTTACCCTCTCCCCTGCAGCACAGTGTCCCGCGCAGGTCCGTTCCTCTCTGCACAGCCCGAGCCTGGCGCTGCCTTTATCCTCTGCCCTGCAGCAGTGTCCCGCGCAGGTCCGTTCCTCTCTGCTCAGCCCATGCCTGGCGCTGCCTTTATCCTCTCCCCTGCAGCACAGTGTCCCGCGCAGGTCCGTTCCTCTCTGCTCAGCCCGTGCCTGGCGCTGCCTTTATCCTCTCCCCTGCAGCACAGTGTCCCGCGCAGGTCCGTTCCTCTCTGCTCATCCCGTGCCTGGCGCTGCCTTTATCCTCTCCCGTGCAGCTGTGTCCCGCGCAGGTCCGTTCCTCTCTGCTCAGCCCGAGCCTGTCGCTGCCTTTATCCTCTCCCCTGCAGCAGTGTCCCGCGCTGGTCCGTTCCTCTCTGCTGAGCCCGAGCCTGGCGCTGCCTTTATCCTCTTCCCTGCAGCAGTGTCCCGCGCAGGTCCGTTCCTCTCTGCTCAGCCCGAGCCTGGCGCTGCCTTTATCCTCTCCCCTGCAGCAGTGTCCCGCGCAGGTCCGTTCCTCTCTGCTCAGCCCGAGCCTGGCGCTGCCTTTATCCTCTCCCCTGCAGCAGTGTCCCGCGCAGGTCCGCCACTCTCCGCTAAGCCCGAGCCTGGCGCTGCCTTTATCCTCACTGCTCAGCCTGTCCCCTGGCGCTGCCTTTATCCTCTCCCCTGCAGCAGTGTCCCGCGCAGGTCCGTTCCTCTCTGCTCAGCCCGAGCCTGGCGTTGCTTTATCCTCTCCCCTGCAGCAGTGTTCTACGCAGGTCCATTTTTCTCTGCTCAGCCTCGAGCCTGGCGCTGCCTTTATCCGCTCCCCTGGCGCTGCCTTTATCCTCGCCCCTGCAGCACAGTGTCCTGCGCAGGTCCGTTCCTCTCTGCTCAGCCTCGAGCCTGGCACTGCCATTATCCGCTCCCCTGGCGCTGCCTTTATCCTCTCCCCTGCAGCACAGTGTCCCGTGCAGGTCTGTTCCTCTCTGCTCAGCCTCTCCCCTGGCGCTGCCTTTATCCTCTCCCCTGCAGCAGTGTCCGCGCAGGTCTGTTCCTTTCTGCTCAGCCCGAGCCTGGCGCTGCCTTTATCCTTTCTGCTCAGCCTCTCCACTGGCGCTGCCTTTATCCTCTCCACTGCAGCAGTGTCCCGCGCAGGTCCGTTCCTCTCTGCTCAGCCCGAGCCTGGCGCTGCCTTTATCCTCTCCCCTGGCGCTGCCTTTATCCTCTCCCCTGCAGCACAGTGTCCTGCGCAGGTCCGTTTCTCTCTGCCCCGCCTCGAGCCTGGCACTGCCATTATCCACTCCCCTGGCGCTGCCTTTATCCTCTCCCCTGCAGCACAGTGTCCCGCGCAGGTCTGTTCCTCTCTGCTCAGCCTCTCCCCTGGCGCTGCCTTTATCCTCTCCCCTGCAGCAGTGTCCCGCGCAGGTCTGTTCCTTTCTGCTCAGCCCGAGCCTGGCGCTGCCTTTATCCTTTCTGCTCAGCCTCTCCACTGGCGCTGCCTTTATCCTCTCCCCTGCAGCAGTGTCCCACGCAGGTCCTTTCCTCTCTGCTCAGCCCGAGCCTGTCGCTGCCTTTATCCTCTCCCCTGCAGCAGTGTCCCGCGCAGGTCCGCCCCTCTCTGCTCAGCCTCTCTGCTCAGCCTCTCTGCTGGCGCTGCCTTTATCCTCTCCCCGGCAGCAGTGTCCCGCGCTGGTGCGCCCCTCTCTGCTCAGCCCGAGCCTGGCGCTGCCTTTATCCTCTCCCCTGCAGCAGTGTCGCGCGCAGGACCGCCCCTCTCTGCTCAGCCTCTCCGTTGGCGCTGCCTTTATCCTCTCCCCTGCAGCAGTGTGCCGCGCAGGTCTGCTCCTGTCTGTTCAGCCCGAGCCTGGCGCTGCCTTTATCCTCTCCCCTGCAGCAGTGTCCCGCGCAGGTCCACCCCTCTCTGCTCAGCCCGAGCCTGGCGCTGCCTTTATCCTCTCCCCTGCAGCAGTGTCCCGCTCAGGTCCGTTCCTCTCTGCTCAGCCCGAGCCTGGCGCTGCCTTTATCCTCTCCCCTGCAGCAGTGTCCCGCGTAGGTCCGCCACTCTCCGCTAAGCCCGAGCCTGGCGCTGCCTTTATCCTCTCTGCTCAGCCTGTCCCCTGGCGCTGCCTTTACCCTCTCCCCTGCAGCAGTGTCCCGCGCAGGTCCGTTCCTCTCTGCTCAGCCCGAGCCTGGCGCTGCCTTTATCCTCTCCCCTGCAGCAGTGTTCTACGCAGGTCCGTTTTTCTCTGCTCAGCCTCGAGCCTGGCGCTGCCTTTATCCGCTCCCCTGGCGCTGCCTTTATCCTCTCCCCTGCAGCACAGTGTCCTGCGCAGGTCCGTTCCTCTCTGCTCAGCCTCGAGCCTGGCACTGCCATTATCCACTCCCCTGGCGCTGCCTTTATCCTCTCCCCTGCAGCACAGTGTCCCGCGCAGGTCTGTTCCTCTCTGCTCAGCCACTCGCCTGGCGCTGCCTTTATCCTCTCCCCTGCAGCAGTGTCCCACGCAGGTCCTTTCCTCTCTGCTCAGCCCGAGCCTGTCGCTGTCTTTATCCTCTCCCCTGCAGCAGTTTCCCACGCAGGTCTGTGTCTCACTGCTCAGCCTCGAACCTGGCGCTGCCTTTATCCTCTCCCCTGCAGCAGTGTCCCGCGCAAGTCCGCCACTCTCCGCTAAGCCCGAGCCTGGCGCTGCCTTTATCCTCTCTGCTCAGCCTGTCCCCTGGCGCTGCCTTTATCCTCTCCCCTGCAGCAGTGTCCCGCGCAGGTCCGTTCCTCTCTGCTCAGCCCGAGCCTGGCGCTGCCTTTATCCTCTCACCTGGTGCTGCCTTTATCCTCTCCCCTGCAGCACAGTGTCCTGCGCAGGTCCGTTTCTCTCTGCTCAGCCTCGAGCCTGGCACTGCCATTATCCACTCCCCTGGCGCTGCCTTTATCCTCTCCCCTGCAGCACAGTGTCCCGCGCAGGTCTGTTCCTCTCTGCTCAGCCTCTCCCCTGGCGCTGCCTTTATCCTCTCCCCTGCAGCAGTGTCCCGCGCAGGTCTGTTCCTTTCTGCTCAGCCCGAGCCTGGCGCTGCCTTTATCCTTTCTGCTCAGCCTCTCCACTGGCGCTGCCTTTATCCTCTCCCCTGCAGCAGTGTCCCACGCAGGTCCTTTCCTCTCTGCTCAGCTCGAGCCTGTCGCTGCCTTTATCCTCTCCCCTGCAGCAGTGTCCCGCGCAGGTCCGCCCCTCTCTGCTCAGCCTCTCTGCTGGCGCTGCCTTTATCCTCTCCCCTGCAGCACAGTGTCCCGCGCAGGTCTGTTCCTCTCTGCTCAGCCTCTCCCCTGGCGCTGCCTTTATCCTCTCCCCTGCAGCAGTGTCCCGCGCAGGTCTGTTCCTTTCTGCTCAGCCCGAGCCTGGCGCTGCCTTTATCCTTTCTGCTCAGCCTCTCCACTGGCGCTGCCTTTATCCTCTCCCCTGCAGCATTGTCCCGCGCAGGTCCGTTCCTCTCTGCTCAGCCCGAGCCTGGCGCTGCCTTTATCCTCTCCCCTGCAGCAGTGTTCTACGCAGGTCCGTTTTTCTCTGCTCAGCCTCGAGCCTGGCGCTGCCTTTATCCGCTCCCCTGGCGCTGCCTTTATCCTCTCCCCTGCAGCACAGTGTCCTGCGCAGGTCCGTTCCTCTCTGCTCAGCCTCGAGCCTGGCACTGCCATTATCCGCTCCCCTGGCGCTGCCTTTATCCTCTCCCCTGCAGCACAGTGTCCCGCGCAGGTCTGTTCCTCTCTGCTCAGCCACTCCCCTGGCGCTGCCTTTATCCTCTCCCCTGCAGCAGTGTCCCACGCAGGTCCTTTCCTCTCTGCTCAGCCCGAGCCTGTCGCTGCCTTTATCCTCTCCCCTGCAGCAGTGTCCCGCGCATGTCTGCTCCTGTCTGTTCAGCACCAGCCTGGCGCCGCCTTTATCCTCTCCCCTGCAGCAGTGTCCCGCGCAGGTCCGCCCCTCTCTGATCAGCCTCTATGCTGGCGCTGCCTTTATCCTCTCCCCTGCCGCAGTTTCCCACGCAGGTCTGTGTCTCTCTGCTCAGCCTCGAACCTGGCGCTGCCTTTATCCTCTCCCCTGCAGCAGTGTCCCGCGCTGGTCCGCCCCTCTCTGCTCAGCCCGAGCCTGGCGCTGCCTTTATCCTCTCCCCTGCAGCAGTGTCCCGTGCATGTCCGCCCCTCTCTGCTCAGCCTCTCCGCTGGCGCTGCCTTTATCCTCTCCCCTGCAGCAGTGTCCCGTGCAGGTCCGTTCCTCTCTGCTCAGCACGAGACTGGCGCTGCCTTTATCCTCTCCCTGGCAGAAGTGTCCCGCACAGGTCCGTGTCTCTCTGCTCAGCCTCGAGCATGGTGCTCCCTTTACCCTCTCCCCTGCAGCACAGTGTCCCGCGCAGGTCCGTTCCTCTCTGCACAGCCCGAGCCTGGCGCTGCCTTTATCCTCTCCCCTGTAGCAGTGTCCCGCCAAGGTCCGTTCCTCTCTGCTCAGCCCATGCCTGGCGCTGCCTTTATCCTCTCCCCTGCAGCACAGTGTCCCGCGCAGGTCCGTTCCTCTCTGCTCAGCCCGTGCCTGGCGCTGCCTTTATCCTCTCCCCTGCAGCACAGTGTCCCGCGCAGGTCCGTTCCTCTCTGCTCAGCCCGTGCCTGGCGCTGTCTTTATCCTCTCCCGTGCAGCTGTGTCCCGCGCAGGTCCGTTCCTCTCTGCTCAGCCCGAGCCTGTCGCTGCCTTTATCCTCTCCCCTGCAGCAGTGTCCCGCGCATGTCTGCTCCTGTCTGTTCAGCCCGAGCCTGGCGCCGCCTTTATCCTCTCCCCTGCAGCAGTGTCCTGCGCAGGTCCGCCCCTCTCTGCTCAGCCTCTCCGCTGGCGCTGCCTTTATCCTCTCCCCTGCAGCAGTGTCCCGCGCAGGTCCGTTCCTCTCTGCTGAGCCCGAGCCTGGCGCTGCCTTTATCCTCTTCCCTGCAGCAGTGTCCCGCGCAGGTCCGCCCTTCTCTGCTCAGCATCTCCGCTGGCGCTGCCTTTATCCTCTTCCCTGCAGCAGTGTCCCGCGCAGGTCCATTCCACTCTGCTCAGCACGAGCCTGGCGTTGCCTTTATCCTCTCCCTGGCAGAAGTGTCCCGCGCAGGTCCGTTCCTCTCTGCACAGCCTGAGCCTGGTGCTCCCTTTATCCTCTCCCCTGCAGCACAGTGTCCCGCGCAGGTCCGTTCCTGTCTGCTCAACCCGAGCCTGGCGCTGCCTTTATCCTCTCCCCTGCAGCACAGTGTCCCGCGCAGGTCTGTTCCTCTCTGCTCAGCCTGTCCCCTGGCGCTGCCTTTATCCTCTCCCCTGCAGCAGTGTCCCGCGCAGGTCCGTTCCTCTCTGAACAGTCCGAGCCTGTCGCTGCCTTTATCCTCTCCCCTGCAGCAGTGTCCCGCGCAGGTCCGTTCCTCTCTGAACAGTCCGAGCCTGTCGCTGCCTTTATCCTCTCCCCTGCAGCAGTGTGCCGCGCAGGTCTGCTCCTGTCTGTTCAGCCCGAGCCTGGCGCTGCCTTTATCCTCTCCCCTGCAGCAGTGTCCCGCGCAGGTCCACCCCTCTCTGCTCAGCCCGAGCCTGGCGCTGCCTTTATCCTCTCCCCTGCAGCAGTGTCCCGCGCAGGTCCGCCACTCTCCGCTAAGCCCGAGCCTGGCGCTGCCTTTACCCTCTCTGCTCAGCCTGTCCCCTGGCGCTGCCTTTATCCTCTCCCCTGCAGCAGTGTCCCGCGCAGGTCCGTTCCTCTCTGCTCAGCCCGAGCCTGGCGCTGCCTTTATCCTCTCCCCTGCAGCAGTGTTCAACGCAGGTCCGTTTTTCTCTGCTCAGCCTCGAGCCTGGCGCTGCCTTTATCCGCTCCCGTGGCGCTGCCTTTATCCGCTCCCGTGGCGCTGCCTTTATCCTCTCCCCTGCAGCACAGTGTCCCGCGCAGGTCCATTCCTCTCTCCTCAGCCCGAACCTGGCGCTGTCTTTATCCTCTCCCCTGCAGCAGTGTCCCGCGCAGGTCCGTTCCTCTCTGCTCAGCCTCTCCCCTGGCGCTGCCTTTATCCTCTCCCCTGCAGCAGTGTCCCGCGCAGGTCCGTTCCTCTCTGCTCAGCCCGAGCCTGGCGCTGCTTTTATCCTCTCCCCTGCAGCAGTGTTCCGCGCAGGTCCGTTTCTCTCTGCTCAGCCTCGAGCCTGGCACTGCCTTTATCCGCTCCCCAGGCGCTGCCTTTATCCTCTCCCCTGCAGCACAGTGTCCCGCGCAGGTCCGTTCCTCTCTGCTCAGCCTCGAGCCTGGCACTGCCATTATCCGATCCCCTGGCGCTGCCTTTATCCTCTCCCCTGCAGCACAGTGTCCCGCGCAGGTCCGTTCCTCTCTGCTCAGCCTCTCCCCTGGCGCTGCCTTTATCCTCACCCCTGCAGCAGTGTCCCGCGCAGGTCTGTTCCTCTCTGCTCAGCCCGAGCCTGGCGCTGCCTTTATCCTTTCTGCTCAGCCTCTCCACTGGCGCTGCCTTTATCCTCTCCCCTGCAGCAGTGTCCCACGCAGGTCCTTTCCTCTCTGCTCAGCCCGAGCCTGTCGATGCCTTTATCCTCTCCCCTGCAGCAGTGTCCCGCGCATGTCTGCTCCTGTCTGTTCAGCCCGTGCCTGGCGCCGCCTTTAACCTCTCCCCTGCAGCAGTGTCCCGCGCAGGTCCGCCCCTCTCTGCTCAGCCTCTCTGCTGGCGCTGCCTTTATCCTCTCCCCTGCAGCAGTTTCCCACGCAGGTCCGTGTTTCTCTGCTCAGCCTCGAACCTGGCGCTGCCTTTATCCTCTCCCCTGCAGCAGTGTCCCGCGCTGGTCCGCCCCTCTCTGCTCAGCCCGAGCCTGGCGCTGCCTTTATCCTCTCCCCTGCAGCAGTGTCCCGCGCAGGTCCGCTCCTCTCTGCTCAGCCTCTCCGCTGGCGCTGCCTTTATCCTCTCCCCTGCAGCAGTGTCCCGCGCAGGTCCGTTCCTCTCTGCTCAGCACAGCACGAGCCTGGCGCTGCCTTTATCCTCTCCCTGGCAGAAGTGTCCCGCACAGGTCCGTGTCTCTCTGCTCAGCCTCGAGCCTGGTGCTCCCTTTACCCTCTCCCCTGCAGCACAGTGTCCCGCACAGGTCCGTTCCTCTCTGCACAGCCCGAGCCTGGCGCTGCCTTTATCCTCTCCCCTGCAGCAGTGTCCCGCGCAGGTCCGTTCCTCTCTGCTCAGCCCGAGCTTGGCGCTGCCTTTATCCTCTGCCCTGCAGCAGTGTCCCGCGCAAGTCCGTTTCTCTCTGCTCAGCCTCGAGCTTGGCGCTCCCTTTATCCTCTCCCCTGCGGCAGTGTCCCGCGCAGGTCCGTTCCTCTCTGCTCAGCCCGAGCCTGGCGCTGCCTTTATCCTCTCCCCTGCAGCACAGTGTCCCGCGCAGGTCCGTTCCTCTCTGCTCAGCCCGAGCCTGGCGCTGCCTTTATCCTCTCCCCTGCAGCAGTGTCCCGCGCAGGTCCGCCCCTCTCTGCTCAGCCCGAGCCTGGCGCTGCCTTTATCCTTTCTGCTCAGCCTCTCCCCGGCGCTGTCTTTATCCTCTCCCCTGCAGCAGTCTCCCGCGCAGGTCCGTTCCTCTCTGCTCAGCCCGAGCCTGTCGCTGCCTTTATCCTCTCCCCTGCAGCAGTGCCCCGCGCAGGTCCGCCCCTCTCTGCTCAGCCTGAGCCTGGCGCTGCCTTTATCCTCTCCCCTGCAGCAGTGTCCCGCGCAGGTCCGCCCCTCTCTGCTCAGCCTCTCCCCTGGCGCTGCCTTTATCCTCTCCCCTGCAGCAGTGTCCCGCGCAGGTCCGTTCCTCTCTGCTCAGCCAGAGCCTGGCGCTCCCTTTATCATCTACCCTGAAGCACTGTCCTGTGCAGGTCCGCTCCTCTTCAAACCTGTTGGGGCTTTAACCTGGTGTTGTAAGACTTCTTGCTATGACCAAGCCAGTTGTGTATCCATTTTGCCAGCTCACCTCTGATCCTGTGTGACTTCACCTTTTGTACCATTCTGTCATGAGGGAGCTTGTCAAAGGCCTTAGTGAATTCCATGTCGACAACATCCACTGCCCTACCCTCATCAATCATCTTTGTCACTTCCTCGAATAACTCAATCAAATTAGTGAAACACAACCTCCCTTCACAAAACCATGTTGCCTCTCACTAATACGACCACTTATTTCCAAGTGGGAGTAAATCCTGTCTCAAACAATCCTCTACGCTAATTACTCTAGCACTGACGTAAGGCTCACTGGCCTGTAATTACCTGGCTTATCCTTGCTACCCTTCTTAAACAAAGGAACAACATTGGCTATTCTACAATCCTCTGGGACCTCCCCTGTAGCCAGCGAGGATAGAAACATTTCTCTCAAGGCCCAGCAATTGCCTCCCTTGCCTCTCTCAGTATTCTGGGATATATCCCATCAGGCCCCAGGGACTTGTCTACCTTAATGTTTTTCAAAACCCCCAATACTTCCTTGATGCACGATCAATTGCACAAAGACTCAAGTTGGGTACAACTGTGGCTTTACTACAGTCAGATGCATGGCCTCCTGCTGCAGCTGGCGAAATGGCAGGGCACTGGAGGTCATGCATATTTATACAGTTCTCCGTGGGCGGAGCCAGCCGGCAGGAACTACCGGTGAACCTGTAGTGCAGGTCCTACCTTACATCCCCGAATACAGTGGTTCACCACATTCACCCCCTGTTAAAAATGGGTCCGGTGGGGGTGACGTGAAACTATATACAATTAGTGCAATTATGTACAGTGGTAGAGGAAAAAAGTCCATGTTGACGGTCCGGAATCCGTCAAAGGTTCAGCCGGTCCAGTGCTTTGGTGCTTCGTTGGGAGCGGCGTAACGGTGGCAGCGAAGTTGGAGGTGGCACCGATGGCGGTGCTGATGTTGGCCAGTCATCGGGGAATTCCGGGAGCAGGCCGAAGTCCTCGTCATCCTCTTATGTGGAAAAGGGGAGGGGGGGGGTGGTCTGGTGGGGTCAATATTGGCGGCGCGCGGTGGTGGCGGCGATGCTGAAGATCTGGGGGCAGTGGAGGCGACACAGGGGTGAGGTGGGAGCCTCGATTTGGTCCCCGATTCAGGAGAATCATCGGTTCGTCCCGGGAAGGATGGATGGGGGGTTTCCGAGTTGGCATCGGGCAGGGATTAGAAGAACGGGGGACCTGTTCATCGATGGGATGTTTGCGAGCCTAGGGGCGGTGGAGTTTGGGCTACCTCTGGGAAACGCTTTCAGGTACATGCAAGTGAGGGCGTTTGTGAGGCAGCAGGTGAGGGAATTCCCGCTGCTTCCGGCAGGTAGGATTCAGGACAGGGTGATTTTGGGTGTATGGGTTGGAGAAGGCACGGTTTCGGCGATTCACCAGGAGCTGCAGGAAGAGGAGGTGGCCTCGGTGGAGGAGTTAAAGGGCAAGTGGGGGGAGGAGCTTGGGGAGGAGATAGATGAGGGTCTGTGGGCTGATGCCCTGAGTAGGGTTAATTCTTCCTCCTCTTGTGCCAGGCTCCGCCTAATACAGTTTAAAGTTACTCACAGAGCGCATATGACAGGGGCGAGGTTGAGTAGGTTCTTTGGGGTGGAGGACAGATGTGGGAGGTGCTTGGGGAGCCCAGAAAATCACGTCCATATGTTCTGGTCGTGCCCGACACTGGATGGGTTTTGGAGGGGTTTTGCGAGGACTATATCCAAGGTGGTGAACGCCCGGGTCAAGCCGAGCTGGGAATTATCATTATTTGGGGTATCGGACGAGCTGGGAGTGCAGGAGGCGAAAGAGGCCGGTATTCTGGCCTTTGCGTCCCTGGTAGCCCGGCGGAGGATTTTGTTACTGTGGAAAGATGCGAAGCCCCCTAGTATGGAAGCTTGGATCACTGACATGGCAGGGTTCATCAAGCTGGAGAGGATAAAGTTTGCCTTGCGAGGGTCTGTGCAAGGGTTTTTCAGGCGGTGGCAACCGTTCCTAGACTATCTCGCGGAGCGTTAGGAGGCGGTCAGCAGCAGCAGCAGCCCAGGGGTGTGGGGGAGGGGGAGGGGGAGTGGGAGTGGGGGAGGGGGAGTTTCTTTTGGGGTGGCGTTTGGGTTAAGGTGGGGGGTTTCCCTATTTGTGTTTTCTACTGTTAAATGGGGGGTTATTGTATTTGGGGGAAATTCAATGTATAATTTCTGCTTGTGTTTTTGTTTCTTTTTCTTGTTGGGGGGGGGGGGTTTTGTTGAAAAATTTGAATAAATATATTTTCAAAAAAATATATATATTGGCGGCACGGTGGAAGGGGGGGGGGATGGGTGTCGGGGTGCCTGACGGTGCCAGGTCTAATAGTGACACAGTATCTTGGCGGCCGTCGGGGATCTCAACGTAGGCATATTGAGGTTTGGCGTGGAGCAGGTGAACCCTGTCCACCAAGGGGTCCGTCTTCTGGAGTCGGACGTGCCTACGGAGAAGGACTGGTCCTGGAGCTGTGAGCCAAGTCGGGAGCGGCACCCCGGATGTGGACTTCCTGGGGAACGTAAAAACACATTCATGGGGTGTGTTATTAGTGGCGGTGCACAATAGTGACCGGATGGAGTGTAGAGCGCCAGGGAGGACCTCCTGCCAGCGAGAGGCTGGGAGGTTTCTGGACCGTAGGGCCAGCTGGACGGCCGTCCAAACCGTCCCATTCTCCCGTTCTACTTGCTCGTTTCCCCGGAGGTTGTAGCTGGTCGTCCTGCTGGAGGCTATACCCCTGCTGAGCAGGAACTGACGCAGCTCATCGCTCATGAATGAGGTTCCCCTGTCACTGTGGATGCAGGCGGGGAAACCGAACAGAGCGATGATGGTGCTGAGGGCCTTCATGATGGTGGCAGACGTCATATCGGGGCATGGGATGGCGAAAGGGAATCTGGAGTACTCACGACCACACTGAGAATGAGGCATTCAAAGTGGCGGGAAGCCTTCACCAGGCGCGAACGATCTCTCCGGTAGAAGTGCGGCTTGCACTCCGCACAGACCTGGCAGTCCCTGGTGACAGTCCTTACTTCCTCGACGGAGTAGGACAGATTGCGAGCTTTGACCAGATGGTACAATCGAGTGACCCCCGGGTGACAAAGGCTGTCGTGTAGGGCCCGGAGTTGGTCCACTTGTGCGCTGGCACATGTACCTCGGGAGAGGGCTCGTTGAGTTTACCAGGGCGATACAAAATCTCGTAATTATAGGTGGAGAGCTCGATTCTCCACCGCAAGATTTTATCATTTTTGATCTTGCCCTGCTGTGTGTTATCCAACATGAAGGCTACCGACTGTTGGTCCGTAAGGAGAGTGAATCTCTTACCGGCCAGGTAATGCCTCCAATGCCGCACAGCTTCAACGATAGCTTGGGCCTCCTTTTCGACGGATGAGTGTCGAAGTTCAGAGGCATGAGGTGTGCGGGAAAAGAATGCCACGATTCTGCCTGTTTGGTTTAGAGTGGCAGCAAGGGCGACGTCTGAAGCGTAGCTTTCTACTTGGAAAGACAGTGACTCGTTCACTGCGCGCATCCCGGCCTTGGCGATGTCTGCTCTGATGCGGGCGAAAGCGTGTTGTGTCTCGGCCACGAGGGGAAATTGGGTGGAATGGATGAGTGGGCGGGCCTTGTCTGCATAGTTTGGGACCCATTGGGCGTAGTAGGAAAAGAACCCCAGGCAGCATTTGAGGGCCTTGGGGAAGTGGGGGAGGGGAAGTTCCATGAGGGGGGTCAGGCCCGAGAAGTCCGTTTTGGACTATTTAGCCGAGAATGGCTAACCGGGTCGTGCTGAACACACACTTCTCTTTGTTATAGGTCAGGTTGAGAAGAGTGGCAGTGCGGAAGAATTTATCGAGGTTGGCATTGTGGTCCTTCTGGTCATGGCCGCAGATGGTGACATTATCTAAGTCGGGGTCGGGACAAGGTGGCCCGCAAACCATACTGGTTGACCATTCGGTCCATCTCTTTTTGGAAGACCGAGACCCATTTGTGACGGCGAAAGGGACCCTAAGGAAGTGGTAGAGGCGACCGTCCGGCCTCGTAGGCCGTGTGTAGCCGCTCCGACTTCCGGATGGGGAGCTGGTGGTAGGCGGATTTCAGGTCAATTGTTGAGAAGACCCGGTACTGCGCAATCTGATTGACCATATCAGATATGCGTGGGAGGGGGTACGCGTCGAGCTGCGTGTACCAATTGATGGTCTGGCTGTAGTCCACGACCATCCTGTGTTTCTCCCCAGTTTTAACCACTACCACTTGGGCTCTCCAGGGCCTGTTGCTGGCCTCGATAATACCCTTCTTAAGCAGCCGCTGGACTTCGGACCTGATGAAGGTCTTGTCCTGGGTGCTGTACCGTCTGCTCCTAGTGGTAATGGGCTTGCAATCCGCAGTTAGATTGGCAAAAAGGGAGGGGGGATTGACCTTGAGGGTTGCGAGGCCGTAAACGGTAAGGAGGGGTAAGGACCCGCCGAATTTGAGGATGAGGCTCTGGCGGTTGCACTGGAAATCCAGGCCGAACAGGAGTGCAGCGCAGAGATTAGGAAGGACATAGAGGCGGAAGTTACTAAATTCTACGCCCTGCACCGTGAGGGTGACTGTACAAAAGCCTCGGATCGGGACGGAGTAGGATCCGGAGGCTAGGGAGATCCTTTGATTGGCAGGGTGGACCGCAAGGGAGCAGCGCCTTACCCTATCTGGGTGAACGAAGCTTTCGGTGCTCCCGGAGTCCAGCAGGCACGAGGTCGCGTGGCCGTTAATTTTCACCGTTGTCGACGCGGTGGCCAGGTTGTGCAGGCGAGATTGGTCCAGCGTCATCGAAGCGAGCTGCGGGTAGCCATAGGATGCTTCGGGTGGCGAGCGTGTGCTGTTCCGATGTGAGGATGTCCGGAGACCCTGTGGGGACAAGCTGGCGGCGCCCTTGTGCGCACATTGCGGGGTCGGGACAAGATGGCGGCACCCATGGTGCGCACATTGCGGGATCGGGACAAGATGGCGGTGCCCACGGGGCGCACGTGGCCGAAGGGGGACAAGATGGCGGCGCCCATTGGTCGCACATGGACCCTGGAGGGGAAGATGGCGGCTCCCACTGTGCGTCTGGCACGGGGGAGGGGCGATAGCAGGCATGATCGCAGCGACTGCGCGGGCCTGGCACACAGCCGCGAAGTGGCCCTTTTTACTGCAGGCTTTACAAACTGCAGTGCGGGCTGGGCAGTTTTGGTGGGGGTCCTTCTGCTGACCGCAGAAGTAGCAGTGGAGACCCCCGGGGTGTGCCGATCGGCGTGCGGCGCAGACGTATTGGGAAGGCAGGGCCCTAGCTGAGGAGGTCGTCGGTGGGGTCTAGGAGGGGTAGGAAGGAATAGAAGGGTGGGCAGCGCGGCGGGAGAGGTACGATTGCACGTTACGGAATGCGACCATCATGGAGAGCACCAAGGTTTTCATCTCTGCCAGTTCGAGCGTAGCCCCTTCCAGTAATCGTTCTCGGATGCGGTCCGACGCAATCCCCGTCACGAAAGCATCGCGCATGAGGAGGTTTGCGTGTTCGGCGGCCGTAACGGCCTGGCAGTCACAGTCCTGGACGAGTGGAATTAGGGCCCGCCAGAAGTCTTCGATGGACTCACCAGGTAGTTGCGAGCGGGTGGTGAGTACATGCCTGGCGAAGAGCGTGTTCGCCTTCTGCGCGTAGTGTTCCTTAAGGAGTTCCATTGCTTTGTGTGATTCGTGGCATCTTGGATCAATGGGAACACGCTAGAGCTCAGTCTGGAGTACAGGACGTTTATCTTCTGCGCCTCCGTTGGCGCGGGGTCCGCCGCGTTGATGTAGGCCTCAAAACATTCTAGCCAGTGAGTAAAGTCTTTCCTGGCGTCGGGCGAGTGAGGATCCAGCTGCAGGCGATCGGGCTTAATTCTGATATCCATTCTGTGGAAAATCTGACTAATAAATTGATGCATGATCAATTGCACAAAGACTAAAGTTGGGTACAACTGTGGCTTTATTACAGTCAGATGCGTGGCCTCCTGCTGCAGCTGGCGAAATGGCAGAGCACTGGAGGTCATGCATATTTATACAGTTCTCCGTGGGCAGAGCCAGCCGGCAGGAGCTACCGGCGAACCTGTAGTGCAGGTCCTACCTTACATCCCCTAATACAGTGGTTCACCACACTCCTACTTTTTGATCTCAACATGACCCAAATTATCCACACACCCTTCCCCAGACTCATCATCCACCAAGTCCTTCTCTTTGGTGAATACTGACGCAAATTACTCATGCAGCACCTAGCCCATTTTCTCTGGCTGCACGCATAGATTCCCTCCCCTGTCCTTGAGTGGACCAACTTTCTTGCCCTTTACATATGTATAAAAAGCCTTAGGATTTTCCTTAATCCTGCTGGCCGCTGACTTTTCGTGACCCCTTTTCGCCCTCCTTACTCCTTGCTTAAGTTTCTTTCTACTTTCTCATAGAATTTACAGTGCAGAAGGAGGCCATTCGGCCCATCGAGTCTGCACCGGCTCTTGGAAAGAGCAACCTACCCAAGGTCCACACCTCCACCCTATCCCCATAACCCAGCAACCCCACCCAATACTATGGGCAATTTTGACACTAAGGGCAATTTAGCATAGCCAATCCACCTAACCTGCACATCTTTGGACTGTGGGAGGAAACCGGAGCACCCGGTGGAAACCCACGCACACACGGGGAGGATGTGCAGACTCCGCACAGACAGTGACCCAAGCCGGAATCGAACCTGGGACCCTGGAGCTGTGAAGCAAATGTGCTATCCACAATGCTACCGTACTTTCCTTGTATTCCACACTTGCTTTGTGTGTTCCCAGCCTCCTAGCCTTGACAAATGCTTCCTTTTTTTTTTGACTAGGTTCACAATATCTCTCGTTATCCAAGGTTTCTGTTACTTGCCATATTTATCCTTGTACTTCGGGAGGACAACCCGGAGGGCTGCTGCAGCGAGGCAATATGGGTAGTGCTCAGGAATATGAAGGGTGTTGTCACAATGTTGGGGGTTTACTATAGGCCTCCGAACAGTCAGTGAGAGATAGAGGAACAGAAATTTAGGCAGATTTTGGCAAGGTGTAAAAGCAACAGGGTTGTTATGGTGGGTGATTTCAACTTCCCCTATATTGACTGGTACTCACTTAGTGCTAGGGGCATGGATGGGGCAAAGTTTGCAAGGAGCATCCAGGAGGGATTCTTGAAACAGTATGTAGATAGTCCAACTAGGGAAGGGGCTGTACTGGACCTGGTATTGCGGAATGAGCCCGGCCATGTGGTTAACGTTTCAGAAGGGGAGCAGTTCTGGAACACAATTCAGTAAGTTTATAGTGGTTTTTCCACAGTAACTTCATTGAAGCCTACTTGTGACAATAAGCGATTATTATTATTATCATTATTATTCATCCTTACAGGAAAGTGCCGGTCCTGAATTCCTATAAACTCACACTTGAAAGCCTCCCACATGCCAGATGTTGATTTGCCCTCAAACGTCTGCCCCAATCTACATTCTACAGTTCCTGCCTAATATTGTTGTAATTAGCCTTTCCCCCAAATTAGCACCTTCACCTGAGAACTACACTTATCTTTATCAATCAGTACCTTAAAGCTTACTGAATTGTGTTCCAGAACTGCTCCCCTTCTGAAACGTTAACCACATGGCCGGGCTCATTCCGCAATACCAGGTCCAGTACAGCCCCTTCCCTAGTTGGACTATCTACATACTGTTTCAAGAATCCCTCCTGGATGCTCCTTGCAAACTCTGCCCCATCCATGCCCCTAGCACTAAGTGAGTACCAGTCAATATAGGGGAAGTTGAAATCACCCACCATTACAACCCTGTTGCTTTTACACCTTGCCAAAATCTGCCTACATTTCTGTTCCTCTATCTCTCACTGGCTGTTGGGAGGCCTACAGTAAACCCCTAACATTGTGACTACACCCTCCCTATTCCTGAGCTCTACCCATATTGCCTCGCTGTAGCAGCCTTCCGGGTTGTCCTCCCGCAGTACAGCTGTGATATTCTCCTTAACCAGTAGCGCTACTCCCCTACCCCTCTGACATCCCCGTCCCCCTCTATCCCGCCTGAAACATCTGTATCCTGGAACGTTAAGCTGTCAATCCTGAACTTCCCTTAACCAACTCTCTGTATGAGAATAGAGTCTTGCGGACGCCAAGATTCTGGATGCATCTGTCCCATTGATAGGAAAGGACTGCCCCTACTCCATATGGAGAGGCATCCCATGTTTTTAAAGAACAAAGAACAAAGAAATGTACAGCACAGGAACAGGCCCTTCGGCCCTCCAAGCCCGTGCCGACCATGCTGCCCGACTAAACTACAATCTTCTACACTTCCTGGGTCAGTATCCCTCTATTCCCATCCTATTCATGTATAAAGAATTTTAGAGTAAAAATAAATTTAGAGTACCCAATTCATTTTTTCCAATTAAGGGGCAATTTAGTGTCGCCGATCCACCTAGCCTGCACATCTTTGGGCTGTGGGGGCGAAACCCATGGAAACACGGGGAGAATGTGCAAATTCCACACGGACAGTGACCCAGAGCCGGGATCGAACCTGGGACCTCAGCACCGCGGGGCAGTAGGGCTAACCCAAAAGGTTAGGAAGGGTTATTGGGATTCGGGGATAGGGTGGAAGTGAGGGCTTAAGTGGGTCGGTGCAGATTCGATGGGCCGAATGGTCTCCTTCTGCACTGTATGTTTCTATATAACCCACTGCGCCACCGTGCTGCCCTGCATCCCATGTTAATACCAGTTTTCTCTTGGGGTCATAATGAGCCAGTGTGCTCAATGATAGTAACTGCTGATTCACCTTCGCGAAGGTTTCATCCTGCGGTGCCTGCCACAACCACTTCTAATGTTTCTTTAACAGTGTGCGCAGGGGTGACAATAAAGTTGGCAAGTTTGGGAAAAGTTCCCGTAGTAATTTACACGGCCAAGGAAATATTTTGGGCAGGATTCTCCGCGAACCGGTGGGGCGGGCCACTCTGGCGCCGAGGTGTGGCGTGAACCACTCCGGCGGCGGGCCGCCTCAATGGTGCGGAACCCTCTGCACCTTTAGGGGCTAAGCCGGCGCCAGAGTGTTTGACGCCATGCCAGCTAGCACGGAAGAGCTTGTCGCCACGCCAACCGGCGCCGAAGGGCCTCCGCCGGCCGGCGCCAGTTGGCGGATGCGCGGGAGCGCCAGAGTGTGCTCCCAGCTCATGCGCAGGGGGTTCTTCTCCACACCGGCCATGATGGAGGTTGACAGCGGCCGGTGCGGAGGGAAAGAGTGCCCCACGGCACTGGCCTGGCCCGCAGATCGGTGGGCCCCAATCGCGGGCCAGGCCACCGTGGGGGCACACTCTGGGGCCAGATCCCCCCCGCGCCCCCCGAGGACTCTGCAGGCTGCCCGTGGAGCCAGGTCCCGCCGGTAAGGACCTGTTGTGATTTAAGTCGGCGGGATCCGCCGAAAACGGGCAGCCACTCGGCCCATCACGGGCCGGAGAATTGCCGGGGGCGCCACTGCCAGCAGCCGCCGATCGGCGCGCCGCTATTCCCGCCCCACCAAAACCCCGGCGCTGGAGAATTCGGCAGCCGGCGGGGGCGGGATTCACGCCGCCCCCCGTCGATTCTCCAACCCAGCCAGGGGTCAGAGTATCCCGCCCTTTAATTATTCTGTATTCTGCGGGGTTGGTGCCTCTTTGAGGGTGTCGGCCTTTTTTATTGACTCAGTGGCCTATGTAGATCACTTCGCCTGCCTGAAACACATCTTTTTTTCATTTGAGACAGACACCTGTTTTGGAAAATCAACTCAAAACGTCCTCCAGATTTGCTAGCTGTTCTTTTTC